>NC_056682.1:107387910-107700751 GCF_018350215.1 Panthera leo | reverse complement strand
ATGAAGGCACAGTATTTAGGTAAGAAAACAGAGCTGTTAAGCAATCTGTAAAGAGAGCCATTCCCTGGTTATAATGCAATGGGTTGTAGGGCTTTTGCAGAATGTATAGGAACAAAATGTTTTAAGAAGACAGTTGAAAAAGGCTACATTTAAAATGATTTTTTATCTACCTAGTAACAGAAGAGAACATTTTTTACAAATAGAAATAATAATTCCAATTTAAGAATAGCACATCCAAGTACCAGGGTTAAAAAGTAAGTCAGTAATATTCAGATGAATATCAGCAAGAGGCAATCCAGATTGAAAAAAATTGAGCAGATCTTTAGAGAATGAAAATTGATAATTAAGAGACCCATTATAGGGGTACCTGGCTGGCTCAGTGGGTAGAATGTGCAACTGTTGATCTCAGGGTTGTGAGTTCAAGCCCCACATTGTGTGTTGAAATACTTTTTAAAAATCTTAAAAACAAAAAGACCCATTATAGTTTTCATACATAATTATATTTAAGTTAACTGTATAATACTATTTATTAATTTTCATGTAATAGTAAAAACAGATTTTCTAAAGTGATCATTTCTATGAT
Source organism: Panthera leo (assembly GCF_018350215.1). Classification (NCBI taxonomy): domain Eukaryota; kingdom Metazoa; phylum Chordata; class Mammalia; order Carnivora; family Felidae; genus Panthera; species Panthera leo. The sequence continues at coordinate 107,700,168 of NC_056682.1, read as the reverse complement.
ATTTGTAAGATTTTTTTATTTCTATTAATTAGTGTGATTCAATGATAATCTCTGTCCATGGTGTTGATTTTCATCTAACCCTGTTTTGGTAGGGTCTTTCAATATAATACTTGACTACTTGAAATAATACTTGGATAATACTTGAAAGGTACATATGAACAAAATAATTTTGGATTTGTCTTACAGAAGATACAGGCTAAAGACAGGAGATGACACAAGCTGATTTATATGGAGGAATGCCATAATATCATCTTTTGGAAAAAGGGAAAGAGTGGTCTTTTGGAATCTGACCACAGAAGGTAAGAAGATGGGGATTTGATGGTAGATTGAACAAAAAGGTGGGAGGAAAGAGGGGTTAATGAAAGAAGGAAAAAATCAGGGGAGAAGGAACTTTCATCTACTCATTCATGGCTAAATCTTTCATTCTGAACGTATTGAACATTGTTATTCAGAGACTTTATGTTCTTTCTGATGATGTGTTCTTTGCTCATGTTTTGGGTAAAGTTCTAGCTAACAATGCCAGGCAGTACTATACTTTAAAGAATTCATATTACAAACTAGTGCTTCTCATTTTCCACCTTCTCTTTCTCAGAATATTCAATCAGATAATCAGAATATGTGAAAGAATATCTTTGCATTCAGATTTAATTCTCAGTGAATGTATTTAACTGAGAAGATTTTAAACTCTGACATTAAAAACGCTGCCCTTTATTCAGCATCTACTAAGTTTCAAACATTGTTTTGAGTGCTTTATGTTTGTTTTGTTTATATTTAGTTATTAAAACTTCCTTGGAAGCATTTAATACTTTGTTAATTGTATTAAATAGGAAAACTACTCAAAGTTATCCAAGTTCACACAGCTGGAATGGAAGTTGAATTAAGGTTTCTCTAAGTGCAGAGCTCTTTTTGTTTTAACCGTGTGCACACGTGCATGTCTGTACACACATGCACAGCAAATCAGATTTGAGTATTGCCTTTGCCTTACTGTATCTTACAGATTATTATTATTATTAATTATTATTATTATTATTTTGACAGAGAGAGGACAGTGGAGGAGGGGAAGAGGGAGAGGGATAGAATCTTAGGCAGGGTCCATGCCCACCATGGAGCCCGACGTGGGGCTCAATCTCACCACTGTGAAATCATGACCTGAGCCAAAAATAAGAGATGGACACTTAACAAATTGAGCCACTCAGGCAGCCCTTAGAGATTGTTTTTAAGACCCAGTATACATATTCCTTAAGTAGCATACATTGTAGAATATTATGTTGAATTGTGTGATACAAACCAAAAGAAAATTCAGCCAGTGCTGAATTCCTAAATTTTATCTATATTAGCAAACAGAAAGGCGATTTTGTTTTGTTTTTGTCCTTATATTAAATTATTAAATAGGGGCACCTGGGTAGTTCAGTTGGTTAAGCGTCTGACTTCAATTCAGGTCATGATCTCAAGGTTCATGAGCTCAAGCCCAGAGTCAGGCTTTGTGCTGACAGCTCAGAGCCTGGAGCTTGCTTTGGGTTGTGTCTCCTCCTCTCTCTGACCCCCCTCTCAAAACTAAATAAAGAAAATTATTAAATAACTATTATAAAACTTAGGATAAGTTTTCTTGAATTTCTCCCTTCTTGAATTACTTTTCCCTCAGCTCTTGGGACACCACTGTCTTCGAGATTTTCTCCTACTTTCTAGGACCACTATTTTATTTAGCTTTTTTGCTACTGAACTTTATGATTTTATTCTTAAGCTCTATCTTTGATCTGATACCTCTTTTACCAGATAACCAATCCCTGGTCAACCACATCTATTTTCCTGGCTTTGTCTAAGGATTCTGATGTCTTTAACAAGCTATAACCCATTTCTATTTAATATTCATTCAAAATTATTTCATTCAACACTCATTCATATAATAAATTGTTTGAAGGGGCACCTGGGTGGCTCAGTCGGTTAAGCGTCCGACTTCAGCTCAGGTCACTATCTCATGGTCTGTGAGTTCAAGCCCTGCGTCGGGCTCTGGGCTGATGGCTCAGAGCCTGGAGCCTGCTTCCGATTCTGTGTCTCCCTCTCTCTCTGCCCCTCCCCCGTTCATGCTCTGTCTCTCTCTGTCTCAAAAATAAATAAACGTTAAAAAAAAATTAAAAATAAATAAATAAATAAATTGTTTGAAGCTACTATTGTGTGGTAGGCATCATTACTGGCTCTGGAAACAAAGAGCCAAGAGTATGTTTTCAAGTAGTTGGATGTTCCATCAATATCTCAAATTCATTATGTCCCTAATTAGATTCTGCCACTTCCTCAGAAAATATTTTTCTCCAATATTCTGTATCTCAATCAATGACTAACTTGCCATTCATTCATTTTCTTCAGTTAGAATCTTGGAGTCATCATATTCCTTAATTTACACATTCTTTCACGTCAGTAAATGCTGCAGGTTCTATCACTCGTTATCTCAAGAATCTGTTTTCTGTCTTCTCTCTCCCACAGCTATAATTTAGACTCTTAACCACTTCTCGTGTATTTATCAGTAAAAGCATCATAACTATTTTTCCTACCTCTCATATGACTCCTGGGTGGTGTATTTTCCATACTAATTCTAGAATGACCTTTCTAAAATAAAAAAATAAAAAAAAAAAACTAATTTGTTCAGGACACTTCCCTGCTCAAAGCCTTCAGTGCCTTCCCAAAGCTTTCAGTGTAAAGTTCAAACAGCTTTAGTGTGCAAAACTTTGTCTCATTTTCTCTTTAGATTAATTTTGTACTTATATACAACTGCATATTCAATCTTTAATGCTACATGCAAATTATATAGTGCAATTTCTCACTTTTGTGTTTTATTCACTTTGTTTTTCAAGTCAAACATAGTTTACTTTAGAAAGCTTTCTCTGAGCCTTTCTTGATGAATTAGAGAAATCTCTGACATGATTTCTTTTGCATTCTGTGTGTGTATAAAATCACTTTTGCACTGCACCTTGATTAATTTCTTTGATTATTTTATAGTCTGAATCATGAATATTTTGAATACATTGGAACTTTAGGAACTTGAGCTTTATTTATATTTTTAAGTCTTATCACACTTTCTGGACCACGGAAGATATTTAATAGGGTCATTTAAAGAATAACTACATTCCTGACTGTGGCTTGGAATTAGAGTTTTCATGTAAGAGTGGAATAAACTTGAGATTAAGTACATATACTGTTTGTGTTGATATTGAAGAGAGAAGCTTTTGATTAAAGGAACGTCATATAAAAAGGAACACACACAAGTAAAAAATAAAGACACTAACCCATTTGAGAGATGGTGGCAGTAGCTATATACCTGAAATGTGCACTGGGATTGACAGATGAGATCTAATGTAATGAATATCTTCCTTTCTTCCCTTCTTTTTGTTTTTCTTTTCTTTCTCTTTTTTTCATTTTTATTTTTCTTTACTTTCTTTCTATTAATTCTTATTTCCTTCTTTCTTCCTTTTATTTTTATTTCTTTCTTTTCTTTTTTTTAAAAGACATACATAAAAGAAAACCCTTAAAGGAATATCCATTCCTTGATTTCAAAGATTTTAAGTGCTTCTGGAGTCTTTTTTCCAGTGCCATGTTTTCTTTCCATTAGAACATTTATTATTTCTTTCCATTAGAACATTTATTTACTCCCTCAACTGATTCAAACAACTGAAAATCTTTTTTTTTTTAATTTTTTTTAACATTTTATTTATTTTTGAGACAGAGAGAGACAGAGCATGAACAGGGGAGGGTCAGCGAGAGGGAGACACAGAATCTGAAACAGGCTCCAGGCTCTGAGCTGTCAGCACAGAGCCCGACGCGGGGCTCGAACTCACGGACCGCGAGATCATGACCTGAGCCGAAGTCGGCCGCTTAACCGACTGAGCCACCCAGGCTCCCCGAAACAACTGAAAATCTTAACAGAAAGACAGAAGTGTAGAGCATTTTGTTTATTCTGCCTGGTCCTGCCCTACTGTTACATATTATTATTATTTTTGTTACATATTATTAATCAAATTTTGAAATTAGAGGCTGTGGACTTTTAGTTTCCCCTTGACTGTTATGTGGATTATAACTTCAACTTGCTTTTCAGAGATTCTTAGTTTATGTGTTTTAATGTCTGTGCTTTGAGGCTGTTTCTCTATGTGTACCAGATCTCCTCGTCAAGAATGTTTCCTTCTTCTTCTCAGTGGCACTGACAGAACATAAAGTCAGTGTAGCATGAGGCCTAAGGGTGCAATCTATGGAACAAGACTATCTTGGTTGGAATATGGTTGTGCACCTCACATACTGTGTTAAACTGTGCAAAGTACTTAACATTTCTGTGTCTCAAAAATAAAATAGAAGTAATAATATGATCCTCATAAGGGAGTCATGAGATTTAAAATACTTAATATGTATAAGGCACTATGCTTATACATATACATGTATATTATATGCTTATATATATATAATACATATATATTATATGCTTATACATATGCATAGTCTAATTAGGACTATTAGAATAACCTTAGGACTATAGTAACAACCAATAAAATCTATATTATATTATTCCTCCAGATTATTACCTCCTACCAGTGACAAAGACAAGACAATATACACTTTTGATGTGAGGCTTATTTAAATACTTGGAATTTTGTACATGGCTTAGTGGTTTTCTCTATGTTTGTCTTGTATTTACATAAGCTGTAAATGTTTAGTTTTTTTCTTAAATGGGCTTTAATGCTCATTAGTTGATTGCCAATGAAATTGCATTTTTTCTCCATCTTCATGAGTGACAGGATGTCAAGTGGAGGCATTTTAATACTAATGAAAATGGTCAATTATGTATCTTGATGGCTAATGAATCTCTAATCAATGGTACTAGAAGGTTTCTGTGCATTCTATTGACATTCATTGCCACTGTCTGACATCTAGATATGATTAAGCGTATATTTATATTGTACATTTTTTATAGCTATGTATATTTTATATACATATTTAAGGCTTTAAAACTTGAGAATTATTGGCCGGGAATAAAAATTCTCATCAACTTGAATTGTATTTCTTGAAGAGTAAGTTTCATTTCACTTGTTCTTAAATATCTACTTAGAGGTTTTACGCAAGAGCTTAGTAATATTTTACTGTCATCTATTTTTTTTAATTTTTTTTTGAAATTTATTGTCAAATTGCTTTCTATACAACACCCAGTACTCATCCCAAAAGGTGCCCTCCTCAATACCCATCACCCACCCTCCCCTCCCTCCAACCCTCATCTGCCCTCAGTTTGTTCTCAGTTTTTAAGAGTCTCTTATGCTTTGGCTCTCTCCCACTCTAACCTCTTTTTTTTTCCTTCCACTCCCCCATGGGTTTCTGTTAAGTTTCTCAGGATCCACATAAGAGTGAAAACATATGGTATCTGTCTTTCTCTGTATGGCTTATGTCACTTAGCATCACACTCTCCAGTTCCATCCATGTTGCTACAAAGGGCCATATTTCATTCTTTCTCATTGCCATGTAGTACTCCATTGTGTATGTAAACCACAATTTCTTTATCCATTCATCAGTTGATGGACATTTAGGCTCTTTCCATAATTTGGCTATTCTTGAGAATGCTGCTATATATTTGGGGTACAAGTACCCCCATGCATCAGTACTCCTGTATCCCTTGGGTAAATTCCTAGCAGTGCTATTGCTGGGTCATAGGGTAGATCTATTTTTAATTTTCTGAGGAACCTCCACACTGTTTTCCAGAGTGGCTGCACCAATTTGCATTCCCACCAACAATGCAAAAGGGTTCCCGTTTCTCCACATCCTCGCCAGCATCTATAGTCTCCTGATTTGTTCATTTTGGCCACTCTGACTGGCGTGAGGTGATATCAGAGTTTGGTTTTGATTTGTATTTCCCTGATGAGGAGCGACATTGAGCATCTTTTCATGTGTCTGTTGGCCATCTGGATGTCTTCTTTAGAGAAATGTCTATTCATGTTTTCTGCCCATTTCTTCACTGGATTATTTGTTTTTTGGGTGTGGAGTTTGGTGAGCTCTTTATAGATTTTGGATACCAGCCCTTTGTCCGATATGTCATTTGCAAATATCTTTTCCCATTCCGTTGGTTGCCTTTTAGTTTTGTTGGTTGTTTCCTTTGCTGTGCAGAAGCTTTTTATCTTCATGAGGTCCCAATAGTTCATTTTTGCTTTTAATTCCCTTGCCTTTGGGGATGTGTCAAGTGAGAAATTGCTACGACTGAGATCAGAGAGGTCTTTTCCTGCTTTCTCCTCTAGGGTTTTGATGGTTTCCTGTCTCACATTCAGGTCCTTTATCCATTGTGAGTTTATTTCTGTGAATGGTGTGAGAAAGTGGTCTAGTTTCAACCTTCTGCATGTTGCTGTCCAGTTCTCCCAGCACCATTTGTTAAAGAGACTGTCTTTTTTCCATTGGATATTCTTTCCTGCTTTGTCAAAGATTAGTTGGCCATATGTTTGTGGGTCTAGGGTTTCTATTCTATTCCATTGGTCTATGTGTCTGTTTTTGTGCCAATACCATGCTGTCTTGATGATTACAGCTTTGTAGTAGAGGCTAAAGCCTGGGATTTTGATGCCTCCTGCTTTGGTCTTCTTCAAAATTACTTTGCTTATTCGGGGCCTTATGTGGTTCCATATGAATTTTAGGATTGCTTGTTCTAGCTTCGAGAAGAATGCTGGTGCAATTTTGATTGGGATTGCATTGAATGTGTAGATAGCTTTGGGTAGTATTGACATTTTGACAATATTTATTCTTCCAACCCATGAGCATGGAATGTTTTTCAATTTCTTTGTATCTTCTTCAGTTTCCTTCATAAGCTTTCTATAGTTTTCAACATACAGATCTTTTACATCTTTGGTTAGATTTATCCCTGGGTATTTTATGCTTCTTGGTGCAATTATGAATGGGATCAGTTTCTTTATTTGTCTTTCTGGTGCTTCTTTATTAGTCTATAAGAATGCAACTGATTGCTGTACATAGATTTTGTATCCTACAACTTTGCTGAATTCATGTATCAGTTCTAGCAGACTATTGGTAGAGTCTATCGGATTTTCCATGTATAATATCATGTCATCTTCAAAAACTGAAAGCTTAACCTCATCTTTGCCAATTTTGATGCCTTTGATTTCCTTTTGTTGTCTGATTGCTGATGCCAGAAATTCCAACACTGTGTTAAACAACAGCAGTGAGAGTGGACATCCCTGTCGTGTTCCTGATCTCAGGGAAAAAGCTCTCAGTTTTTCCCATTGAGGATGATGTTAGCTGTGGGCTTTTCATAAATGGCTTTTATGATGTTTAAGTATTTTCCTTCTATCCCGACTTTCTCAAGCGTTTTTATTAAGAAAGGGTGCTGAATTTTTTCAAAGGCCTTTTCTGCGATTGACAGGATCATATGGTTCTTATCTTTTCTTTTTTTTTTTTTTTTTTTTTTTTTTTTTTTTCAACGTTTTTTATTTATTTTTGGGACAGAGAGAGACAGAGCATGAACGGGGGAGGGGCAGAGAGAGAGGGAGACACAGAATCGGAAACAGGCTCCAGGCTCTGAGCCATCAGCCCAGAGCCCGACGCGGGGCTCGAACTCACGGACCGCGAGATCGTGACCTGGCTGAAGTCGGACGCTTAACCGACTGCGCCACCCAGGCGCCCCTCTTATCTTTTCTTTTATTAATGTTGATTGATTTGTGAATGTTGAACCAGCCCTGCATCCCAGGAATGAATCCCACTTGATCATGGTGAATAATTCTTTTTATATGCTGTTGAATTAGACTTGCTAGTACCTTATTGAGAATTTCTGCATCCATATTCATCAGGGATATTGGCCTGTAGTTCTCTTTTTTTACTGGGTCTCTGTCTGGTTTAGGAATCAAAGTAATACTGGCTTCATAGAATGAGTCTGGAAGTTTTCCTTCCCTTTCTATTTTTTGGAATAGCTTGAGAAGGACAGGCATTATCTCTGCTTTAAACGTCTGGTAGAACTCCCCTGGGAAGCCATCTGGTCCTGGACTCTTATTTGTTGGGAGATTTTTGATAACTGATTCAATTTCTTCACTGGTTATGGGTCTATTCAAGCTTTCTATTTCCTCCAGTTTGAGTTTTGGAAGTGTGTGGGTGTTTAGGAATTTGTCCATTTCTTCCAGGTTGTCCAGTTTGTTGGCATATAATTTTTCATAGTATTCCCTGATAATTGCTTGTATCTCTGAGGGATTGGCTGTCATAATTCCATTTTCATTCATAATTTTATCTATTTGGGTTATCTCCCTTTTCTTTTTGAGAAGCCTGGCTAGAGGTTTATCGATTTTGTTTATTTTTTCAAAAAACCAACTCTTGGTTTCATTGATCGGCTCTACAGTTTTTTTAGATTCTATATTGTTTATTTCTGATGATCTTTATTATTTCTCTCCTTCTGCTGGGTTTAGGCTGTCTTTGCTGTTCTGCTTCTATTTCCTTTAGGTGTGCTGTTAGATTTTGTATTTGGGATTTTTCTTGTTTCTTGAGATAGGCCTGGATTGTAATGTATTTTCCTCTCAGGACTGCCTTCACTGCATCCCAAAGCGTTTGGATTGTTGTATTTTCATTTTCGTTTGTTTCCATATATTTTTTAATTTCTTCTCTAATTGCCTGGTTGACCCACTCATTCTTTAGTAGGGTGTTCTTTAACCTCCATGCTTTTGGAGGTTTTCCAGACTTTTTCCTGTGGTTGATTTCAAGCTTCATAGCATTGTGGTCTGAAAGTATGCATGGTATAATTTCAATTCTTGTATACTTATGAAGGGCTGTTTTGTGACCCAGTATTGATCTATCTTGGAGAATGTTCCATGTGCACTCGAGAAGAAAGTATATTCTGTTGCTTTGGGATGCAGAGTTCTAAATATATCTGTCAAGTCCATCTGATCCAATGTATCATTCAGGGCCCTTGTTTCTTTATTGACCGTGTGTCTAGATGATCTATCCATTTCTGTAAGTGGGGTGTTAAAGTCCCCTGCAATGACCACATTCTTATCAATAAGGTTGCTTATGTTTATGAGTAATCGTTTTATATATTTGGGGGCTCCGGTATTCGGCGCATAGACATTTATAATTGTTAGCTCTTCCTGATGGATAGACCCTGTAATTATTATATAATGCCCTTCTTCATCTCTTGTTACAGCCTTTAATTTAAAGTCTAGTTTGTCTGATATAAGTATGGGTACTCCACCTTTCTTTTGGCTTCCAGTAGCATGATAAATAGTTCTCCATCCCCTCACTCTCAATCTAAAGGTGTCCTCAGATCTAAAATGAGTCTCTTGTAGACAGCAAATAGATGGGTCTTGTTTTTTTATCCATTCTGATACCCTATGTCTTTTGGTTGGCGCCTTTAACCCATTTACATTCAGTGTTATTATAGAAAGATACGGGTTTAGAGTCATCGTGATGTCTGTATGTTTTATGCTTGTAGCGATGTCTCTGGTACTTTGTCTCACAGGATCCCCCTTAGGATCTCTTGTAGGGCTGGTTTAGTGGTGACGGATTCCTTCAGTTTTTGTTTGTTTGGGAAGACCTTTATCTCTCCTTCTATTCTAAATGACAGACTTGCTGGATAAAGGATACTCGGCTGCATATTCTTTCTGTTCAACACATTGAAGATCTCCTGCAATCCTTTGTGGCCTGCCAAGTTTCATAAGAGAGATCAGTCACGAGTCTTATAGGTCTCCCTTTATATGTGAGGGCACGTTTATCTCTTGCTGCTTTCAGAATTTTCTCTTTATCCTTGTATTTTGCCAGTTTCACTATGATATGTCATGCAGAAGATCGATTCAAGTACGTCTGAAGGGAGTTCTCTGTGCCTCTTGGATTTCAATGCCTTTTTCCTTCCCCAGTTCAGGGAATTTCTCAGCTATTATTTCTTCAAGTACCCCTTCAGCACCTTTCCCTCTCTCTTCCTCCTCTGGGATACCAATTATGCGTATATTATTTCTTTTTAGTGTATCACTTAGTTCTCTAATTTTCCCCTCATACTCCTGGATTTTTTTATCTCTCTTTTCTCAGCTTCCTCTTTTTCCATAATATTATCTTCTAGTTCACCTATTCTCTCCTCTGCCTCTTCAATCTGAGCCGTGGTCGTTTCTATTTTATTTTGCATCTCGTTTAAAGCATTTTTCAGCTCCTCCTGACTGTTCCTTAGTCCCTTGATCTCTGTAGCAATATTTTCTCTGCTGTCCTCTCTACTGTTTTCAAGCCCAGCGATTAATTTTATGACTATGATTCTAAATTCACTTTCTGTTATATTATTTAAATCCTTTTTGATCAGTTCATTAGCTGTTGTTATTTCCTGGAGATTCTTCTGAGGGGAATTCTTCTGTTTGGTCATTTTGGATAGTCCCTGGAGTGGTGAGGACCTGCAGGGCACTTCCCCTGTGCTGTGGTGTATAACTGGAGTTGGTGGGCAGGGCCGCAGTCAGACCTGATGTCTGCCCCCAGCCCACCGCTGGGGTCACAGTCAGACTGGTGTGTGCCTTCTCTTCCCCTCTCCTAGGGGCGGGGTTCACTGTGGGGTGGCATGTCCCATCTGGGCTACTTGCACACTGCCAGGGTTGTGGTGCTGGGGATCTGGCGTATTAGCTGGCGTGGGTAGGCAAGGTGCACGGGGGCAGGAAGGGCAAGCTTAGCTCGCTTCTCCTTAGGTGATCCAATTCAGGAGGGGCCTGTGGCAGCAGGAGGGAGTCAGACCCACTGCCGGAGGGGTGGCTCCGCAGAAGCACAGCATTGGGTGTTTGCTGGGAGCAAGCAGGTTCCCTGGCAGGAACCGGTTCCCTTTGGGATTTTGGCTGGGGGATGGGCGAGGGAGATGGCGCTGGCTAGTGCCTTTATTCCCCGCCAAACTGAGCTCTGTGGTCCCGGGGCTCAGCTACTCTCCCTCCCATTGTCCTCCAGCATACCTGCTTTCTGAGCAGAGCTGTTAACTTATGACCTCCCAGACGCTAAGTCGCGTTTGCTGTCTGCTGTCGGAACACAGTCCGTCCGGCCCCTCCGCTTTTGCCAGCCAGACTCAGGGGCTCTGCTTGGCCGGCGAGCCGCCCCTCCGCCCCAGCTCCCTCCCGCCAGTCCGTGGAGCGTGCACAGCCTCGCAGCCCTTCCTACCCTCTTCCGTGGGCCTCTCGTCTGCACTTGGCTCGGGAGACTCCGTTCTGCTAGTCTTCTGGTGGTTTTCTGGGTTATTTAGGCAGGTGTGGGTGGAATCTAAGTGATCAGCAGGACGCGCGGTGAGCCCAGCGTCCTCCTACGCCGCCATCTTCTGTCGGTCTTGAAATATGTTTTTTTAAATGACATACCTGTGGGGCACCTGGGTAGCTCAGCCGATTGAGCGTCTGACTTCAGCTCAGCCATGACCTAACAGTCTGTGAGTTCAAGCCCCACTTCAGGTTCTGTGCGGACAGCTCAGAGCCTGGAACCCACTTTGGATTTTGTGTCTCCTCTCCCTCTGCCCCTCCGCCCCTCATCCTCTGCCTGTCTCTCCTTCAAAAATAAATAAGCATTAAAAAATTTTGTTAATTAAACGAAATAAAAGACACACCTGAAAATTAAGAATGCCAAAAAAAAAAAAAAGGAAAGTTAGTAAGTTAGAACATATGAGATTGTGTTATTTGTGACAACATGGGCGAACCTAGAGTGTATTATGCTAAGTGAAATAAGTCAGACTGAGAAAGACAAATACCATATGATTTCATTCATGTTTGTAATCTAAAAGAACAAATGAATAAACAAAGGAACAAAAAACAGAATCAAATGTATAAATACGGAGAATAATCTGATGGTTGCCAGAGGGGAAGGTATGGGCTTAGGGGCAAAATGGGTGAAGGAGAGAGGGAGATACAGACTTCCAGTTATGGAATGAATAAGTCTTGGGAATAAAAGGCACAGCATAGGTAATATAGTCAATGACACTGTAGTACAGCTGTATAGTGACACTTGTATAGCTACATTTATGGTAAGAATAGCATAACATACAGAGAAGTTGAATCACTGTGTTGTACTCCTGCACCTTTGTAATATTGTATGTCAAACTATACTCAAATCAAAAAAAAAATTAAAAGAAAGGTTAGAACAAATATTCAAGGAGAATAATAATTAAAAGCGAACTTGCATAGATGCAATTTTGGTAGAATTGCTTAAATTATTTTGGACTTTTAATTTTTAAAATTTGATGTGGGATTATTTTTAAATTATTGAGCCTTTTAAAATTTGATCCTTTTAAAATTTGATTTAGTAAAGTTATCATCCTTAATAGATTGTTATTGAATTTATATTATGGACATAAGTTTATATTTTTCAGGTAGTCTAATGTATCAAAATGTATTTGTCTTTGCCTTTTGGACAACTTTAGGATCTTTCCTCCCTTTTTTTTTTTAAAGTGTATTTATTTATTTTGAGAGAGACAGAGACAGTGTGAGCAGGGGAGTGGCAGAGAGAGAGAGGGAGACAGAGAATCCAAAGAAGGCTTAGCACCAGCAACTCAGACCCCAGTGTGGGGCTTGAACTCACGAACAGTGAGATCATGACCTAAGCCAAAATCAGTAGTTGGCTGCTTAACTGACTGAGCCATCCAGGTGCCCCAGGATCTTCCCCCTTTGATATTATGTAAAAATTTACCTTTTTAGTTTTAGTGCTTTCTTGATTATATGGCTTATACTTTATGATCAAACTGTATTGATTTTTTTTGTTTATGATATAGCTTAATTTTAATTATAGTTTAAATTTAATTAAAATCAATAAAATTAATTTTATTCTTTTCCACAACTTGTAATACAGTCATGTATAGTTTATTGAAAATCTACTTAGTGACTTATATGTGTGTGCATATAATATGTATTATAAAAATCATAGAATTATTATATACTGAATATACATCAGTATTATTGACATTGCATACCACTATCCATTTCTTCAAATATCTGCATCTATTCTTTCTTTCCATCTAGTCACTTCAACACCAATATCACATTTCTGAATTTTTTACAGCTTCATTGAGGTTAATTGACATGCCAAAAATTGCACATATTTAATGCATACAAATTGATGAGTTTTTACATATACATACAGTCGTGATACTATCACCAAAGTCATGACAATATGAACATATTTATCACCTCTCAAAGTTTCATTTGTCCCTTTGGGTTTTTTTTGTTTGTTTTTGTTCTAAAACACTTAAACTGAAAGCTACCACTATAACAATTAAGGGCACAATACTGTATTGCTAACTATAGGCACTATGTTATACAGCAGATGTATAGAACTTATTCATTTTGTTTAACTATAACTTTATACCCATTGAAAAAAACTTCCCCTTTCTCCCTCCATTCATCTCCTGAAGCCCACCATTCTATTTCATGTTTCTAGATGTTTGACTATCACCTCATACCTGTTAGAATAGTGATAATCAAAAAGACAAAAGATAAGTGTTGGCAAGGATATAGAGAAATTGTAAATCTTGTATCCATTGGAAATAATGTAATGGTATAATCACTGTGGAAAACCATACAAGGTCCCTCCAACAATTAAAATTAGACTATCATGGGGCACCTGGGTGGCTCAGTCGGTTAAGTGTGTGACTCAATTTTGGCTCAGGTCATGATCTCATGGTTCCTAAGATCAAGCCCTATGTTGATCTATGGGATTCTCTCTCTCCTTCTCTCTCTCCTGCCCCTCCCCTGTTCATTCTCTCTAAATAAATAAATAAGTAAATAAGTAAATAAATAAACTTAAAAAAAAACTTCTCACAAAAATGGAATTATCATATAATCCTGCAATCCCACTCCTGGGTATATATTCAAAAGAATCGGGATCTCAATGATATACCTGTGTTGCCATGTCCATCATAATATTATTCACAATAATTGAGATATGGAAATAATCCAAATGCCCATCAACAGACAAATGGATAGAGGAAACAAGTATTTATAGATCTCTGTCTTTCATCTCTAGAGCTCTAGATCTCTAATCTATATCCCGTGGAATATTATTCAGCCTTTAAAAAAAAGAAAAGAAAAGAAAAAAGAAAACCCACCATTAGCAATAACATGGATGGGACTGGAAGTTATGCAAAGTGAAATAAATCAGTTACAGAATAACAAATACAGCATGGTTTCACTGTATTGGTTGAAAGACCAACCTAGCCTTTCATGGAGAGAGAGAGAGAGAGAGAGAGAGAGAGACACTAACCACCGGCTCATCCAGCACACAGATGCCACCAATATTCCACCCTCAGCCACTGTTTGACTAACATATAAACACTCCAAGACAAAATGTCTAAAGTGAACATTTCCTAAATCCATGATGCACAAAAATCTTGGAAGATAATAAAATAATTATTTTTTAAGTCACTAAATTTTGAGGTGATTTGTTATGTATCAGTGGCTAATTGGAACAGAAACATGATACCTGGAAGTAGGAATCTGACATAATAGAAATAAAAATTATGTGCCACTGGCTTTGAAATTGGGTGGTGGATGAACATTAGAAAAAGACTGGAGGAGGCTGGTGGTAAAGACTTGGAGGTCAGAGATGAAAATGTATGGAACACTGGATAAAATGAAATTTCAAAACCACTTACAGCTTTCCCTTAAATTATCAGTTATTAGAGTAAGAAGTTGATGTCCTATCTCCAGTTGTAAGCAATGGATGGCCCTCTACCTATAGCTTGAGTAATTTTATTTTTAAGCAACTTTATTGTGCTATAATTCACATATTGTAAAATTTACCTATTTAAAATGCACAGTTCAATAGTTTTAGTATATTTACAGAGTTATGCTAACATCACCATAATCTAATTTTAGTACATTTTCAAATGAAACCCTATTCCTGTTAGAAGTCACTCCCCATCCCCCTCACCACGAATCTAATTTTATATCTACAGATTTGACTACACTGAACATGTCATATGAACAGAATGATAGAATGTGTATGTAGCATTTTGCACCTGGTTTCTTTAATTATGAAACTTAATGTTCATCCGTGCTGTAATATGTTATCAGTACCTCTTTCCTTTTTAATGACAAAAAAAAGTATGGCACGGATATACCACATCTTTTTTATTCACTCTTCAGTTGAAAGTCATTTTGGCCGTTTCCACTTTTAGGCTATTATAAATAAAGCTTCATTTGTGTGTAAGTTTTGGGCAGAACAGATGTTTATTTCACATAGGTATATGGCTAGAAGTAGAATTGCTGGGCTATATGGTGACATTACGTTTATCATTTTGTGGAACTGCCAAACCCTTTTCCTGAGTAGCTGCTCCATTTTACAATCCCAGCAGTAATGTGTCAGGGTTCCAATTTCTCCATATCCTTGCCAAATCAAGAAGTGTGAGCCCTTCAACTTGTTTTTTTTCAAGGTTGTTTTGAATAATCTGTATCTACTCTGTTTCAAAATAAAGGGTAAGCTTGTTGGCATCTACAATAAACAAACAAACAAATAAAATAGGAAAGAAGGAAGAGGAGGGAAGAAGGAAGGGAGAGTGATGATTTTATAAAGATCAAATTTGTAGATTAATTTGGATAATAGATTTTAGCAATAAGTCCTCCAATCCATGAATATGGAGTGCTTCCCAATCCTATGAAACAGGATGAAATAATAGGAAGATGGAAGTTGCAGCTTCCCACTTTAATGATACATTCTTTCTAAAAAATATATTTATGTATTTATTTTGAGAGAAAGAGAAAGAGCAGAGAGCAGGGGAGGGGCAGAGGGAGAGGGGGAGAGAGAGAATCCTAAGCAGGCTCCATGCTTTCAGCACACAGTCTGATGCAGGGCTTGAACTCACGAACTGAGATCATGACCTGAGCAAAAATCAAGAGTTAGACACTTAACCAACTGAGCCACCCAGGTGCCCCATAAGGATATACTGTGAGAGTTACATTCTTCTTCTAAGTTACCCATATTGTTCAGAGCTTGGCTACATGACCTTATTTACTGCAAGGGAGATTGGGAAATGGAGTCTTGTGCCTGGTCAGCATTACTGACATTTTATTCAGCTAAAAACAGATTGTGTGACTAAAGTAAAATAATATATATTCATACTGTACCATAGGGGTCTCTACCTCCTTCTGTGTAATACTGTCTCAAGGAATTAGGCAGGGAGATTAGAATCCTCTTCTTTCAGATTTTTTGAGAAAAGACATGAGTGGGATATTCCTCAGGTGTGGTTGGAAGGAATAAATGTTGTAAGCCAATATTAAACTATTTTTTCTTGTCTTTTATTACATTTCATAAGTATTTCCTTTAGCATACGTTAAAGGATGATTTGCTTGTTATTTGGAAATATTTAATAGAAATATTTAATATTTACGTTATGCTTTTCTAGCAAAATAACCCATTTCAATAATTTTTATGAGATATTAATATCAAGCTTTAGTTACCTATTTCACTTGATATTAAAATAGTTGTGATTTTGTTTGCAAATACATAGGTGAAGAAAAATATATCAGAATTATTTCATAATTATACAACAAGCTATTCATTAAAGAATTGTAGTTTGTATGTAATATATATGAAAATGCAGTTTCTATGTCTGTGTATTGGGAAGGAACATGAAGATACCAGATTTATTTTTGGTTATGCTGAGTTGAGGTGCTGAAAATACATTTGTTTGGAAATGTCCTATAGACTAGAACAAATATTTGAAATAGAAAATTGAGGCTCAAAATAAATGAGATTTTTGAAAAGTAGATAGCTGCTCTAAATGATTCTAAATCTCTTGATCTCTGTGAATTATGCCTTAGGATACTACAAGTACTTGAAGTTGAGTCTGATAACCTTTTGAGAGATAGGAAAGTAGTTATTAAACTGGAAGTACAAGTTAGTATGAAGTAAATGAAGGTCTGACTCTACAAAGGTGAAAAATATAGTTTACAAAACAGTCTATCCCAAGAAAGATTATCAAGTACATTGCTAAAAGGATAAGTTTTTCATCTTAAAAGTGTAATTAGAATTTTGAATCTTAAAAAAAATATAAGTGATTATCAAAAG
This sequence comes from Panthera leo, assembly GCF_018350215.1. Lineage (NCBI taxonomy): Eukaryota > Metazoa > Chordata > Mammalia > Carnivora > Felidae > Panthera > Panthera leo. The sequence goes on along the minus strand of NC_056682.1, from coordinate 107,683,170 downwards.
GAAATAATAGTCATAGGAATGACATTATTTTTTGATAGAATCACAAAAGAACTGAAACACTAGCATGACTTGAATTGAGGCTATCTGATGAAGCACCCTGCCTTTCTGACACAAATATTGGGCAAATAGCAGGTAACTGAACCGCCTTGGAAAAAAATGTTTCATACTATTCATTAAACAAGGGTGGGCTAAATGGAAATCAGGCCTTTGTATGTTTGTACATGTTGTTTCTTGTGTAATAATTCCCAGTTTTCACTCAGCAAATTCCAAATGTATCAGGACAAAACGAAACATAAATAATTCAAATCCATATACACATGTACACAAAACACCAAGAGCACGAAAACTGAATAGGAAATATATTCTTTAATAGCAGTGCTTATTAAAAATGTAGAAGATATTTAAGTGATTTTAATCTCACTCTAGTCCAACTGTGTGAAGTAGATATTGCAATACTATCAGTGTTTTAAAAGCATGTCCATAAGAATTGTGTCTAATTCATTAAAATATTATACTTTTGTCATTTACATCTGATTTGTTAACATTTTATTTGATTTTTTGGATTGGTATTATATGTGTTTAGTGTAAGCATCATAAAGTATAAGGATGTCAACAGTGAAAAGATTTCCTGAATCACAGTTCCTCATCTCCTCTGTTTCCAAACTCTTCCTTGAGTTTCCCTATGGCTATACAAGAAAATATTATTATAGATTATCAACTCCTCCCTTTTGTTTACACAAGAGTATGTATATAAACAACATTTATATCATGCTGTGTGGATAGCAAGATATAAATGCTGTGGGATCGAGCCCATGTCAGACTTGAGCGCCGTGTCAGGCTCATCCCTGCTTGGGATTCCCTCTTTCCTTCTCTAACCCCTCCTTTCTCTCAAAATAAACAAAAATAAACTTTAAAAGCAGTTGCCCTCTTAGTATCTCATACTTTATATTTTTGATGCAATACACATATTTTTGTGTATTTTTCTATGAGGTTATTGGTCTTTTCTAAATCTCTAGAAGCTTCTAGCATGTTAGAGAGAGGAATCTGTGTGTGTGTGTGTGTGTGTGTGTGTGTGTGTGTGTGTGTGTGTGCGTGTGCGTGCGTGTGTGTGTGTTATAAGTTGCCCAAATTTTTGTCTATTGCTATTTGTCCTTTTTGGTGGGATAAATGTATGTTGACTAGTCCAAATTTTTCAATTAATTTTCAGTTGATATGGCCTGTTTTTTCAGACTTTTTATTTTGGCTTCTAGGTTGTATCATATTTTTAATACAAACCGTTCTTTAATTAAAAAAATAATCTTCTGGGGGTACCTGGGTGGCTCAGTCAGTTAAGCTTCCAACTCTTGATTTCAACTCTGGTCATGATCTCACCATGTGTGGGCTAGAGCTCTGCACTGGGCTCTGTGCTGACAGCACAGAGCCTGCCTGGAATTCTCTTTCTCCTCCTCTTTGCTCCCCTCTAGCTCATGCACATTTGTGCATTCTCTCTCCCCGCCCCCTTTCAAAATAAATAAATAAACTTAAAAAAATAATCTGCCTTTCTCTCTAGCATTTTTTCATTGTTTGTTTAGATTTGTATCCAGATTTTATCCCCCCTAATTACTACCTATTTTCTCAGTAGTATTTTGTCAGTTGTCCCTCCATTCAAGATAGTTCACATGGTTTCTTATGTATTCCTGTGTGCTCTTCTATTTGGCCAGGGCTATTTGTGTTTTTGTGTCTGAAGAAAAATAAGCAGTTTTGAGTAAGAGGTAGTTGAAAGCTGGTGTATTTCACCTATCCCTCCCTTTTCCTTTCATGTTAACTAAATGTGCCCCATGTTCTGGGTTTCAGTTCTGAGGTGGTAGACATCTGAGTAAGCATGCATAGCAGAGTCTCAGCAATCCATGTCTATGGAATGGAAGCAAGATCTAAACCACTGATGTCTGGAGATTATTAACAGCAAAATAGCCTCTCCTAGCTGGAGCACTAAGCCCTGTTTATCATATACTAAAATCCCGTAGATATTTAAACCTGTTTCTGGGTATTTATTACTTTCTTTTAGTCTGTGAGGAAAGATTCACTAAAATAACTCTGAAGGCCCCTTTCCTCCTCCTTTTTTTAAATATCTGAACAGAAAAATATTGGGCACATGAGCTCAAAGTAAGAATATGCTAATACCACTGAGTTCTAGAGTCTCCTCGTTTCTACAAAGCCTGCTTTTTTAATCAGGGAGCTAGATTTTGGAAATTTTTAAATGTTTACCAGTTTCCTTTTGCACACCAAGAGGTTTTTGAAAAATTTTAAAAATTTTGTCAAATTGATCATATTTGTGACTGAAAGACTGTGAAAGCATATTCTTTATTATGAAAATGTTACATTTGAAGTTTAAGACTTTCAATACCTGTATTTCTCTTGAGTAATGGTTACCATTGAGATTGTAATTTTGCATGTGGTTATGAGCAAGTTGATTTAACCAGTGCTGGGCCATTTTTGCATTCAAGCCAAAAATAGCATGCTTTGAGTCATGCCAGAGGGTTTTAAAAAACATTAATCTGACATTAACCTATGGAGTACTAATTATATTCTTTAAATCTTCAATTATAGTAGTTGCTTTTACTTGTTTTATGTTGTAGAAACCATTGAGAATTGAATGATACGTCAGTCTCTGAAGAAAAGAAACAAAACCTCAAAAAATACTGTACAGTGTTTCAGAGTTTACAGATCCTATTATTATTTTTTAAAGTTCATTTATTATTTTGAGAGAGAGAGAGAGAACGAGAACCCCTGAGCAGTGGAAGGGCAGAGAGAGGGAGACAGAAAATCCCAAGCAGGCTCTGTGCTGAGTGTGGAGCCCGATACAGAGCTCGATCTCATGAACAATAAAATCTTGACCTGAGCCACTTAACCAACTGAGGCACCCAGGCGCCCCACAAATCCTATTGAATCTATAAAAGGGCCTCTCTTTTTCTACCTGTAAAGTGGAGATAGCCATAGATAACTCTTGTAAACGTCTGAGAAGTCCATGTCTCAATAAAGTTTGAAAAATGTAAATATAGCTATCTCAAGAGCTAGGATGAAATCAAAAATAAACCTAAATCTTTTCACAGAATCTCTGGGCATAAATGCCAGTGATGATTATTACTGCAGTTAACATTTAACAAATTTGGTAAACAAGGTGTATAAACTTAAGTACCTTTTTAGGAAAAGCACCAACTTAGCATGGTAACTTTAAAGTTATTTTTCAGTTTTTACATATAATAAGTGTCCATGTTTTAAAAAATTCGGAAATTTTGAAAAGTGTAAAACTATCAAATCCCTTTTTGTTAGTCCAAGATATGGTTGTGTTCTATGGAGGTTAAAGGATAAAATATCAAGAACTTAGCATGTAGAATATAAATTCACTTCATGCGTTGCCAGGATTGCTGTTTTTCTTCACCTTCACTACTATTGTCTGTTAACATTCATTCCATCCAAACCCAAGAGACTGGGCATCTTTCTAAACTCTCTAGCATTGATTGACCTTTATATTGGGAAGAATAGGAGAACTGATAATAGAGTAATCAAACTGCAGTTTTTAGGAAGGTTAGACAGTGATTTGGAGGTGGTAATAAATATTGCATTACTTGTTCAGAGGTTGGTAATTACTGGTAAAAAATTAATGGCAAAAACTGAACATACATTGTTTTGTGTTTGTTTTTCAATTATATTAAGTGTACATCTTTTTAATTGATCAGTATTTTTCCAAAACTGATTTATAATGATGGTTAATATTAATAAGAGGAAAATAAATCATGTTCCACCTTGTTGATGTCATTATTTTTGTCTTCTTTATCTGGCTACTGCTGTTCATTCCAAAATTTGTCCCTTGCCAGTAATTTTAAACTGATTTGATTTACAGCATCTTCTGCAGTTATATAATAGCTGTATTCTTGCCAGTCATTATAAGAGTCATCTTGTGCCTGTCCTCTTAATGTGTTCTGAAAATTAGCTGGCATGAGTTTCTATTCTCTGCTTTTATTTGATAATTTTCCAGATTCATAAGTTTTGCCAGCATTTTACTAATATAAATCCACTACATTTTTTGCTTTTGATTTTCATGAATTTTATGGCTTTTCTGTAAAATGTTCTACATCTAACTATACTTCATTATCTGGAAGAAAATCTAGAGTATGAAAGACTAATTCATGAATTTAAATGTTGATTTCTTTGAAATGTTATAAATGATTAGATTTCATAATCTTGATTTCATAGGTGTTTTTGCTTAAAATACTTCATGTGTGTGTGTATATATATGTATATATGTATACATATATACACATGTATTGTTTACTTAATATAAATTCATTGTATTATTTATGCATTGTATATAATATGTATTGATTAGCCCTACTTCATGATCACCTATCAATTTCTTCTTAAACACTAATTTTAATATAATTCTTATGCTTCCCATTTCAGATTTTTTTCCAGAGCGTAACTGTAAATCATTAATACACTAAACTGTGTCTTCTCCAATTTATATGTAATATTTGTGAGTTATTTATAAACTCACCTTAACAGTCTACTGATCACTCATATTGATTTTCTTCACAACCAGTAGAATGCCATATGTATTCTCACTCTATGAACACACAGACATTTTTATACTAAATTGATGTATAAATATTATTATACACTCTTCTATGCTGTTTTTCTCATTTACCAATAACTGAAGGAAATCTTTTCATATCAACAAATGTTGCTATATATTCTTGTTTTGAAATTGACCCCAAGAGAGTCACTGACTAGTGTACAATGAAAATATAATGTCAGGGAACTATTTTTTTTTTAATGCAGCTGTGGAAGAAGACAAATCATAATCAGAATTTAATTTATTAATTCCTTGTAAGAAATCATTTTAAAATGAAACAAAGCAAAATTTTATATGACTCTGAATTTTTCCTCATGTGTCAGATCTATTTAAAATGATCAGGCAGTAGATTGCAGAAATAAAAGCTATATAATTGGAACGCCTTTGTTTCAATTAATTAAAAAGGCTTAATCTTGGCTCCACCATTCTTCAGCAAGGCAGTCACTCTTTGTCATAATTTTTCCATCAGCAAAAAAAAAAAAGGAACAGTAATAGAATTTCATCATATTACTGTGAGAACAAAATGAGCTAAGACATGTAAAGTGTTGATTTTGGTACCTGGTACGTAGTTAGTATTCAGAGAATCATACTATGCCTATAAATTGCTACTAAAAGAATTGCTGCTATTCCTTGGATGATGTCAGAATAAGAGAGATGACAAGATCCAAATATTAAATATCCACAAAGTCTGATAGATGATTAACCACACACTAGAAACATTTGTATTACTGAGGGAACTTCTGGTTTCATGCTACATAAAGTTATTTCTTCTCTAGAGATGATCCATAAATATTTAAGTTCCGTAATTTTCAATTGCCCTGTGTCTCTTTGATACTGCACAGATGAACACTGCCCATGATTCTTTGTCTCCTGTTTACAATTCTTGAATCCTGCCATTTTCAAACTTCATCATACATTTATTTTTTGGATGTATAAATTTACTCATTCATATTCTAGTCAAACTTTGCTTGCTTCAGAACCGTTCCTTCTCTTTTGACTTATATCTGATCAGATATTTTATTTCAAGTTGATTTTACACTTTAAAATTTAGAGGAAATCTCACGCTTCTACCAAGTTTCTGGAGCACTACCACTAAAAGGTTAAGGGACCACATTTAGGCACTACCTACCTGGTCAGCCCATCTATCTCCTCAGTACAGTATGTAGAGCTGGAAACCCAAACCTGGTGACACAAAATACGTTCTTCCTGGGCATAACTACTAATAAACAATTGACAACACTTTGTATAAAATAGTTTGCCAATTGCTAGTAATACTTATTTTAGTTAAACCAATCCAAGCTGATTTTCTTCTGTTGCAGTTGTCATTAAGCAATTTGGTTTTCTTTCTTAGTTGCTTGTTTTCCCTTCTACTTAAGTACATGTTGATGTGCCTTCCTGAAACCTGCATTTTATATCCATTTTCCTGTGAATGGTTTTTCTATCCTCCAATGTGTTGTAGTAGAATTGGTAATTCTATTTTATTTTCCAACTTCCTGGCATACATTGTTAATGAAATGCTGTCTTAGTTATGAAGCTTTTTTGTCCCTGTACCTTCAGTACCTCTTTAGAGATATAACAGAAAGTATGACAATTGAAACTTTTTATCAAATGTGTCCTTCGTATATCCATTTGTGAGTAACTAGTAAGAGTCTAAGTGCCCCTTAAAGGAGCTGATGTGTAGTTCTGAACAGGCAGACTTCCTGATATTGTAGACATCTACAGCCTTCCATCTAGTTTGAGGAACAAGAGAGAATTTGTCCATAGGTCACTTTTTCACAAAACAATAATTCAAGAAATTTAGAGTAGTTTACCTTTATTGGCTCCAAGATAGGTATAAATCCAGAACAAGTTCACTAGGAACCAGATTAATTTATCAGACTAGAAAGGCATAAAAGGTAAAATGACTTCAGCAATCATGGCTTTCCCAAACAGAAGGGATCTAAACTCATTACTCTTATGTCTTTCGATCACATCCTGCTGGGATTTGAAATAATAGGTCTTGCTTCAAAATGCAGTCTCTAATACATGGTCATATTCTTCTCTCCAAGGAGATTTTACAGATCATAATCTTTGAAAAATTCCTATAAAATATGCATCAATAAATAGATGATTTCCAAAATCAATGATTTAGAAATTAAGAATTTCTAAACATTAAAACCAACACCCAGATTTCTTCTTTGATCAATTTTAGCCATTGCCTTTTAACAGAAAACCATCAATATCCTTTAATTTTGCATTTGATTTGCCTTACAATTGAATTTTAGGTTTTTAAACAAAATCATAATTTATTCTTTCTATATCCATGGTTATATCTCTTCATTATTCCTAAATTTACCTAATTTCATTAACTTCTCCTTCCATCTTTACTTTCTGCACTCTATTTTCATTTTTTGTTTTACTTAAACTGTTACAAGTTTATCTCTATTTTTGTATATTTAAAAACAACACAATTTTTAAAAAAATTTTCTCATTTCTAACTTTTTGTTTTTAATTTTTTAACATTTCATTATTTTCAGCTTTTAGATTTAGTAATTTACATTTCGAAAAATCTTTAAGTATAACATGTTATTTTGCTACTATTTTTATTTTTTATTTTTTTAAATGTTTATTTTGAGAGAGAAAGAGGGATATATATATATAGAGAGAGAGAGAGTGCACATGCAAGCTGGTGAGCAGCAGAATAGAGAAATAGAATCCTAAGCAGGCTCTGAGCAGTCAGAACAGAGCCCAACATGGGGCTCGGTCTCAGAGCCAGGAAATCATGACCTGAACTGAAACCAAGAGTTGGACACTTAACCAGCTGAACCACCCAGGTGCCCCTTCCTAATATTTTAAAGATTAGTACTAAGTTCGTTTGCTTTTTTTTCTTAAATAATAAGATCATTAAATACTAATTTTTTTCTCTGAACATATTTTTTTTCACAGCCATTCAATGAAGTCTTCCTCTTTTCATTGTGTGGGAGATTATAACTTTATTTTGAGTTTCTTATTTGCCAAACATTATCTAAAAGCATTTCTTAATTTCTAAGTATTTATAATTTGTAATCATTTTTATTGTTTATTACTAATTTTATTAATTAATAGAATGTAGATTTTTAAATGTCTAACTTTAAACATTTTAAAGGTTTTCTTTGTAAAGACTATTAATTTTTTTCTGAAAATATCTCTAAGAAACACCAACTATATGTTTGATTTTATGTCTAGATTTAAGAGCAGTATTGCTCTTTTACTTTGCTGTTCCTATTATCTTTTGGATTGCCCTTTTATTTTTAACCTCTCATAACATAATAAGTGTGTATACCTCAGCACCAAAGTTTTGCTGAAATTATTGAAATACTTGCATTTTCTTTTTTTTTTTTTTTTTTTTTTAATAATTTTTTTTAACGTTTATTTATTTTTGAGACAGAGACAGAGCATGAACAGGGGAGGGGCAGAGAGAGAGGGAGACACAGAATCTGAAACAGGCTCCAGGCTCTGAGCGGTCAGCACAGAGCCCGACGCGGGGCTTGAACTCACGGGCCGCGAGATCATGACCTGAGCCGAAGTCGGACGCTTAACCGACCAAGCCACCCAGGCGCCCCGAAATACTTGCATTTCTAAAGTAATGAGTTGTTTTCTATTTCAAGAATCCTTAGTAACCATTTATAACCAATTATCATACAATTTCTCAATCATTTCAAATGTATATAATTACTTAGGGTGCCTGGGTGGCTCGGTTGATTGAGTGTCAGTCCAACCGGCTCAGGTCATAATCTCATGGTTAATGAGTTAAAGCCCCACATAGAGCTCACAGCTGTCAGCGCAGAGCCTGCTTCTGACTCTCTGTCCCCCTCCTTTTCTGCCCCTCCCCCACGCATCCTCTCTCTCTCTCTCTCTCTCTCTCTCTCTGTCTCTCAAATAAAATAAACAGTAAATTTTTAAAAATGTATGTAATCACTTAGATAAAAAGTCTTTTCATTACAAGTCTTTTTTATTATTTAAAACTATTTGGGGTGCCTGGGTGGCTCAGTCGGTTAAGCATCCGACTTCGCTCAGGTCATGATCTCGCGGTCCGTGAGTTTCAGCCCTGCGTCCGGCTCTGTGCTGACAGCTCAGAGCCTGGAGCCTGTTTCAGATTCTGTGTCTCCCTCTCTCTGACCCTCCCCCGTTCATGCTCTGTCTCTCTCTGTCTCAAAAATAAATAAACGTTAAAAAAAATTAAAAAAAAATTAAAACTACTTTATTTGATTTTACCATGCTATCCCTTCTTTTCTTGATGGCTTATTTCTGAATAGTTCCATATTTTCCTCATATTTATATGCAGATTACATGGTCTTTGAATTCTTGTATACTCATAGGTATATTTATTTCACCATGTGAAATGTTTTTCTTATATATTTTTCCTATATAAGCTATTACATACTTATTTAGTTTTTGGTTTATAAGCAGTTTTAAATTTGTGTTATAATAATAATTTATAATTATAAAAACACTGTGAAATTGACCTTTTTAATATTGTGAAATGTACTTTTATCCGTAATAATACCTCTTACCTCTAAGTATTAATATAGCTACTATAGTTTTATTTTATTTGCTTTTTATCTTTCCTTTTTGTTTCCACTGTTGCTTCACTTTTCAGTCTCCATTCACGCTGTCATCTTTGGGTCTCAAAATCCTGCAGTCTGATTTACTTTAGTAAAGTTCTTTTTTTTTTTTTTTAAATCTTACTGGGTATGATCTATATAGCAAGTATTTAAGATTTACCACATTTTTTAACCATGGATTTGTTCATTTAACCAATGTTTATGGAGGTTCTGATGTCAAGATTTGAGTGAAGTGGTGGCAGCAATTATTTGGGAAGTAGAAATCTTTGCAAAACACAGAAGTCATCCAAAGCTTCTTGTTCTCATTTGAGATCAAAGTACTCATCACTAAGCAGCACGGTAAGGTAGATGAAAATTATAGTGCATAACAAGATAACTCTAACTCTTTAATTATGTCATTCTAAGTAAGAAGATTCCTTTCTTGTTTTATAGGAGTTCCATGTATCAGGATGTGCTTTCCTTTTATATTTCTTTTTATTACTATTACATTTTGTATTATCAAAATTGTAACGATATTTTGAAACTTGACTATTTTATAATGAAGTTGTATATAGTTATATCTCATATATATCTCATATATATATATAATCGTATGTAGTTATATAAAAGTCACAATTACTTTGATTGGATCTAACTTAAATTAAATTTAAAGTTGTTGCTGAAATGCATGGAAAAGTTTCCTAAAGGAGATCATGAAATCAGCCTTACTTAAAACATTTATAATCCTTATTTTTACCCATCTGTCTGAGATAGCTAGAAGCTAAATTAGAGATTAGAGGTCATGAAACCCTGTCTTTATGTCTATTTCTATAAGGATGAAAATTATAAATATATTTTTGGGTGTAAATAAAATATTTAATGCTTCATCGAATTATTTTGGCTTTATATCAGCCTCATGTCACAGAAAACTAGAAAAACAAGGATAGGAAAAATGCTAAGTTTGCGCTGCAATATGAATTCATAACAGGTATCCTAAAGTTCACACAATTTTAAGCATAAATCAGAATCAAGCATACATTACATTGCCAAATATACAAAACAGACTGACCTTTGCAAATTTAACAGCAGAAACAATTCTTTTTTGTTATCCTGCAATCGATTCTCATATTGACCATCTGCCATTTATTGAGGGCCTCTTTTTTTGGTAACAGCTTTATTAAAATATAATTAACTTACCATAGAATTCACCCATTCAAAGTTTACAATTAAGTGGATTTTAATGTATTTACATAATTGTGCAACCATCACTGCAGTCAATTTTTAGCACATTTTCATGATCCCAAAAACAAAACCTGTACTATTTTGCTATCACCACAAAATTACCCTATACCCCAAAGCCCTAAGCTACTACTAATCTCTTTTCTGTCTCTATAGATGGGCCTGTTCTAGACATTTAACATAAATTGTATCACACAAAATGTGCTTAGTGACTTCTCAAGTTGTATAAAGTTTTCAAGATTCCACCATGTTGAAGTGTGTATCAGAACTTCATTCTTTTTTATGGTTGAATAATATTCCTTTATATACATAGATGACATTTTATTTATGCATTCATCAGTTGATACACATTTGGGTTGTTTCCATCTTTTAGCTATTAAATAAAATTATTCTATAAATGCTTTTGTACAAGTTTTTATGTGGACATATATTTTTACTTCTCTTGGATATATACCTAGGAGTAGAATAGTTGGGTCAAATAGTAACTCTGTGCCTAACTTTTGGATGAACTTTTGGAACTGTTTTCCAGAGTGTCTGCTTAATTTTATATTTCCACAAATAGTTTATAAGGTTTCTAATTATTCACATTGGTTTGCCAACATTTGGTTTTATCTGATTTTTTTTCTTATAGGCATCCTAGGGTATAACCTGTTATCTCATTGTGGTTTTGATTTGAATTTCTCTGATGACTAATATGTTGAGCATATTTTTGTATGTTTATTGATCATTTGCATATCTTCTTTGGAGAAATGTTTACTGAGACTCTTTGCTCATTTTTTAGATGATTTGAAGACATTTAGTAATATTTATTGGTTGGTATTTTAGGCAAAACTGCAATCCACCAATAAAAATCCTTCACATTTATACTTCTAGCCTGTCCAAAATGGGTGAAAGGGTTGAATCTTTACACTATTTAATTAATTTAAGATGAACAAAGGTCTGTGGGGTGCCTGGGTGGCTCAGTCAGCTAAGCATCTCACTCTTGATTTCACCTGAGGTCATGATCTCACAGTTTGTGGGTTTGAGCCCTGAGTTGGTCTCCATGCTGACAGTGCAGAGCCTGTTTGGAATTCTCTCTCTCCCTGGTTCTCTGCCCCTCTCCCTCCCTCCCTCTCTCTCTCTCTCTCAAATAAATAAATAAATAAACATTAAAAAACAAAAAGATGAACAAGGGTCTGTTTTACTGAAGAAAGCAGAATATGAACCTTTAAATTCAATGATCCCTATTTAGAAGTAAACCCACTTGATTGTTTTTTGTTTTATTGAGAGGAAATGTATATAACATAAAATTAGCCATTATAAACTACACAGTTCAGCTGTTACAAACTAGTACCTTCATAATGTTGTGCAACCACCACTCACAAGTTCTAAAATATTTTCATTGACTCAAAAGAAACTTCTGCTCATTATATTGTCACTCCCCATTCCTTCCTTTCTAGCCTCTAACAACCACCAATCTGGTTTTTGTTGGTCTTTATGGATTCATCTCTTCTGAATATTTCATGTAAGTGGAATGGTACATTATGTGACATTTGTGTATAGATACTTTGATTTAGCTTGATTTTTTTCAATTTTTCTCACAACTGCAATATGTATCAGTACTTTATTCTTATTGTTGAATCATATTCAATTGTATGTATATTTATTTTGTTGATCCATTTATCCATATACATTAATGGACATTTGGGTTATTTTTACTTTCTGGCCATTGTAAACAGTGTTGCTATGCACATTTGTGGCTGGTTTTGGTATCTGAGTAATATTAAAAAATGTTTCTTTCTCTGCTTTTTTTTGGCGCAGATATGAATATACTGTATGTAGGTTGTAGGTTTTAATGATAACTTCCATCACTATACTTTTTTATAGATGTAAATTTTTCTATTTTTTGAGTCTGTTTTGTTTTTGTAATTTGTGATTTTCTAGGAATTTATCTTTTCCATGTTAAGCAATTCACCTATTATTTCATTAAAATCGGTAATAATGTCTACTTTTCATTTCTGAATCTAGCAATTTGATTTTTATCTTTTTTTTTCCAATTTTTATCCATTTTATTATTTTATTTTATTTTAAGTTTATTGTAAACTTTATTTAAGTTTATTTATTTTCAGAGAGAGAGAGAAAGAGAGCAATCAGGGGAAGGGCAGAGAGAAAGAGTGAGAGAGAGACAGAATCCCAAGCAGGCTCCAAGCTGTTAGCGCAGAGCATGATGCGGAGCTCCAACTCACAGACTGGGAGATCATGTCCTGAGTCAAAATCAAGAGTGAGACTCTTAACTGACTGAGCCACCTAGATGCCCCATTTTATTGATCTTTTAAAATAATCAGCTTTTGAGTTAAAAAAAAAATGTGTTCTTGTTTTTCTATTCTGTATATCATATTTTTCTCTTCTTTCATTCTGCATGTTTTAGGATTAGTTTCCTCTTCTTTTTCTACTGTTGTAAGGTAGAAAGTTAAGCTATTGTTTTGACATCATTCTTTGTTTTTAAAAACAAAATAGAGGTGTATTCTATAAATTTCTCTCTAAGCAGTACTTCCACTGGATTCCGGGTTTTCTATATTATGTCCTCATTTTGTATTAGTCTCAAAGTAATTTCTGATTTCGTGTGTGATTTCTTCTTTGACCCATTGGCTATTTATGTGTGTTGTTTAATTTCCTCACATTTCTGGTTTCCAAAGGTATTTCTGTTACTGATTTCTAATTTCATTCCATGTGGTCAGAGAACCTACTTTGTATTATTTCAAACTTTTAAATTTATTGAGGTCAATTTATAGTCTAGCTATATTAACCAGGGCTGCTGTGTTGTTGTGGTTGTTGTTGTTTATTTGTTTGGTTTATTCTGTCTTCTGATGCTTTGACAATTTAGGAACTTGCCAAATGCCCCAAAGCTGCTAAGATTACTTCAACTACTCAACTCTAAGCCTGTTTCCCTTGCCTCATGTATTCTTTCCCACATAAACCACAATAAGGGCTTTGCCAACTGTTCTCATCTCTCTGCTGTTTTCTCCTGTAGCCCCCTGTAGTGTGGTATGTCCCCAACGCTCGAGAACTGTGGGTAATAAACTCTCTTTTCAATGGCAATGTTGGCCTCATATTATCTCAAATTTTCTTTTAATGTACTATATTTTAAGTCACTAGCATATGCTATACTCTGGAGAATGGTTCATGTCGCTTGAGAGGAATACATGTTATTTTGTTGTTGAATGGTGTGCTCTATTGCTGTTTGTTAGATCTAATCAGTTTACAAAATTTTTCAAGTCTTCTATTTCATGTTGATCATCTGCATAGTGCTTATATACATTAACGAAAATGGGAGTATTGATGTTTCTATCTATTATTGTTGAAATGTCTATGTGTACCTTCAGTTTTATCACTTTTCCTCCATGTCTTTGGGGGCACTATGTTTAGGTGTGAGTATTTTTGTAACTGTTATAGCTTCATAATGTTTTAATCCTTTAATATTATATAATGTACCCCTATATCTCTAGAAACATTTTGAATCAATTGTGTCTGATATTCATGTACTACAGCTTTCTTTTGGTTGCTGTTTGCATGATATATCTTTTTTTTTCTATTTTTTTACTTTCCATCTATTTGTATCTTTGGATCTTAAGTGTGTGGAACATAGTATATACAGATAGTATCTTTTAATCTTTTAAATCCCTTCCTTTGGATAGGATTCTTTAAACAATTTACATTTAAGTTATTGTTGATATAATTTAGTCCATCATTTTACTTTTTGTTTTCTGTATGTCTCATGTCTTTTGTGTTTCTGTGTTTTCTCTCGTTTACTGCATTATTTGCAATAAGAAAATATTATCTAATGTAACACTTCAATTTCTTCTGTCATTTTTCATTATTTAGTTTTCCATTATTAATGATTTATCGGGGCTGCCACACAAATCTTATCTGAATCTGTTTCCGATTTATTTCAGTGAGATATCAAATCATGATTCCCATTTAGTTTTATTTCCTTTTCCTTTTTTGTGGGGATAATATTATATGTATTTCATAAACACATGTTACTTACTCAACAATTTTAATTATTTTTATAACTACATCTTTTAAAGAAGATAATAGTGGAGTGCAAGTATGTATTTATAGCTTTTGAAATATTAGCCATCTATTTGCTGTGTCTGTTTCCCTTCACTTTTTTTCCTGTGGGTTTCAGTTACCATCTGGAGTTATTTACCTAGCCCTTTGCTGCCTTGCTTTCACCTGTCTTCTTTGTGCTAGTACTGAAAAATATGTTATATTTTTATATGGTATGAGTTCAGTAATATAATTATAAACATGTTGTGTAATATAATTGGTTTTTAAATCACCTAAAAGAAGAAAAAAGATGAGATATGCATTTGTACTATCTTTTATAATTGCATAGTTGTCCTTTCCAGTGCTTTTTGCTTTTTCAGCTGGACTTGTATTACTGTCTGGAATCCCTTTCAGTAAGCCTGAAGAACTTCCTTTCATATATCTTGTAAAGTGGGTCTGCTACCTACAAATTCTTATAGTGTCCTTTTTGTTTGTTTGTTTATAATGTTTATTTTTGAGAGAGAGAGAGAGAGTGTGTGTGTGAATAAGAGAGGGACAGAGAAAGAAGGAGACACAGAATCCAAAGCAGGCTCTGAGCTCAGAACCTCAAGATCATGACCTGAGCCAAAGTTGGATCCTTAACCAACTGAGCCACCCAAGCACCCCTGTTTGTTTTGTTTGTAATGTCTTCATTTCACCTTTATTATTTTTTTAATGTTTATTTATTTTTGAGAGAGAGAGAGAGAGAGAGAGAGAGAGAGACAGAGGAGACAGGGACAGAGCTGGAGTGGGAGAGGGGGAGCGAGGGAGGGGATACAGAATCTGAAGTAAGCTCAGGGCTTTGAGCTGTCAGCACAGAACCCAAGGCAGGGCTTGAACTCACAAACCATAAGATTATGACCTGAGCCGAAGTTGGACTGAGCCATCCAGGTGCCCCTCACCTTTAGTTTTCAAGGGAGCTTTGCCAGATACAGAGTTCTTGGTTAACATTTGTTTCCCCTTTATAAACATTTTGAATATATTATCCTACTGCCTTCTGCCCTTGATTGTGTCTGATGAGAAATAAGTTGCTATTCTTATTGGAGGGCCATTAAGTAGTCATTTTTTCTCTTGCTGCTTTTCAGATTTCTCTGCCTTTAGCTTTCAGCATTTTTACTATGACAAGTCTGTTTGTAGATCATCTTGTGTTTATCCTACTTAGATTTTGGTGAGTTTCTTAAATGTGTAGATTAATTCTCATCGAATTTTGGAAGTTTCCAGACACCACTTCTTTAAATATTTTTCTCTGCTTTCCTTGTGGCGCTCCCATTATGTGTACATTGTTGTCCTCAATGGTACCCAGCATTCCCCTCCAACCCCCCGCCCCCACCCGCCACACACTAATCAGCCTCAGTCACTCAGAGCTTAACTGCTGGGGAAATGATGGAAAATGTGGACATTCTGCCCCACGGGGAAAATGCTATAACCCTTTTTATTTTATTTTATAACCATTGCCTCAGCTACAATAATCGAGTGGATTTTTTACACTACCAGCCATACATAGACATTCAGACTGCATATTCAGCCAGCCACCTGAGTGAACTCAGGATGCTAAATTACACATATTTACTGAAGACTTAGGGTGGGAAAAGGCATTTTTGATCTACCTCAAGAAAGAGTGGTTGAGTAAACATGGGGCCTGTTGAGGGAGCACAGAAAAACCAACCAAAAAAAGCATCAAAGTTGAAGTCAAGAGAACTAGATTCTTGTCTCAAGCATGTAATTAACTTTCAAAGTTAATTTGGCTTAATCACTTAACAGCCTTTGGCTCAAGTTTTCTAATATTTAAATTGTATGGTTGAGCTAGTTATTTTTTAAGGTGATTTTCTTCATTAAATTGTAGATGACTTCTGCTATAATTGTCATGGGTACTTTTTCTATCTGATCACTTTCTGGTTAAGTTCACATATTCATGAGTCACCTCCCCTTACCCTTAAAGCCAAGAAATTATTCTAACTTCTGCTACTCAAAGAAAGCAAACTAGCCCATTTAGACTGATTTTAAATACTCTTAAATTTAACTTTCAGAGTTGTCTGTGTTTCAATCGCTGATGATCACACAGAAACAGAAGAAATGATGGAAGAATTATATTTACACAAGAACAAATACCATTCCATATTTAAGTATCATTTCAGACACAAGTTAGAATGTATTGCTAATCTTTTTTCTTACTTCTGAGTATATGTTCCTATAAAGTATGGACAGTATCATTTTTAACCCACATATCTAGAATATTAAATGTAAAGCACAGTGTTTAGGGATATGATGAAAGTTATCAGGCAGAAATATCATTGTTAATTAGCTTAAAAGATAAAATCTAAATAGAATATAATATATAAGTAATCGCTAGGTTTAAGGAATATTAATTAAGTGGACAAATAAATGTGTTTGAATAATTGGAAATTATTATTTTTTAAATATTTATTTTTGAGAGAGAGACAGACAGACAGAGTGAGAGTGGGGCAGAGGCAGAGAGAGAGACACAGAATCTGAAACAGGCTTCAGGCTCTGAGCTGTCAGCACAGAGCCTGATGCAGGGCTTGAACTCGGGAATGGCGAGATCATGACCGAGGCCAAAGTCTAAACTTAACCAACCGAGCCACTAGGCGCCCCGGAAATTATTTTTCATAAGACATGTTTAGAAATTCCTTTTATATGATATTTGATTGATACACAAATATTTGTACTGCATTTCATCTATGCATATGGATATAAGAAATTCTATATACATAACATAATGTATATTAGCATTTCTACTATGCATTAGTAACATATAAATGTGCAATATGGACAGAATACAGTAATGTGACTACTAATCTTTCACACTTTACATTTACACTTTGATAATCAATTTACTCTGATTTCTTGTGAAACCTTCAGGGTAAAGTTATATTAGTGCATAACTCAGTGCTTTTCGAATTTTAAAGTGTCTTGGACTTCCCTGCAGCATATGACACTCTATACAAAATCATTCTCAGAAAAATCGGTTTAGTAGGTCTGTGGAGAGGAACAGAAATTACAGATTTCACTTTCTTCGTGTCATTTTTTAAATTGAAGTATTATTGTATGCCAGTTATACTTCAATTAAAAAAAATAGGGGTGCCCAGTGGCTCAGTCAGTTGAGCATCCAATTTCAGCTTAGGTCATGATCTCATGGTTCCTGAGTTTAAGCCCCATGTCAGGCTCTGTGCTGACAACTCAGATCCTGGAGCCTGCTTCTGATTCTGTCTGTGTCTCCCTCTCCCTCTGCCCTCCCTCAGATCACACTCTGTCTCTCTCTCTCAAAACTAAATTTAAAAAAACGTTAAAAAATATTTCTAAAAAATAGACACTGGTGTGCCTGGGTAGCTCAGTTGTTTAAGCATCCAGCTCTTGATTTCATCTCTGGATGATCTCACAGTTTGTGAGTTCAAGCCTCATATTGGGCTCCGTACTGATAGTGCAGAGCCTGCTTGAGTTTCTCTCTCTTTCCCTACCCCTCCTGTGCTCTCTCTCTCCTTCTCTCACTCTCTCTCTCTCTCTCTCTCTCAAAAATAAATAAATAAATAACTTAAAAAATAAATTTAAAAAATAGACACCAAGGGAAGAAAAAAAATTCTGCAATTTTAATAAGTAACTTTTGAGAAATGCTAACCTAGTTTTTCAGTTCCTTCAATTGCAAATGAGCTTGGATAGAAGGAAACAATAGAAACTCAATCTTCCCTGACTTGAACTGAAGCAACAAATCAAACCTATTATTTTTTGAGAATAGAAGAAAACAACAATAAATAATTTCCTTATTCTATACCTACAGAACAATACCATTATACATTATCTCTATGTTTATTTTTGCTGTGAGTTTTTTGGGAGTGGCAGTGTATCCACTTTTAAACTCAGTTACTGTGCTTTCCTAGGTGATAATGAAACAAGATTTCTGATGAAGGGAATAGAGATTAAAGTTCATTTATTTAATTTCACACTCAAAGTAGAATTTTACTTATTTTATTTTCCAGTGTTTTTTTTTTTTTTTTTTTCAGTCTTAGATGTTTCAAAACATATTACTACTTTTTTCTTTTCCGTATTGTTTTGGTTATTTTTAGAAGTTCTCTGTTAAGGCTTAAAAAATGACTTGGCAATTTCTCTTGATATTTGCCATTCTCTTAATTCTATCCCATTACTCCCATTTATGCCTTTTTGTATCATGGTAAAGTATCCGCCTTCTGCCTCTAATGTTTACATATGTCAAATGCTGATGTGTTGTTCTAAATAGAAATGGTTACTGTGGCAGCTGTAAGCAGGAGAGTGGTGTAACAGTGTAATAAATAGTCCCTAACTAAGCATGTATAAGGATTTACACACTGCAGCAGCAAAAATTAAGTAACTCAGATAAGAATGTTAGAAAGTCTTTCCTTGACCTTTACTTAATGGGTGCTTATATTTCTACACAAACACATTACTGCAGTAGTGAATATATAGCAATCATTATTATTTATGTGCCATGCTGTTGTAAATACAATCACAGTTATTAGCATTAATTCATTTTTACAAAATGCTTGTAACAACATACTATATTACAAATAAGAGAAAAATTTTCATCCCTTTCTTCATAACTTCTACCCTAGCCTGTCTTAATTTGTGTTTATAGATAAGCTTATGTAACTGGAAAACTCTTTCACACCCATTTGGATTATTTTTTTTCCACTATAAACGTTTCAAAATGTGTAACTTGAGCCTGATGCAGGAATACATATAACTTTTTAAGTTTACACCATCTATATTTGCTCAGAATATCAGATAATCTTATGTACATTTACTTTCCCATTCAAATATATGATGAAGTAGAGATAGCATGATAAATATGCTTGGTTAAAATCAAACATTTCAAGTAATGTCAGAATTGCTTAGACCTTTTGGTCTAATTGGAAACTCATTTTACTTCCAGTCCCAGAATTCTCTATCTCTTTTAGAAAAAAACTTAAAAGTTTAGTTTCCTATTAATTAAAAACAGACTGCTGGTAATATTTTGCAGAGATGCAATATTGCCTTTTCTGTATCCATGTTTATCCATGTTTTGTCGTCCTATAATAAGAGAATTCCAATTATATCAATGTATTAAGTATATCAATATATCAATTATGCCAATTATATATATAAATTATATCAATGTATCAATATATTGGTTATATCAATATAAAATATATCACTGTAGCAAAATCAAGCTACAGTAATTTTCTAATCTTTCCTTGCAATTAAGTCTGAGCAAAGAACAGTAGTGGCGGAAATTCTAGAAAGGCTCCTTAAAAAGAGGGCAGAAATTTAAGAATAAAACCCTCAGAAACATTTGCTTATTGTCCCCTTCTTTTATTACCAGTTTTCAATTAATAACCTCTAGCCATAGCTCTGTCTTTTCATTCTGCCTGTTCTTCATCTAGTCTATGCTGTCATGACCGTTCATCTCAATGGTAGCCATCTCACCGTTTTTCATTTTCAGTTTCTTATTTTCTTATGTTTTCAACAATCCTGAACTTTACTGTCAAATTAATGTGCTTTCATCATTTCATTGTTCTGTTAAAAATATTTAATTTGCTCTGCATTATCATATACACCTTTAGTATTTAGGACTCTCCTCAATTTGGCTGCATCATAACTTTCTATTTCTTTCCCTCCAGTTTCCAATATAAATAAATTGTTCCTGTGAGAATAATCTATTCAAGATTATCTGTTTTCCATGTCTTTGCACATAGACGTATACTATATCTCACTTTGTACTCAGATCCAAAT
The DNA here is from genome assembly GCF_018350215.1 of Panthera leo. Taxonomy (NCBI): domain Eukaryota; kingdom Metazoa; phylum Chordata; class Mammalia; order Carnivora; family Felidae; genus Panthera; species Panthera leo. The sequence goes on along the minus strand of NC_056682.1, from coordinate 107,662,929 downwards.
ATTGCCCATTAATTGTTTCCCTGCTCAAAGCCTTTGTCTTCCATGGAGCTGAGCACACTAGTGTACTATGAATTTTCTTCCTCTAAATGTTTGTATATATAATATAATATAATATAATATAATATAATATAACATAACATAATATAATATAATATAACATAATATAATATAACATAATATAATATACCTGTTGGTGGTAATGTTCATTTTAAATCAGTCAGATACAACTTTATATTGCTAGAGAATTTAACATGTCCCTTATCTTTCCAAATACTGCAAAGACAGGAAATACCTCTTATAATATCTTGCATACTTCATAGCCTATATTCACAACATCTAACATATTTGTCTTGGTCTAAGCACTAAGAATGTTCTTCTCATATATCTAAATATCTTTCACCACAGTTTTCATATTTAATACAGTTAAGCTGATATTTACGTAGTAACTAACAACTTTTCTCTCCATCCTAATAGTTTGCCTTTAGTTCTTTTCACAGAATATTCCAATTAATCTTCTAGTGCTCCATGACTTTTGTGAACCTAAGCTGTTATCCTCAAATATTCTAGATTTCCATGATAACTGGGAGATACACACACACACACACACACACACACACACACACACACACACAGAAATTACAATGTAGTACAGTTTAAACTAAATATTCAGGCAAAAACATTTAATTCCATTTTTTAAAAAAAGCTGCCAGACCAGTTAGATTCCTTTCATAGATGTTTCTAACTGGAGGGAGTAAGGGATAGTGTCTGTTTATTTCTTGGTCAGCAGTTTGAATATAACCCCAAAAACAACAGTTATGTTAAGACACAAAAATTACAATATAGACTGTCAATTCCAGACAAGATTCTGTGGGTTCTCCCATACTGTATTAAAGTGCAAGAGAAAGAAAAGGAACACAATAACTTAATTTCTTGTTTTGGAGCCTGAGTTACCTGGAACTCTCTTGATTCTTGAAAGTTTTATTTCATTTCTGTAGTAAACACAGTACACTAATAATAAATTCCTTCTCATATTAAGTTGAATTGAATTTCTGCCAAACACAACTTAGAGGGTTCTACTTAATTTAACATCATTGTTATCTAAGTGTTTTTAAAATTAAATATCATGCTACATTCTATGTGAAGTACTTACTAATTATTCTTTCTAGTGGTGGACCAACAATGGAGCAGTGAGAGTGGTTTGTCCAGGGGTACAAAAGAACGCTACATTGTCTATAGAAAGTTTATAAGCAATAATAAAATCAATTCAACACTGATATGATTTATTTTAAAAATCATTTTGTGTTAAGAAATTTAAAAAATAAAAATCATTCTGTGTTGGCAATCTTACTAATATCACTGATTAAATATTCTTCCCTGAAAAAAAATTTTTTTTGTTGGTCGATATTCTAGAAAACTGCTGCAGTTATTGCTGATTGTATATAAATTTCTAATATAGTGATCTTTCAACACACCAGGGCTTCACCACATGAGTCCCCAAGGGCGTTCAGAATCATTTGAGCTTGCTTAGGGTACAGTTCGTATATCACAGCCCTCTAGTATTCTGTATACCATTTTGTTACTTGTATATAAACAATAAAACACAGTGACTGTAAATACAAGAAACCAGAACTCCCATTATTTTGGTGAACTTTGTAGAGTGCACTTTTAATTTTTTTATTTTTTATTAAAATTTTTTAATATTTATTCATTTTTGAGACACAGAGACAGAGCATGAGTGGAGGAGCGGCAGACAGAGAGAGAAACACAAGATCTGAAGCAAGCTCCAGGCTCTGAGCTGTCAGCACAGAGCCCAATGTGGGGCTTGAATTCATGAACTATGAGATCATGACCTAAGCTAAAGTCAGATGCTTAACTGACTGAGCCACCCAGGCACCCCTAAAGTGTACTTTTTAGATGGGTTTTTCATTTTGCATTTATGTCCTTTTTAAACAATACATAAATATAATAAAAACCCTTTACCTTTTCCACTTATACTGTAAGATTTCTTTTAATTTAAAAAATACATTTCTTAGTTTTTTAATTTATGTATTTGTTTTATTTTTACTTGAATGATTATTTATATAAAAGAAAATGTTTTCTGCCTTTCTTTTCAGGCAATTGTTACTATTTGTCTTTTTTTCATGATTATTAGTAGAGAGGCTGGTTTAAAATGATCTACTAACGAAAGTGTCAAATATGCCCTCCTCCTCCTTCCCTAAGAAACGCAAGCTACACAGTGGATAATAGAATTTTTGAAAAATACTTTTTTTTTAAAACATTTTTCTTCTCTCTCTCTCTCTCCCATATATACACATACATATATGTATGTATGTATACACACACACACCCACACACACACACACACCAGATTGCTTAAGTAACATAAAAAGTGTGGTTTACCCATGAAAAGCATGTTTCATTATTTTCTCTTAAATTTATCTCACTGAGTCAGTAAAATTCTAGTATTTCAATATTTTACATCAAGCTACTATTTCCAAAATGACATGAGTATCTGTTTTCATTTCTATCTCTTTTATTTCTATTTTCTGTAAGTTGTTTCTACAAAAGCTTTTAAAAAAGGAAAAATGGCTACCAGCACCTGTCTCGTTGTGAGAGGCAAGATCTTATCACTGACAGCTAATCAATAAAAACAAATGAAAAGTAATAACATCAGACTTGAGAAGTAAGATTTTTATTCTTAGCCTGAAGCGAAGGTTCACCAATATGCTAAAATCAATCTTTCCCTCAGACCGAACCTAAATCCTAATCGTTAAATCTTTAAAAGTACCATATGCAGAGCGCCCTGCTGCCTTGCACTCACAGTACAAAATAGAAGACTGTCACTGCCGTTCTCCCCCTCAGGCCCTCATAACCAAGACAGATCACCATGCAGGAGAACACCTGACCCTGAGAGTAGAGAGAGCAAGGCATCTGCAAGACTTTTCTCGCTAAGCAGATTATAAGCAACCTCCTTGTACCCACTGTGATGAAAGTCATTCTGGGCTTTCTCAGAAGCAGGCAGTAAACTGACCAAATGCAAAGCAGGATGGTGATCAAGTACACTGCAAATAATGGCCAAAGGGCTAGAAGGGAGCTTGCATATGCATCATAATCTATCACTAGTAAGACAGAAAGAAGAATGTATGCCTTGCCTGGAAATTATTTGCTTCATCAGAAGAGAGAAAGTAAAACCCATAAAAGCTTCAAAGTAATGTTTGGAAGTTTTCTTGTATATGCAACTTGTACACATTTGATTATTTAAAAATAAATGTTAAGAAACCATTATTCCCTGCATGTGCCTTCATTCTGCTGAATCGTGAGTCTTCAGTGAACCCTGTCTGTTAGCAGAGTCTCACAGAGTGGTCCTAATCATCCAACACAGTTAATTAGAGTATCAGTGCACTTGAAAGAAGTCAGAGTGTTCAGTATAAGATATTTGGCAAAAATAATAAAACATATTCTCACAAGAGCTCCATAATAATCTTACTCATTGTATTCACTAATTTTTTCCTAGATATAATGATAGAATAAATGCTTACTCATGTTGGCATGACCAGATTTCTATAACCAAAGTATAAAGATCATGTTATCTTAAATAATTTCTCATAGGAAAAGTGAAATAAATCATTTGTCAAATAGCAAAATCATTTAGCAAACCATTGACAGTTATGGCAAAAATTCTTTCGCTACAGAATCTGTAAAAAATAATTTAGTTTTCTAAAGTTCTAGCCATTTTATTCTAGTATGTTAATGGGTTAAATTACTTGACTTCCATTTTATCCTCTTCTGGTATTTGTTTTTCTCCAAATTGCTAAAACTGTGATTTCCATTTTGGAGAGAAAGGGAGAGAGAGAGAGGGAAAGGGAGGGAGACACACACACAAACATAGATAGATAGATAGATAGATAGATAGATAGATAGATAGATAGAAAGAAAACAACCTTATTTCAGAGCAAAGTAATTGCACCTGCAGTAGTGACCCTGACAACAGCATGAAAAGCCTGTAAGGAGAGAGTTGGGGCCTAACTTTATCTCCTTACCAAGGCTTCTGCATTATCAACATTACTTCTACATCCCCAGGCTACAAATCATTTTCCTGAATTTAGTGGTCTTAATTATATGATGTCCTTCCAGGTTTAGTCATAGGAGGGGTTCAGAGAATCAATTGAATGTCGGTAGCCCTAGAAATACCATCTGATAGTATGCCTTCATTATGCTACTGAGAGACTTTAAGCTTAGAAAGGGCAAGAGCCTTGGGCAGAGTCACAGAATTTGTTTTTAATAGTGACCTGCAATCAAACAGACCTAAGTTAATCATCCAGATGCTAGTAGCTCAATTTGTCTTCTATATTTCTTCCTTTCTCTGTTTATTTGTCTCTCTACCTACCTACCTATGTACCCAACCTTCCACATATACATAGTCTGGATGTAATGACCAAGTGCTCACATTTACCATTAACTCACCCATTGATTTAACTTGATTCAACTTGACTCAACTTTAGTCAGGCTTTTCTCCTCCTTTATAGGCTCTTGAACGTTAGTTCACTCTTTAGCTTAGGCAAACACTAACAAGCATAACCTCGTCCATTAAAGGCTCTTCCTAAGAATGGACTAACCACAGGGCAGAAAAATTCCTATTCATCCTTCCCCAGTCATGCCATCAGCTCACCTGTCTCTGCTTACGCTTCTCCATCACAAAGTTCTTTCTAGCCCTGCTTATGCTTCCCTATAAAAGAAAGATCTTTTTCTGTTTAATTTTGATAACTTTCTGGAATGTTCCAACTATTCTCCCTATTTCAGTAGTCTTTTTGCATAAAATCTCTCTTAAGTCCAGATTTGTTACTTGTTCGACCGTAATAAATGTCTTAAATTGTATTCCCAATGGGGCGCCTGGGTGGCTCAGTCGGCTGAGCGGCCGACTTCAGCTCAGGTCATGATCTCACAGTCCGTGAGTTCGAGCCCCACGTCGGGCTCTGTGCTGACAGCTCGGAGCCTGGAGCCTGTTTCAGATTCTGTGCCTCCTTCTCTCTCTGACCCTCCCCTGTTCTGTCTCTGTCTCAAAAATAAATAAACATTAAAAAAAAATTTAAAAAAATTGTATTCTCAAAAAGACAAACGTTTTAAAAAAGGTATTTTCTACCCAACAGTTATCAATTTCTAACTCAATCCCTTTTCATATTCCTGTAGTATGAGTTCCCCACTTTCAGTTTACTAAAACTGCTATCTTTTAAGCTCACAATTCTGTTCCAACAACTCATTCTCAATCCTCAACCTGCTTGTATTCTTACCATGAATTTATGCTTTAGCCAACCCTTTTGTCTAATATATATCTTGACTTTCATGGGAAGTGCTTCTCTTTTACCTTTGTGCTATATCTAAAATGCACTATACTGAAAACTTCAGTCTTCATTCATTTCCCCATCTCTTTTATTGAGGCTTTCCTATTTGGTCTCAATTGATCAAAGTTTCTTTGATTTTCTCTTTTTATTCTTGGACAAATCATAGTTCTTTTTCTTCCAGTTTCATTTCTAGAAGTTTCCTTCTAGAGGATTTGTTTTTCATGATCTTATAGGATATACAAACAATAACTTTCCATCTTTATAGGTAAACATATAATCCATATACTGACCCTCATTCCAGAATTTTGACCACTTAAGTCAAGATGGTATTTCCACAGAGATAAATTGATATATACAAACTGGTAAAAATGGGTTAAAGTAATGTATGGAAAGAGAAAATTCAAATAGGTTCTGAAAGCTTTCATAATTTTCTGCAAGGTATGTTATTATGCCTCACAAAATTTTCTGTATTGAACTATATATTTTATAATTTCTTTGTCATTCTTAAGTAATACTGGCTCTGTGTCAATTTCACCAATTTGGATATGGATTGTTTGCAATGTGGCTTATAAATGATATCCTCATTGTAGCTGCCCCACCAGATGAAAATAAATATGTTAAATAATATATTATTTACTTCAGTTACCTTGTGGATTTTAAAATTGAAATGTCAGCAGGTTGCGATTCACTTCCAAACCAAAACACATATTAGCACAACAACTTGGTTTCTTATATCTGCAGGGCTGCTTCTTAAATATGGGGTTCACTGACCACTTGCATCAGACTCATGCAAGTATGTGTGTGTGTGTGTGTTGTACATGTATTTTAAATACAAATCCTTGGCATCTAAGCAAAACAGCTGAATTATAATTCCCTGGAGTGGGGCTTGAATTTTTTTTAAATAGGCTATCCTTGTGATTCCTCTTATATACTTTTGAGTATGGGTATCACTGATACTGAGAAGTGAACTACTTTACTCCTATCTGCCACTATCTAGAAGGTGTTTAGAGAGAACACAATCAGGGAGAGCATACTCCGCTCTCCATCTGGCCTGATAAGGCACATCAGATCTGTGTCTTGCAAGCTTTAAAATCCTCTGCATCATGGGTCTCAAATCTGCAGCACCATGTAATGGTGAGTCCCTACAAGATGACTTCATCATTGCCCCTACTGTGTGGGGTTGCAGAGATAGCAGCAGTGGCTGTAAGAACAGTTTGGCCCTCAGGGCACCGCTCTGGGATTGGGGAGTGCCAGGCAGGTTCTGTCCTTTCAGCCAAAGCAAGGGTTTGCTCCCCCACAGCAGTTTCACTACCACCACTTAAAGTCCCAGCCAGGCTTCCCCGGGGCTTCCACGTGTCCTGAGAAAAACCATAATCCTAACATTTATTTTAAAAATAAAATAGAAAGTATCCTCTTTTTTAAAAGATATAAAATTGGGGCACCTGGGTGGCTCAGTCAGTTAGGCATCCGACTTCGGCTCAGGTCATGATCTCGTGGTTCATGAGTTCCAGCCCTGCTGACAGCTTGGAGCCTAGAGCCTGCTTCGGAATCTGTGACTCCCTCTCTCTCTCTGTCCCCTCCCCAGCTCATGCTCTGTCTCTGTCTCTCAAAAAATAAATAAACGTTAAAAAAATTAAAAGAAAAAGATACAAAATTTTGCATGTGGCATCAGTAGATCTGCTAAGTAAGCTTTAGTGCTCTCTATATTCTTTGAATTTTTTGTACAATATTGTGAGTTCCCTTGCATTCACATCTGATATACTATTTTGAGCCTTGAAGAGTTCAGATTTTTACCTCACTCAACTAATTTCTTAACTTGGACCAGTCATTTCATATGTCTTAGCCTAAGTTTCTTTATTTGAAAATTATCTTTGGCTAACTTTCAAGCTTCAAAATTTATTCAATTCATTGTTGTACCCCAACTCCCAACATATAGTAATGTGGTATACACTTAACCTTTGAACAACGCATGTTTACACTGCACAGGTCCACTTACATGTGGATTTTTTTTGAAAAATGTGGTACAATACTATAAATGTATTTTCGCTTAAGATTTTCTTAATTATATTTTCCTATCTCTAGCTTATGTTATTGTAAGAATACAATGTATAATACATATAACATACAAAATATGTATTAATTAACTATTATGTTGTCAGTAAGGCTTCAGGTCAACAGCAAGCTACTAGTAGTTAAGATTTGGGAGAGCTAAAGTTGTACCTGAATTTTCTACTGCACAAAGTCGGCGCCTCTAACCCTTGTATTGTACATAGGTCAACTGTTTTAATATTGCTTAATTTGTGTTGGATTGTCCAAATAGAAGACTAAGTACATGCTCTAGGCAGCAGCAGAACAGAGACTCCAAAATTATTTTGGAATTAATTTAATTACCAATTTTTTTTAAGAGAAGCCACTATAGGAAATAAACTTTTTCCTGAACATTTATTATTCTTACATAAACGTTCATTTTTTTAGTTATTGAATCATAAATGGCTTCAAGAATCTCCACATTATGTTTATACTTAGGGCATATACATGCTTAGTCATGCACATGCTAATTACTTATGAGTAGAATCTTATTTAGTCATCTATTTTTTATTACATCAGTAGTAACTGATGTAGTAACTACTACATCAGTAGTAGTAGTATACTGATTACATAAGTATAACAATTAATATTGGCATGTAGTTTACAGTGGTGCTCTAACTATTTTGGCCTAAGTTAGTATACTGGGATTATTGCCATTCCATATAGAAAACATCCTTATGTAATTGTTTTTCATCATTTAACAGACCTTCTATTGTATTTGTGAATATATGATCATTACCACATAATATTGCATCTGTATATGGCTGACCAAATGTTATCAGCTAGAATCATATAGCCTCTCCAATTATAAACCGGGCATAATTGAGTGCTAAAATTTTACAACTATTTATAAAAATAATACATAACAATTATAGGGGTTAAATTTAGATAATTATTGATAATTAAATCATGATTTAAGATCAAGTAAAAAGATAACTTTGAGATAATTCTATTTTTTTAATCATATGGGATAGTAGATAAACCCTTATGGTATGCTAAGATTGAAAAAAGCAAAATACTGAAGCCAGGTGGAATATATGAAATATGGAAAAACATATTATTGAAAGTACTGTTCTGTAAGCAAATATAAATAATTTCAACACAATATTTTAAGACAGAGATGAAGTGTAACTTCCAAGTTTACATCAACTGGAGTTTAGTTAATAGCATAATAAAAGAAGAATATCATAGAACTATACTATTTTCACAGTATAAAGTAGATCTTTTTGTTTTGAGTTTTATTGACCTAATATTCCAATTTTTTTTGATGTTTTAATTGAAGTACTGGTAAGTTATATATTTCCTATTCTATCTGCAAAACATCCAAAATGAGATATTACATTGTTCTACTCCTTCTAAAGTAACAAAATAAGATGATTCATATATGAAGAATGTTACTGATTAGACTTCAATGTATATTTTTCTGTTAAGTTTATTATTTTTGCAAGAAAGTGATGAACTTTTTATAAATTATATGTACATACCTCATATTTTCCTTGTAGTAATCAACAATATAAATTTGTGAAAGGGATTATCATAATTGTGTAATCTACAATAATAATATCCTTTTGTACACAGTTAATGGAAACCCATATGGAATGCTTTTTCCAAATGAGTTTTGTTAGCATCCAATAAAGTGAGAAAGGCAATTTTAGCTAAGTCATCTCATGAACTTAACTGTGAGGAGTGAATAATGGCTACAATGCAGATACCTAAAGCAGACATGACATTTAACATGTGTATACAAGGTGCTAATGAAATGAGGCAATAACAAAAAAGAAAGAGAATATGGGAGTTTAATGCTACTATCTACTATCTACTATAGTATATAATCTTAGTAACCATTTTCAAATGATAAAAAGAGGGTCATTTTATTTTGGGAAGTGGCAAAAAATAAAGATATTTTGTTTACAAATCTGTGCACCGTGATCCATAGCATTAAAGTGAGAAAATTAAAATGAGTCATTGCCAAATTAGGTGAGTTATCAACAAAATAGATGTATTTTCATATGAAAATGAACTATATGGAACATCTGTGGCATAAAGTATAAAATTTGTAAAATCAATGTAAGTTCAGTTTATACCCTCTTCTCTTAACTGTATATTTCTACTTTCACTTATCCTACATCCTTTCTCATCACACATCTTGAAAATCAGTTTATATTTAAGATCTTCACTTTATTCTTTTCTATTCAATTATCAGCTACTGAAAAATGTTTCATGGCCCTCTCCTCTTACTTTTTATATTCTTTATTCATGATTCCACATCTATACTTTTCAACACTGATGCTTCCAAATCTACAGCTTTAGCCCAGACCTCACTACTGAGTGTCTGACCTACATTTTCAGTTGACAGTACTATGAATACAAAAAATTTAACCTAATCCAAATATAACTGAACAATCTAACCACCATTTTCCTTACATCTATCTGTATTTTATAGATTACCATTTCTCAAGTCATTATTAAGGGTCATAAGACCATTTTCTCTCTTACTCTTTCCACATTCCACTAGTCATGAGGTCTGACTTCCCCTTTTAAATACTTATGGTTTCTATTCTTTCATTCATTCCATTAATTTTGTTTTAAATCATGACTTCTGTAGGATTTTCCCTCTATGGACTTCACAAAAATTTAATCTCTGTTATTAGGTTGATGTTTCTCAAAGGCATAGTGACCGTGTCATAATTTCTTGCTTAACAATTTTCATCTGTGTACATTGTCATCAAGAGCTTTGAAGGTAAGATTAATTTTAGTCCCTATAACTTTGCACAGTGTGTAAACTGTAACAGTTGCTTGATAATCCTTTTTTCCCAGCATTATTATACCTCCATTGGTACTCACAGTTCAGTGAAATCTGGAGAAAATTAGAACCCATATACAAAGACTCAGGTTGTAATAAGACAGACATTGTCAGTAATGGTAAGAATTTTGCAATGGCAGGAATGTCAGTCTGTGGCTACTTTATTGCAAAAAGGCTAAAAGAGGGAAAAATATTGGAACATTTATGCTCTGCCAAATGTGGGAAAGTCAATATAAATTAGGATGGAATAAATGGTAATCTATCCTGTTAACCTGGATAGTAATATGGGTAATCACTTAGTTCTTAGACCCTCACCTTTCTATCACCATCAATTCACTTTTTCATTCATTCAATAATTGCTTAGACATTTCTATCATTTTTCAGGTACTGTACTAAGCATGGGAATCCATGAGGGAGACATTTGAGTAAAGAGCAGAGGATTTAATGAAGTGGAATCAAAGAGATATGGGGGTAGGATAAGATGGAGAAGATCATTCTAGCTAAAGGGAGTAGAAAAACCTTTGAGTAGCAGAGTCCCTGATATGTGCCATGAGCAGAGAGTGCAGTGTAGCTGGAGTTAACAGGGAAGTCAAAATAATTTGCTTAGTTTTTGATTTATTGAATTAAAACCTCAGAAGACTGAGACTAAAGTTGAGTGACCCAGATATTTGCAGAGTTAGATGCTCCTTCTTTCAAACCCTATGTCCTTTCAAACCCTATGTTCCTGAGTTCGAGCCCTGTATCAGGCTCTGCACTGTTAGTGTGGGGTCTGATTGGGATTCTCTTTCTCTCCATCTATCTGCCCCTCCCCAGATTACCTTAGATTATGGGTAAGTAGTTCTGTGAGAATTCTGCAGATGAGAAAACACTGCTAATAAATTTTAGCTTGATAAATGAGCGATGTCTTGCAATATGAGTAGTATGTGATGCTGAACAACACATGATCACAACGGGAGCCAATGGTTCTTGAAATTTGCTTTGATATACAAGTGCTTTGGATTACAAGCATGTTTCCGGGATGAATTATGCTTCCAAAGGAAGGTTTTACTCTAATGGGAAGTAACCTAAATAATCACCATTATGATTTTAAAAGAAGAGTGATAAAAGGACCCATAAAAACAACCATGGATGTGAGGATTATAATGGAGGAATTTATCTCGGTGAGCAGGATGATTTTGTTGTTTGAACACTCTGGTGTATACATCTTCCAAATCTGTATCTATCGGATCATTTATTTTTTTTTCTGTTGGATCATTTATAATTTAGTCCTTTTATTGCTTCCCAGAACTGCTTTTCTTCATTCTTCATCTTTGAGATTTATACCAGTAACACATGGTAGGATATTTTTAGTCATATTTTACTCCTCTTGTGTAACACTGTTAAAATATCATATCTTACTGATTTCAAAGGTAACATACTCAGTCTAATATATGCATTCTAAATATAATTCTTAATTTTAGGAACAGGTAAGGGTGCCTATAATTAAGCTTCATGATCACATATAAAATAATAATTTTGGTAACCAAAATATAAATAACACATGAGTCAGTATTTTCTAAATTGCATTTCCTGCTCTGTACATAAACTAATATTCTAAGGCACTTCAACATACATGTCTATGTCTTGCAAAGGTTGGCCTTTTGTATAATTGTAATGGATTTCCATGATATGCTGTGCAAGCCCTTAATACTCAAAATACATTATGCACTGCCTCTCCTAAGCATCTGAAATTCTACCATAAAAATGTGGCCTAACTGAGGTGTTTATGTGAACAGATGTCAATATATATTGACTTATCAAGTTTTTCCCCTGATATTAGCATTGAGCATGGGATGGGCATTTTTATAAAAGGGGTGGGCAGATAATTGTATTTCAAGAGCACTGCCTTAGGAGGGTAGACTTCAGAGAGTAGCTGAGTTACACATTAGGCAGCCAGTGTATTAGAGGCAAACTGAGGACTTTGGAGGCCTAAGTGTCAGGAGAGGGCAGATAGGATATAAGTAAATTTTACTTAAAATTATTCTTATTTTGAGGGGCGCCTTTGTGGCTCAGTCAATTAAGCACTGGCCTCTAGATTTTGGTTCAGGTCATGATCTCATGGTTCCTGAGTTCGAGCACTGTATCAGTGCACCTATGCACTGTCAGTGTGGGGCCTGCTTGGGATTCTCTCTCTCCATCTATCTGCCCCTCCCCAGCTTGCTCTCTCTCTCTTTCAAAGTAGAAAGAAAGAAAGAAAGAAAGAAAGAAAGAAAGAAAGAAAGAAAGAAAGAAAATCTTATTTTTGCAGAACATGCATCAGAGCAACTGTTTCTTGAATAAGTTTTTCTTATTATTAAAGTGAGTTGTATCAGTAAGATAATGTGGCTTTAAATAGTAAGATAATTTTGGGGCGCCTGGGTGGTTCAGTCAGTTAAGTGTCTGACTTCGGCTCAGGTCATGATCTCAAGGTCCATGAGTTCGAGCCCCTCATCGGGCTCTGTGCTCACAGCTCAGAGCCTGGAGCCTGCTTCAGATTCTATGTCTCCCTCTCTCTCTGCCCCTCCCCCACTCATGCTCTGTCTCTGTCTCAAAAATAAACATTAAAAAAATTAAAAAAAAATTAAGGTAATTTTACACGGAGGTTTTAAGAGAAGAATGTTGATTTGGAGTGGCATGAAGAGATAACTGGCTTATCAAGTCTGTCATCATATATTACCAAGGTGGCTCTGGAGATGAGGACACAAGTGATAGATATAAGGAAATTCAGTAGAACTCTCTGAAGACAAGGATTAACCTCTACCTCCAGTGAAGCAGAGAAGGGAATGCTGAAGAGACAGGTTTTTATATGAATATTTTAGCATGTCACATAAAAGTGATATTGTAGACAGTGTCCCTATAATTTGTCTTTCTTTGCCTCGTTTACTATGAGCTTTGTGACCTGCACTTTAAAATATTTGCCCTCTTTGAAGATTTATGCTTAAAATAAAATTTTGCTTAGTTCTCTAGTATGACAATGATTTAAAAATCTTTGTATTTCAAACCTTTTCCTTTGAGCACTTCCTGTTACAGTGTATTTGAAAAATGACTATGTTAGTAGCTCCGCATAGTATTGTTTTTGTTATTACATGGTTTTTATACACGATTGCAAATTAAAGTCATTTAAAAAATTCATTCTAGTTCCCCATGACAGCTCATGCAGTTAAAAAATAAACATGCAGTTAAAAAAATAAAAAAGAAACATCCTATATATAAAAGCACAGCACTGACACTGTAAAATGTTGTATTAGGTGTCAGGTCCTATTTATTAATACCTGTTTTTCATTTAACATCCAGCTGTGACAACATCTTCAAAACCAATGCCAACAACATATAATTGTGTATTACTTTGTGGACATTGCCATGCATGTGTGTATGTATGTGTGGACGTGTACATATACATGAACATAAATGTATATATGTATATGTATGGCTTTTGACTACACATATTTGTGGAGGTCATTTTGTACAAATTTTCTTTGGGAACATTCTATCTCAGTATGAGTAGGCAATTTCAAATTTCTACGCTTCATAAATCATTCATACACACACATCTTGTCCATTTCTGTTTTGTTTATTTAGCACTCTGATGCGGTGATGAGCATTATTGAAAGGACAGAGGTTCTTTGTCACAGGGAGACAAATTCTGGAATAAAAGGTTGTAATCATAACTTTGGAGTTTCTTCAAAAGTAGAAATGAATCTAAATAACTTCATTGTCAAGAAAGGTATTATATTGAGCATGAAGTTCCATTTGTGATTGAAGTTAACATTATAAAAATTTTACGATCACGTTGGCATGTTTTTTTTAATTTTTATTACTAAGTGATCTTCTATTGGTAGTCTTTTGTGTTAATTATAATCAAATTAAGCTGTAGTAAAGAAAAACTATTAAATTACACACCCTAGTTGTTTAACACTAAATATGTTGATCTCCTTTTAAAAGACATTATTATATTTTTCAGATGCACAATAACCTCTAGAATGTTGGACAGTGCCTCAGTGAATGACTATGATTTAGAGTAAGACCAAAGTAATTATGTATGTGTAGCAATGAAGCATCATCAAAAATCATTTTAAAATGTGCTAAGAAACATAATTAACATTAGAAGGAGAAATAAACCTATTTTCTGTAAAGAACATAGATGAAACTGGGTTCTACATCACAGAGAAGAATGTATTAGATACAAGTGATACATTATGCCTCTGTCTATACTATGTACTATAGTTCATATATTGAGTACTTTATTTTTTGTGGGATCCTATTGAAAGAATAGTAATAATTTAGAATGGCTCAATTATAATGACTCGATGCGGGTAATAACTTACAATAACTTTCTTTTTTTTCTCTCTTACTTGAATCTTGATGACAACGGAGCTAAATTTTACGCAAAAAAATACATTGTGTTACCTGTTCCCTATGCACTTATTCTTCTGAAGGAAATTTTAAATATGACAATACAGACTAGATTTCAAAATATACCAAGTAACAAGGTAAATGCTGACATAACTTTTACTCAAATTACATATTGTTTATTTTTACAAGAAGCATAATGTTATTTTTAATTTAAAAAAATCACAGAAAAAGAAAACATTTAATTCCAGAACTTTTCCTATTGGAATTATCTTAGACAATAATAAAAGGTACATTATTATATCCAAAATTACATACATATTAAAACATACATTCTTTTACACCTTAATCTATGATAGTTTACAAGAACTTCATTTGGTTTTTCCCTTATTTTTTTATTTATTTTTATTTTTTTTTTTTTTAATTTTTTTTTTTAACATTTATTTATTTTTGAGACAGAGAGAGACACAGCATGAACGGGGGAGGGGCAGAGAGAGAGGGAGACACAGAATCAGAAGCAGGCTCCAGGCTCTGAGCCATCAGCCCAGAGCCCGACGCGGGGCTCGAACTCGCGGACCGCGAGATCGTGACCTGAGCTGAAGTCGGACGCTTAACCGACTGAGCCACCCAGGCGCCCCTCCCTTATTTTTTTAAATCACTGGTATTGATATACCAAAACTTTAAGTGAGGATAATTCCAAATAAAATTCTCATATAACATTAACATTAGGATTTGATTTATGTATTTTAAAATAATTCACATTAATTTTAAAGATGATAGTTCTGGCAACAATGTAGAGGTGTTCTAGTTTCCTCTAAGAAGGAAAGTCCCCTAATACTTGACAATACTATTTATCAGGACCTACTAGATGGTAAGAGTTAAGCTAAGTAGCGAGCAAAAGAGGCATGGCTTCTGCCCTACACAGTGATCCAAGTCTACAAGGAAACACACATTTATAAATAATAGCAATAAAATATGAAGGTGGTCCTGGTTTTTAAGAATCTGTAACAAGCATCCTAACCCAGCCCAGGGTCTCTTTACTTACTAAGGACTTAGGGTCTCTTTACTTACTAAGTTACTTTTCAGCTGAGTCTTGAAAGATGAGAGCATAGATGCAGTTGCAGGATAAGAACATTCTCCTGAAAATAATAATTTCATAATGTAGTTGTTTTAAAATTTGAGAAGGAATAGGATGTTCAAGTTTAGTATTGACTGATTTTAAAAAAAAAGTTTAGTATTGACTGATTTTATAATGTGGGAACACAGATGTGATGGTTGAGGCTGGCTTATAGGTTACAGGCAACATTAAGAAAATTTGAGATTTGTTCTGTGTGCAATGAGAAGCCAGCAAATATTTAAGCAGGGTGATGGCAGAATCAGATTGGTATGTTTGGAAGATCCACCTGGCTATATTATTTGAGGTTGATGGAAGAGAAATATTGACAGAAGCTTTATAAGTAGTTGAGACAAAACAAAAACAAAACCAAGAGACCTTGATCTGTGAAGGAAGGGAAAAGATAGGCATTAAAAATAAGAGTCAATATGTGGAGACTGTATTAGATTCCTAGGGTTGCCATAATAAAGTAGCACACAGTGGGTGGATTAAAGCAAAAGAATTGTTAACTGTAGTTCTGGAGGCTAGAAATCCAAAGTCAAGGGGAAAACAGGGCTATAGTCTCTGAAGCATCTAGGCAGGAATCATTTCCATGTCTTTCTTTAAGCTTCTGGGGGCTGCTAGCAATCCTTAGCTTCCCGTTGCTTGCAACTGCATAACTCCAATCTTTGCCTCCTTCTTTAATGGAATGGCATGTTTTCTCTCTGTGTCTCTGTCTCTCCTTCTCTTCTAAAACTACATATTGGATTTAAAGCCCATCCTACTCTAGGATGACCTCATTTTAAATAACGGTATTTGGAAACCATCCTATTTCCAAATATTACATTCTCAGGAACAGAGCATTAGGACTTCAACATATTATTGAGGTTATGCATTTCAACCCATAACTGTGACCAGTGTGCTAGTAAGAGTGAAGGAAACTTGGAAATTGAGAATAATCCTGGGGTTTATACCTTGGAAGATTAGGTCGATTGTATTCTTTAGCACAGATGAGGAATACCAGTGAAGGCACGTGGAAAAAACAAATAATATGTAACTAATTGAATATATTGAATTTGAGAGCTCTATAAGACACAGGCTAAATATGTCTATTAGACAGAAATGTCTTAAATGAGGAAAAATATAATAATTTGTAAAAACTGAAAACTTTTAAGAAGCAACTGTTCAGGAAGAATTAAAGAGAGATGAGATGCAATAATCAGAACTCAGAAAAGTCAGGAAAGGATTGTAACCTGGTAGACACTGTCCTAGAGAAAGACTCTTAAGGTGTAGGGGTTAGAAAATATTGTCCAATGATACTGAGATGTCCAAGGTAAGGGCAAACCTACCTTTGGCTAGGAAAATCCACCATTGCTTGCTAATTGTACTTAATTTATTTTTCATTGGTTAAAGAAGATAGAAGATAGAAAGGCATAATAATTTAGAGCAAATCCTGGAGCCTGACTAGCATTCTTACCAGGGCTAAGTGACCTTGAGAAAGTTACTTAATCTTTGTGTACCTCAGTTTCTTTATCTATAAAAGTGGGATAATAATATCACCTTATCACTTATGAGATTTAAATATAAGTGACTGCTCTATGAGTAAAATTTAAGGAAATGGGGAAGTCTGGTATAACATATGTTTTCAGGGTGTATGTTACTAATAGCTATCCATGATTCACTCTCCCTTACAAGTTGAAATATTCATGGAACATAGATACAAAGTAGAGGATTACTGAATCAATGAATATTGATTAATAACCCTCCAGAAGGTTATCCACTAAGAGGTATATATGGGTAGGACCCTGAGTCAAAAAAGTGAAATCAAGAAGTAAGTCTGTAGATTTCTATCCATCCTCTCAGTATATGTACACTTTAACCTGAGATTCTAGGTGGTTCCTTACTAAAAGAAGGAAAATACCAGTCCACAGTGTAGGTGTAGTTCTTAAATTGACCAGGGCATTTCATACACTGTATCTCATCAATACATTTCTTTATAGGTCTCCTCAGGAGCTAAAATCATCAATGATGTTTAGCTTTATACTCATATTCTTTTTGTTGTTCCTCACCTTATTTTCACAGTACTTTAGGACACAAGGTAAATGTAAGCACTATCAACTTAAGGATTTATACATTTTTATACCCTGAAAGGTCAAGACAAGTTAAAAGGAAGAATAGTGTAATAAAGCCTAATAACATATGCAGTTATTAAATTGGTCTTTGATTGCAAAGAACCCAGTGTGAGCAGTGATGTAACACATGATTTAGCTTATACACTTCCCACCACCATAGCGCTGTCACTAGTTGCAAACTGGATTCAGTCATTTTTTTTCAATAATTGTCATGTTCTGTTAAAAAGTAAGGTGGTTTTATATTATTAGAAATTGAAGGGAACTGCATGATATGAACATTTGTGTTCCCCCAGAACTCATGTGTTGAAATCCTAATGCCCAATATGATAGTACTAGGAAAAGGGACCTTTGAGAGGTGTTTGGGCCATGAGGATAGATCCCTCATGAATGGGACCTCAGACAAATCCCTAGTCCCTTCTGCCATGTTAGGGTACAAAGTCTACTACCCAGAAGAGAGCCCTCGCCTGACCATGCTGGCACCCTGATCTTGGACTTCCATTCTCTAGAACTGTAAAAAATAAATTTCTTTTTTTCTTTATAAGGAGCCCAGTTTATTGTATTTTGTTAGAGCAGTCTAAATGGACTAAGACAGAAATGGTGTTTCTTTTTCCTATTACATCTCTAACAGTTTATATAGTACAACAAAATAAACTCTTCAACAGAATCCTACTGCCAGTAGAAAGTTAGCAGGCAGTATGGAAGCAGACATATGACCAGTGATTTTCCCATCCTATTTCTTTTGAGGCCCTCTGATAAGAAAGTCTTTGTAATAGTATCAGTTGAGGAGAATATAGTGATTTTCTGATAGGAAAATGAGAATAATTCTAGTCCAGGGTTCTTAACTATAATAGATCCAGTTACTCTTTTTGATCAAATAATTTTTAATATGACTCTCACTATTTTAACATTAAAATTCATTGCTAATGAAAATTTTCTATACACTTTATTTAAAAAATAAAAAAAGTTTCTGTCACGGTGTAAGGGAGAGATAAAAGAAAAACAGTTTATACCATAACCATGTGTAAATTCCCAGATATGACCATACTGATATACATAATAGTCATCTACTAGGAAATACATCAATTTGTAAGTGAAATTGTTTGAGTTAAGAAGTCATTTTGTACAAGGACCATAAGACAGTTTAAAAGCAGATGTAGGAGTGGACATTAGAGTAGAAATAGCTCCTTGGGAAAATAAATAAAACTTTTATTAATAAAAGTAATAAAAAGTAATAAAAATGTATTTGAATGTAAGAAAAAGAAGAGTAAGTTTGCTTAATACATGGTAAACAAAATACCTGAGAAGTCAAGCTGGAAAAGGAAAATGAAGTATGCGATTCTTACAGATGACTTGTACCTTATTTATAAGTGCAGTGA
This sequence comes from Panthera leo, assembly GCF_018350215.1. Classification (NCBI taxonomy): domain Eukaryota; kingdom Metazoa; phylum Chordata; class Mammalia; order Carnivora; family Felidae; genus Panthera; species Panthera leo. The sequence goes on along the minus strand of NC_056682.1, from coordinate 107,643,730 downwards.
CAAAATAATTCTCCACAGTGTGTTGAACGATGGTAAAAATGAGGAATTAACTCAGATAACCTATCTTCTGTTTTGAAGTCCCCAATATATTGAGATACATATTTCAACCTCTGGTAGTTTAAAAACACCTTGAAGACCACATTGTTTGATAACGTGGTAAGGAATAGAAGATTAACTAGGAAAAGAAGCAGTGGAATGAAAAGTTATAGATCATTTGTATGGAAAACTGAGGAGAGTATCAGAATACAATTAGGAAAAAGTAAGCAATGGAAAAATATATAAAAATTTAATATGCAATTTTCACATTAACATTTAATAATTGTGCTGCAAATAATTTTTGAATATGCAAGGGTAAGAAAAATGGGAATATTGTGAAAATTACCTTTTAGTAAGATTGAATAATAATGTTTTATTGCATATGTCTTTGCAAATTTAATATATTTCTTTAAAGTCTGTTCAGAGGATTCTTGGATATTTTCTTAGTCTTAATCTGAGTATAAAATCTTTTGCAGTTAGATTAAATACTTTGATTTTACATCAAGGTCACTTTTTATTCCAATTCCTTCTATAAAGAGTGTCAAAACATTCTATACTATGACTTTTTATAAGAAAGTTGTAAAAACTTAAAATCAACAAAGCATAATTTTAATAGATCCAATAGGAATAATTTGGCTATAAATCAGTATATGTAATATATGTGTTATAGAAAAAGCACTAGATCTAGCAACAGAAAATTTCTTAAAGATTAATATTGTTTTTAAGTAACATGCCTTTCAAAACAATGGTAATTCCCTTCAATTTAATATAAATAATCCTTCATTTTCCTTGAAGCTTCAGAAGAACCTGATTAAACTTTTCACATATGTTACATATTTTACATATATGTTACATTATTTTTAATATTTCAATTAAATTACATTTATATATTTAATTATTATTGATTGAATAAAATTGTTATAATAACATTTAATAATAAAAATTCTTTAAAAATGTAGTTGAGACTTTTTTCTGTGTAGAAAAACCTATTAAAAGTATTCTGCACTGACTATAAAATTATCAATCATTCAAAGGATTGCTCTTAATGTTATTAATAACATGGATAATATTTTTTGATTTATGAAGTCTTTCACTAAATTCTTGGCTATTAAGTGTCATATGTGGATAGATCAATGGAATGATAAAACAGTGGATGCTTTTAATGTTTGTTAATACCTGTGTTTCTGATCAAATCAATAATGGTGGGTCTCTGCACAAAAATGTAATTGTAAATTTGTTTACCTATTTCTGAAATATATTTTAGTGTTTTAGATATTGAAAATAATGTTACTTCTTACACCTTTTACTTCCTTATGGACATTATAAATTCTGGCAGTAAAATTTCATTTTTCAAGCAGGATGCTTTCATCTACCAGTAATGAAAATCGGCTTGACTATAGCTTATTATACAATTGACACGTATCTGACACAGAGTTGGCATGGCTGACACTATTTGACACTCATTTGAGATCTTTCACTCTCTTATACATTTCTTCGCTAAACACTGTCATTGCTTAATGAGATAAAATTAATTATTTCATTAGATTTTCATCCAAAAATATCCTTGTGCAGTTGGGAAAAGAATTTTTCACATATTGTGGGATTGCCAACTTTTATTTTTCAAATTTTCTACTATTGTGAAGGAAACTTTTTATTCTTCAGATCTGAGAAGTATTTTATGCCTTTTCCAACTTTTTAAGTATATTTCTCTGTAACATTTAATCTTGATTCACACCCCCCACAATCAGAAAAAATAAATAAGTGAAGGCATGTTGGTAACTGCATTTGTTAGTAAAATTATAAAACCTACTTGGAACGATCAGTTGAAATATTGTCTGTGCTTTTATTTCTAGTTGGCTTTTTAAAATGAAGATGAAATGAGTGCTTTTTTTCCTGTGTATACGTTCGAATTCCATGAATGTTGCAACCACAAAGAGACTGATAAGTGTTTTATACTGGCAAAATAATAATAAATAGTAGTAATGATAATACATAGGAACCTCTGCCATTGGAGATGTGATTTTCTCTACTAATGAGCAAATCCTGGTAAATAACATAATTACAGTCATCCTTGATTTATATGATCATTGCTTTTCTAAAAAACATTGTTTATTAAAATTCTGCAAAATATTACTGTGTTTATATTAAGAGAGAATTTGTCTAGATAGATGTATATATAAAGAGTATTTTTTCTAGGTTACTGTGTGGTCGTATATTTAAAAAGTTGTTTAGGTAATGGAAACGTATTTTGTTGTAGTTCCTTTTCAGAAGTAAAGAATTTCAGGGAGTGTTGATTCTGGTCAATATAGAATAGCAAGGGCAAGACTTACCTTCTGAAGCAACTAGAAAAATGGTCTTATATCTTAAATGGTATCCTGCTATTGCATATTAGGTAGTCCAGTACTCTGATTCCTGGGAGAAAGGAAATGGATGAGGCAAACCCTGTAAAAACCCCACCTTAATGCTAAGGGAAAGTTTTGAAACGCTAGGGAACCAGAGTACGTACAGTGGTCTCCTTGAGTTGAAGAGATCGTTATGAGTCTGAGGAGGACAATAATTTTAGAACATGCAAATCAGAGTACTGGAAAGCAGAGAGATAGAGAGAAAGAGAGAGACACAATGTACTGGGGAGATCTGCAGAGTGTCCCTGGAGGATTTGGCCAACTAAGGATCACTGTGTGCATGTGACAAAACTGAGACTGGGAATGAACAACATGGAATAAGCAGAGGGAATAATTCCTACAGCTGACACAATGCTAAGAGTAGTTTCTATTTAACCAGCCAAACTTAAAAAATCTTGTAATTCAAGAGTATTCACGATGTTTTTTTTCCTAATTAGTGGGGGCAAAAATAGCCCTACACTTACAGATGCTTTGGTCTCACCTAACAAAACTTAAAAGCAACTTTAAATCACTTAAATTTTGTCCCAGAACAAAGATGAAATTCACAATATCTGGAATGCAATAAAAAGTTATTGTATGTGCCAAGAAGCAGGAAAATATGAAATAATAATTAAGAAAACATCAATCAATAGAAACAAACAGAAATGATTAGGATGGTAGGCGATAAAGGTATTTTTTAAAAGTTATTAAATATGTTTTATATGTTCAAGATGGTACAGGAAGGATTGAGCATGTTAGCTAGCTGGACACATGGAAAATACATATAATAAGGCCCAAGTCAAGCTTCTATAAATAAGAAATACGGTGTCTGAGATAAAAGCTCTGTTGATGGATTAATAGCATATTAGAAACTGCAGAAGAAAAATATAGTAACTTTAAGATATAACAATAGACATTTTCTAAAATCAAAGACAGATAAAACATAGTGAAATGAAAATAGCTGTGCACAGTGGGACAATTTTAAGCAGCTCGATATAAGGATAATGAAGTCCAAGAAAAGTGTGGGGAAAGGAAAACATTTGAAGAAATAACAGTCATATATTTCCTGATACTGACAAAAAGTATAAACTCATAGATCCAAGATACTCAACCATTACCAAACATTAGAAACATGAATAAAATTGCAAATTTTAATCAAGTTTCTTAAAATCACAATAAAAATTTTTAAAGCAACAAAAGGAAATAAATACATTTCATATAGATGAATGGAAATAAGAATGGCAACATACTTTATGTTATAAATAATGCAGGCCAGAATAGAGTGGAGCATTTTTTAAATTAATTAAAACCAGATTAGCTGTTGACCTAGAATTACATTAAAGAAATATCTTTCAAAAACAAAAGTGAAATAAATATGATAGACATAAAAAAGCTGAAAGAATTCATGACCTGCAAATTTGTATTACTATACATGTTAAAGGAAATCCTTCATGCAAAAGGAGAACGATACCAGGTATGAGTTCGTGGTTTTTGAAAATGATTTAGAGCCCTGGAAATGGTAAAAATATGAGTAAATTCAACTTTTCTTATCTTTTAAAGTCTTTAAAAATAATTAACTATTTTGGAATGCCTGGATGGCTCAGTCAGTTGAGTGTCAGACTTTGACTTTGGCTTAGGTCATGATCTCATGATTCTTGAGTTGATCCCTTCATTGGGCTTGCTGCTGTCAGGGCAGAGCCCACTTGGGATCCCTGCCCTTCTCTCTTTCTGTCCCTCCCCAGCTCATGCTCTCTCCATTTAAAAAATAATTAACTAGTTAAAGCAAAAACAATAATAGTGAATTATGGAGTTCCTGTGTAAAAGTAAAATGTATGACAATAGTATACAGACCAGGAGAGGTATAATAGAAATATGATATCGTAAAATGCTTAAAAGATAAATGAACTGTGAAATATATCTTGAAGGTAGATTGTGAAAGTTAAAAATATGTGCTGTTAACTCTAAAGTAACAACAGAAATACAAAATAAAGAGTTACAGTTAATATGCTAATATACAACACACACACGCAAAGTGTTCAATACTGAAAATGGCAGAAGAGGAATTGAAGGGAACAAAGACAACATGCAGTAAACAAGTATTGGGCACCTGGGTGGCTTAGTAGGTTAAGTGGCTGACTTCAGCTCCAGTCATGATCTCATGGTTTGTGACTTCAAGCCCCACACCAGGCTCTGTGCTGACAGCTCAGAGCCTGGAGCCTGCTTCAGATTCTGTGTCTCCCTCTCTGTCTGAACCTCCCCTGCTCACATTCTCTCTCTCTCTCTCTCTCTCTCTCTCTCTCTCTCTCTCTCTCAGAAAGAAATAAACATTAAAAAAATTTTTTTAAGAAAAAGTTTTTTAAGAAAATAAAATAATAAAATAAAATAAATATCACAATGGTAGATTTAATGCCAGATACTAAAAAAAAAAACCAAAAAACCCACATTAAATGAAAATGTTCTAAACAACTGAATTAAGAGGCAAATGTTTTAATTGCTTTACAAAATGAAACTATGATGCCTGAAAGAAACTAATTTTAAAATGTAAAGAAATAAGTATATTAAAATAAAAAGATGGAAAAAGATTTCAATAATAATATTAAAAGGAAGAAAACTTGAAAGTCTATATTAACATTTAAGTAGATGGCTACAGCAACAGATATTACCTATGATAAGTTTATTTCATAGTGATAGGAATCAATTCATCAAGAGACTAAAAAAAATCCTAAATATTTATGTGTAAGAAGAATGTTTCCAAATACATGAAGAAAACACTAACAGAATTGGAAGGAGAAATAGAAAAATTTTAAATTATAGTTGAAGATTAAATTTCCCTCTCCTAAAAACTTATAGAACTAAAGTTCTAAGGGTATAGACAGTCTCAGGGTATAGACAACATTGAATCAACCAACATTACACAAATGACATTTTTGAGGCACTCAACCAGCAGAAGACACATCTTTTAATGTCTATGCAGACTATGTAAAATATTATGTTTTTGACATATTGATTATGATCTGGGCCATGAAAAAAAAAAAAACAAAACACCTCACTTAAATAAAAGGAACTCCTTTAAATTGTAACAATAAACAGTCGACTTGAAAGTATTTCAAGAGACTAATATATTTGGAGACTAAGTAATGCATTTCAAAATAACAATTGGCCAAAATATCAAGAGAATATTTAAAAGTATTTTGAATTGGATAAAGATGAAAACACAGCATATCAAAATTTATGTGTGCAAATGTTACAGTGCTTAGGGGAAATTTTATAATATTAAACTTCAATATTAGAAAAGAAGAAAGGTCTCTAAAAATTACCTCAGCTTTCCCTTTAAGAAAATAGAAAAAAGAGAGCAAAATAAAGTAAGTGTAATAAAGGGAATAAAAAATATCAGAGAAAAAATCAATAAAATATAAAAGAGAAAAATAGAGAACAATGAACTAAAACCTGATTCCCTGAGAAGATTACAAAAAAAATGTTATATATTTAGCCAAACTGAGCAGGAAAAAAAAGGAAGAGATAAAGTTACTAATGCTAGATATGATAGATGTGGTTTTTCTATATTCTCTCTATATTATAAAAGTGTAGTAAGGAAATATTATGAATAAACAAACTTATGACAGTAAATTCAACAGCTTAGGTAAAATGGATAAATTCTGTGAAGGATACATATCCAGGATGAGATGGCTTTACTGGAGAATTCTATCAATATTTAAATGAAAAATAATTACAATTTTAAACTTTCCTAAAAAATTGAAGAAAAAGGAATATTTCACAACTCCATCTAGAGGTCAACATTACCCTCATTTCATAACTAAATGAAGATAAATTAAACTTGGGACCAAAATCACTCATGAAGTTCAAAAAGTTCTTACAAAATTGTAGCAAATCATTGTGTGTGTGTGTGTGTGTGTGTGTGATGCATAAGTGAGGTTCATCCAAGGAATATGTTTGGTTTAAGATTTTAAAATTAAACAATGCAATTCACCATAGTAGGAAAATATGCATGAAGTAGAAAAATATATAAGCATGGCAATAAATACTAAAAAGCTTTTGGTAAAAGCCAATAACTGTTCCTCATAAAATTATTATCAAACTAGAAATAGGAAGTGACTTTCTCAACCTGGTAAAGTACATCTACAAAGCACCTACAGCTATTATACTTTTCAAAAAACTGATGCTTTTCCTCCAAGATGAAGATATCAGTTGTTTCCACTTATATTTAACATTTTTTAAAACTTTTCTTTTCTTTTAATTTTTTAAAATTTATTTTGAGAGAGAGACAGAGTGAGTGGGAGAGGGGCAGAGAGAGAGAGAGGGAGACACAGAATCTGAAGCAGGCTCCAGACTCTCAGCTGTCAGCACAGAGCCTGATATGGGGCTTAAACTCACCAACCATGAGATCATGACCTGAGCTGAAGTCAGATGCTCAACTGACTGAGCCACCCAGGTGCCCCCACTTACATTTAATATTGTAATTGAGGTTTATTCCAATGCAGTAAGTCAAGAAACTGAAATAAATGTCATCTAGATTGGAAATGAACATATAAAACTCTCATTAATACATGAATGATCATCTATATATAAGGGGAAAAACTACCAGAACACTAAATGTGTTTAGCAAAATTGAAAAGTATAAAATCAATATAAAAAAATCAAACGCTTTGTCCCCCTCCCTGTTTTTATACTATTTTTGTTTCCCTTCCCTTGTGTTCATCTGTTTTGTCTCTTAAGTCCTCATATGAGTGAAGCCATATGATTTTTGTCTTTCTCCGACTAATTTCACTTAGCTTAATACCCTCCAGTTCCATTCACGTAGTTGCAAATGTCAAGATATCATTCTTTTTGATTGCCGAGTAATACTCCATTGTGTGTGTGTATGTATGTGTGTGTGTGTGTGTGTGTGTGTGTATGTATGTATATATATATATATATATATATATACCACTTCTTCTTTATCCATTCACCTACCAATGGACATTTGGGCCCTTTCCATACTTTGACTATTGTTGATAGTGCTGCTATAAACATGGGGGCACATGTGTCCCTTCAAAACGGCACACCTGTATTCCTTGGATAAATGCTTAGTAGTGCAGTTGCTGGGTCATAGGGCAGTTCTATTTTTAGTTTTTTGAGGAACCTCCATACTGTTTCCCAGAGTGGCTGCACCAGCTTGCATTTCCACCAACAATGCAAAAAAGACATCCTCTTTCTCTGCATCCTCGCCAACATCTGTTGTTGCCTGAGTTGTTAATGTTAGCCATTCTGACAGGCATGAGGTGGTATCTCATTGTGGTTTTGATTTGTATTTGCCTGATTATGAGTGATGTGGAGCATTTTTTCATGTGTCAGTTGGTCATTTGGATGTCTTCTTTGGAGAAGTGTCTACTCATCTCTTTTGCCCATTTCTTCACTGGATTATTTGTTTTTTGGGTGTTGAGTTTGATAAGTTCTTTATAGATTTTGGATACTAACCCTTTGTCTGATATGTCATTTGCAAATATCTTCTCCCATTGTGTCAGTTGCCTTTTAGTTTTGTTGATTGTTTCCTTCTCTGTGCAGAAGCTTTTTATTTTGATGAGGTCCCAATAGTTGATTTTTGCTTTTGTTTCTCTTGCCTCTGGAGACGTGTTGAGTAAGAAGTTGCTGGGGCCAAGATCAAAGAGGTTTTTGCCTGCTTTCTCCTCATAAATATGGAGAACAAACTGAGAGTTACTGGAGGGGTTGTGGGAGGGGGTATGGGCTAAATGGGTAAGGAGCACTAAGGAATCTACTCCTGGAAATCATTGTTGCACTATATGCTAACTAATTTGGATGTAAATTTTAAAATGTAAAAAAAAGACTCAAAACAACAACAGTGGATCAGTAAGTTGTGATAGAAAACAGGTCAGTGGCAGGGGAAGGGAGTGAGCAGTTAGGCATGGGGAGAGAATTGCCAAGGGACAAAAGGAAACTTTGGGATAATGCTTATATTCATTATCTTCAGGTTGTGGTGGTTTCACAGGTGTAACATTTGTTAGTTAATAGCACATTTTATAATTTGAATATGTGCAGTTCACTGTATGTCAGTTATACCACAATAAAGCTATTTTTTGAAAAAATAAAATTAAAAAATAAAAAAATACAATGCATTTCTATATTCTAGTATACTAAACTAGAAACAATAAAAAGGAGAAAAATATCTTTCAAAGTAGCCTTATATTATGAAATACTGATGGATAAAAATTTTCATTTTCATCCAAAATAAAAGACTTATTTCCAATATTTGGGAACTATTATGATGAAATGATGAAGATAGAGAAATGCAAAATGGCCTCAAATCAAAAGCCCTCAGTTCTCTTCCCACCCTGGTTTCATCCTTTAGCAGAAGGTCTTATACACATATATATGACAACTCAATACACACATCCAAGCTCTGAACCCATCTTATGCAAACATCCAATCCTCAGTCAGGCCTGGACCTAAGGACATGCATATGTGCAGCACAGTCTGCCCTTATGAACACCAATAGAAAATAACCAAGCAAAGGTCATGCAACTGGACTCTGGGTATTTGGACAGGGAATTCCAGAGTCTTGAGTATGCAGACTGTGATCTATCAGGAGGCCAGAGATAGCTGGGGGGCATATTTTCTTGGCCCATTGGATTAGCACAGCTGGAATGTTTTAGAGAGGTTCCCACTGATGGTGCAATGGGCTTAGGACAGGGGCCATGACTGCCTGAGATTCACAAGTGCTCCATCTCAATTCTTCAAAGTAGGAGTGTTTAGGGTCTAAAGCCCTAGTCAGAAATAGAATATAACCTTCTGGAAGACTCTGTGTATAGGATGTAATGTTCAAAAGAGCCACAGTGGGAAGAAAATACTGTGTGACAGAAACATTACTGTATTTTCAGGATATGTCACTTATGCTACATTATAAATACTATTATAGGAGCACCTGGGTGGCTCAGTTGGTTAAGCGTCTGACTCTTCATTTTGGCTCAGGTCATGATCTCATGTCATGACATCCACTCACTGACAGTGTAGAGCCTGCTCGGGATTCTCTCTCTCTCTCTCTCTCTCTCTCCCTCTCTCTCTCTCTCTCTCTCTGTCTCTCCCTGCTTCTGTGCTCTCTCTCACTCTCACTTTCTCTCTCAAAATAAATAAACTGAAAGAAAGAAAGAAAGAAAGAAAGAAAGAAAGAAAGAAAGAAAGAAAGAAGGAAAGAAAGAAAGAAGGAAAGAAAGAAAGAAAGAAAGAAAAAGAAAGAAAGAAAGACTGTTCTGTCTCATTTATTTGAGTAAATTTAGTCTTAACTCTATAAGCTCCTTCAGCATGAGGACCATGACTTACATCAGTTTTGTATTTCACTTCATGCCTTATAATCTTTAAGCATCCCTGAGTGATATGTAGCACAGTAGTGCATAAGCTATATTATATGAATAATTTATGTACACGTTATAGATTCAGTTGTATCGCCTCCAAAATTCATATGTTGAACTTATTACCCCAGTATCTCAAAATGTATTTGTATATGGGGTCTTTACAGAGATATGCTACTTAAAATGAGGTCAGTTAGTGTGGGTCCTAATCCATTATGTCTGGTGTCCTTATAAATAGAGGACATTTGGACATGGAGAGATGTACACAGGAAGGAAGCCATATGAACATGAAGATGGATATGTACAAGCCAGAGAGAGAAGCCTGGAACAAATTGTTCCCTCAAAACCCTCAGAAGGAACCAGGAACTTGAACTTGGGCTGCCAACCCCATAATCATGTGGGCTATTGCTTAGTGTCAGTTTATGTTATTTAAGCCACCTGGTTTATAATACTTTGTTATGGCATTCCTAGACAACTACTACAACTTGCATGATCTAATAATGGTGATAATAAACTATCTTTCTTATTGGAATTTCATTTTTAATTTGTATAAATTATTCACTTGTAGTTCAGACATGTGATCAGCCCAATTTCTTTTTTTTTATAATTATTTACTTTTGAGAGAGCAAGAGCCAGCGTGAGTTGGGGAGGGACAGAGAGAAAGGGAGACACAGAATCTGAAGTAGGCTGCAGGCTCTGAGCTGTCAGCACAGAGCCCAACGCGGGTCTTGAACTTACCAACCATGAGATCATGACCTGAGCCGAAATTGGACGTTCAATTGACTGAGCCACCCAGGCACCCCTGATCAGCCCAATTTCGAAGAAAATTTAAAAGCAAAAGGAAGCAAATATTACCTGAAATTAAAAAGTTAAAGATATGTCAACTATAATGTGATACATACAAAGTGATTTAATTTATTATACAAGGGAATTTTTGTAGAAAAGAGAAATAAACCCTATAGATAATCATTTCAGTGGTGATTACCACAGCACAGTGGGCCAAGCTGGCATCCAGACTGGGGACTCTTGTCTCAAGCAGTTGACTAGAACATGGAATCCAGACAGATAGTGTTGTTCTTGACAGTAAAAAAGATCAGTTGGAAAATGTTAAAAAGACAATATGACTGCATCTTTTGATACCATATTTTGTGAGACAAGAGCTGAGAAGCAACCACCCAGGGCACTCTTCATGGGCCTGGAACCAGTGGTTACAGATGGTATTCCTACAGAGAAGTATCATTCACTCTTCCACCCGCAGAAGTCCCCTAGCAAAAAGGAAGATTCTGCAAACAGCTACACTTGAGGTCACTGTTCAGTGGGGTCAGAGATCATTGATTTTGTGGGAGAGAGATTCCAAAGGCTGGCAATTGCTCTCTTCTACTTAATCAGGACCATACCTAAGTACCTGGAATTTTGCAGGACACCTCCCAAGCATCACCATCATTGTCTATGATCAACGTCTTTGCGATCTAAGAGTCTCACCTTGGAGCCTCTTAAAGATGCCCAGAATTGGGAAGTGTCCTGATATCGGCTTTGACTATAAAAGAAGAGTAAAATAAGCCTTTACATACCCTGTATTGCCCCCATCTACTCTATTTTTTAGATCTATGAGGAAATGTTTTATTTTTTCCAGATTTATTGAGATATAATTAACATATAACATTGTATAAATTTAAGATGTGCAACATGATTATTTGATATACATATATATTGTGAAATAATTTCTGCAATAATAGTGTTAACATATCCATCACCTCACTTAATTACCTTTCTGTGTGTATGCATGGTAAGAACATTAAAGATTTACTCTCAGGAACTTTCAAGTATACAATACAGTATTGCTAATTATACTCACCATACTGTACATTAGAGCCTTCAAGCTTGATTCATCTTCTAATTGAAAATTTTAAAAAAATGTATGATATCAATGACTTTTTTCTAAATTCTGCCAAGGATGATACATAGCTAGTATTGTTCTAGATGTCTAAATGTCTAGGAGATAAGTTAACTAACTGAATTTAATGGGTACCTTTGGGTTTTAAGGGCTTAAATTTCACACAGAACCCCATTGAGAAGGGCTGACTTAATCTGTGCTATATCCTTTGAAGTTTGGTGATTTATATTATGGATAATTGACTTAAATACTATTCTTTTCGATGTTTTATGGAATTTATAAAAGAGTTACCTGTACTCCTAGTCTATTACTTCTTTTCTTTTTTTTTAAATGCTTATTTATCTTTGAGAGAGAGAGAGAGAGTATGAGGAGGGGAAGGACAGAGACTGGGAGACACAGAATCTGAAGCAGGCTCCAGGCTCGGAGCTGTCAGCACAGAGCCGAAAGTAGGGCTCAACTTACGGACCGCGAGATCATGACCTGAGCTGGAGTTCAACGCTTAACCGACTGAGCCACCCAGGCTCCACTGAATTATTTTCTATTATAATTATGAAACTAGTAATAGTTTATTTATTTAATTCAATATCAAGTTCACATATTTTCTAGCAAAAAGATAAAAGGTCTAACAATTCAAACTACCTCTTTATTTACAGGGCCCGTGCCTTCATATTTGCACTATGTTAAGAATATGTATTTGGCCTCTCTGTATACATTATATGAATTGATGAATTGAATTTATTCCTAATCCTGGCCTAAGGAAATAACCTTGCTTAATAAGCAAAGAATATATCAAGGAAAAAAATAGTAAATGGAAAAAATTGTAATTTTTGCACTATTATGCTTTTACCCTGGGTTGAAATAGTTGATTATGGTCTCTCCTTATGTCCCCATTAGAATATATTTGACATGCAGTAAAGAACAAAAAAAAATTAAACCTTAGTCACCTTGCTAATACTCTGGAAATGTTTGAGCACTTTATTTCTTTTTCTTTTTTTAAATAAGGAACGTGCAGTAAGCTTTCCTGCAATGGCAATATCCTTTGCATCTTTTTTTTTAATCTTATTCACACACTCAAGGTTATGGCCTATTGTACAAGGAAATAATGATGGATGAGGAGAAATTTATTCTGGCATTCTGAATAATGCTATTAAAAGCCACCTCTCAGAGCTGTTTATATGAGAGTGAATATATGTATATGTGAGTTATGTCTATCAAAATTGCCAATATGTTTTCACTAATCCTCCCTGTCTCATTAAAAGCAAGTTATTTATTCATAGGGATGTAAATAATATTCCAATGTAGTTTTCTAATACTTCTGTAATTTATTTGAGCATAAGAGAATAAACAGAATTTTGCATAGAATAACACTGCTGGATTGATATATTCAGTAAATTTGAATTCTAACACTGGCTTTACTGTGATTTGGGGATGTCCTTGATCGTCTCCAAGTCATCAGCACTCTCCTGGTTCTGATGCTAAAACAGTTAGTCCTGGAATCACACTCTACACTTTGCTACAACTGTGGGGATTACCTAGCAAGCTCTCCAAGGGCTTGGCATGGTCTCTGCCTAAGCAAAGTAAGGATTATATCACTGCATTCTCAAAATAGATGCTTCTGAAATCCAAATCCTTTCTTATCTACATTCAGTACTTGTCCCAGTGGGTAAAACAACTTAAAATGATTTTCTCAACAAAGACATGTACATGGAAAGTTTATCTCACTGTCAATTTGGAGTGTTCTTGTATTGATCCTTCAGTTAAAAAGAAACAACAACGTGAGAGCCTGAGTGGCTCAGTCAGTTAAGTGTCCAACTCTAGATTATGGCTCAGGTCATGATCTCGTGATTCGTGAGTTTGAGCCCTGCATTCGGCTCCATGCTGGCAGTGTGGAGCCTGCTTGGGATTCTCTCTCTTTCTCTGTCTCTCCTGAGCTCATTCTCAATCTCTCTTTCTCTCTTTCTCTGTCAAAGTAAATAAATAAACTTAAAAAAAAAAAAGAAGCAAAAATGCTATAATTGGTGTAGTGATGAGTAAAAATCTGATAGAAGAAGCAGGAAAAAATAATAATTTCTGTTTATGCCCATGAATTAAGTTTTTGGGGACCCATTTTTTTTTGTCAAAGAAGTTATCTGCACAAGATAGAATTATTTGTAACATATAGAAGTGTCTCTTTGCTTTTTCGTTTTCCTTCTCAGTGTCTTCTGCTCAATAGACGTTTTAATTTTCACAAAGCCAAGTTTGTGAGTTTTTTTTCCTTTGTGGTTAGTGCTTTTTAGTGTCTCCCCTAAGAAATCTTTACCTCCGCCCAGATTTTCTTCTATGTTTTCTTCTAGAAGCTTTATAATTTCAGTTTTCTGTATGAGTTTATAATTCAATATTGGAGTAGTTTTTGTTCATGTTGTGACATGGAATATTAAAGACCATTTTCCCTGTAAGTTATTATCCAGATGCTGGAGCACCATTATTTGTTAAAAGGCTTTTATTTCCTCATATATTTTCCTTTTCCATTCTGTCAGAAATCAATTGCCAACATATGTGTGGGTCTAGTTCTGAATTCTCTCTTCTGTTGGGAAAAGTGATTTGTATGATATTTTATTCATAATAGCAAGAAACTGAAAATAAGCCAAATGTTCATTAACAAGAAAAGGGATAATCAGTTGCTGTATGTTAATACAATGGAATACTACTCAGCTAAAATGAAGAAATGGACTATTGATAGACACACAACATGATTGCATCTCAAAAGTACTGTGTTGACAAAATAATCTAAATACTGAATAATGCATAAAGGATGATCCCATTAATATAAAAATTAAGAAGAGGTTAAAAAATGTATAGTTTTGAATAGAACAGTTGTCTACAAGGGTTGAGGATTGACTGATGGGGATAATCTCTCTATCTTGATTGGGGTGTTGGTTACACAGGTGTATATGTTTTTCAAAAATCACCAAATTTTATACTGAGAATCCATGCTTTTTTTTGTATGTTAATTTTATCTTAATTTCAAACAAAAAAACAAACAAACATCTTTATTGACCAGACAGGGAGTAGAAAACCACAGTTGTTGAATACATGTTAAAATTGTAAATTACTAAGGTACAAGTGATTACCTGAGGAACAAGCAGTGGAGGACTCTGCTTGTGAAGAGGGATCCTATTCCTCATTCCTAGCAGCATATCAAAGCCTATCTCCCTTCATGAATTAGAGATTTTGTTTTAATTGACACTTAGGAAATATTTTTTTATTGTGTTTGCATTTTCTGTAAAGAAGTATGACATAAGTATGGTATAAGGATTATATTTTAGACAAACATATTATTATGGGAGGGTATTCCATACACCTATTTTTAATGAATGTTATACATAGAGATATAAAATAGGGTCAGAGAACCTGTTCTGTAAAGTGTTGGGAAACAAATAGTTTAGGCTATGCTGACCATATGGTTTCTATCACAACTACTCACCTCTGTCATTTAGCAAGAAAACAACCACAGATAAACAATATGTAAATGAGCGAATGTGGTTGTATTACAATAAAGCTTTATTATAGACAAATGGATCAGAATTTCATATAATTTTCATGTAACAAAAAAATTACTATTTTATTTTTTCAACCATTTAAACTGTAAACAAAACAAAAAAAAGGACAAAGAAAACTATAACTGTGGGCAATACATAAACGGGTAGAGAGCCAGATTTGGCCTGAGGATCATATTTGCCTAGTCCTGAAATATATTATAAAATATATGTTACTATTGTTTCCATAGCTTCTCCTCAATAAAACAGGGATATTTAATTTAAACAATTAACAATATTAAATGTCTATATTTCTTTTCTATATATGCCAGTGCACAAAATTTCGTGAACACTATGTCTTCATTGCAATTTGTTTGAATTTAAAAATAAAATAACGACTTATTTATTCTTTAAAACTTTCTAAAGTTCTGTTATGTCTGGTGTTAATATCAAATGTTTACTTTTTACCTTGCCTGAATTCTTTCTAATTTAAAAAAAAATTTGTAAACCTTCTGTTTTGCCTGATTTTTCTAACTGAAAAAAAATTATAAACCTTCTGTTTTGTATTCCTTCTTGCACACTTTGTAAATTACGTAGGGTCAGATGATGCTTTTTTGGTATAAAGTGTGAATTGTTTGCTTTGGATGATAATCAAAATATAATTGTGAAAATGGTTATATCTCTTTTTACTTCTCTCATACTTTATGCTTTGTTTCTGTCATTCTTCTCTATTAATTATTTTGCTTCCTTTATATTCATATATGATTTATGTAAGTCCATTGTGTGTGTGCGTGTGTGTGTGTGTGTGTGTGTGTGTGTGCGTGTGTGTGTGTGTGTGTACACATGCTCACATTCAGGTTTAAACATGTAATTTAGATCTACTATTCACTCTTTTAAAGTTACAAATTTCAAAACTGCTAAAATACTGCTTAATTGTATGAAATTTTGCTACCCATTTCTGATCTACCTCTCAGTTTGTAAATGTGATTTGAGGTTTCAGAAACAGATAATTTTTTTTATTTTCTTTATAAAGAATTGATTTTGGCATTACTTTATGTTTTGCATCAAGTATTAGTACAAGTTATTTATGACAATGGTTTTGATTTAGTTCACTTTTTTAAAATATATTCATTGTCAGTGGTAGTTCTTGTCATGGCTTTTTTTTTACCAGAATATTTTCTTCAATTTTATTTGTGTGTGTACTTATCTATATTTCTTTTTTTAAGCTTTTGTTTAAATTCAAGTCAGTT
The DNA here is from genome assembly GCF_018350215.1 of Panthera leo. NCBI lineage: Eukaryota > Metazoa > Chordata > Mammalia > Carnivora > Felidae > Panthera > Panthera leo. The sequence goes on along the minus strand of NC_056682.1, from coordinate 107,627,293 downwards.
AACTTACAGTGTGGTATTACTTTCAGGTGTACAACATAGTGATTCAACAATTCTATACATTACCCAGTGCTCACCACAATAAATGAGGTGTTGTTACCATCTGCCACCTTAAAAATTAGCTTCTTAATTTTGTTTCATTTTGAATTATCTCTCATTTACAATAAATAGCTGTAAGTATTGCCTTTCATCTTATTCTATACTCATATTAATTGAGCTCTCACCTTACCGTTCCTTTGACAATTCTCTTATCAACATAATCAATGATCTCTGTATTCATAAATCTGGATTTTTTTTAATGTATCATTTTTACATAATTATTCTTGTGGAACCACTCCTCAAAGATAGAGGCTCCTTTGGTACTGAATAGAGTAAAATTCATTCTTTGAAGGAACAAAATATACAATATGAAATAGTAAATTTATAATTCTTCCTAATGATGGCCATAATTTAGAAGAATAAGAGATTGGCATTTTTAAAAAGAATATTTGCACTTTTTATTCCTTTCCAATGTAACGTGCAGAAAAAACTGAAGAACTAAGTTAAGGTTGCATTATCTGTAATGAGCCTAGATGCCAATTTAGTTCAATTTTGCATGCTTCAGTATTTACTGAATCACATGATGATGTGAATAAAGAGATAGAACTACTTTTTTGTAAAGATGAGTAATTTTAAGGAGAGATTATTTTTATTTCTTACCTATATCAAGATTATTAAATTGCACTATCATTGATATATTTCTCTACACACTCTAATACTCCAAAGCATCTTATTTATTGATTTCTTAGGGACAAATTGGCTAAAACTGAATTTCAAACAACTTCACTAGTAAGTATCACCATAAAACACACTATATCTCACAATAGGTTAATCTTTTAATAAGAATGCTGACAGTATACAAAGAATCACATTTTTATGCTTTCAAGAGATTACTTTGCAAAGTATGTATCTTACACTACCTTAATAAAAGATATGTCTTATACAATTATAATATCTTAATTGGGTAAATGTAAAGCATAAACCCTGTGTTCAAATAATTCTTCATACACCAATTTGACAATAAGTTACATAAAAAAATATTCTTCATACATTCCCAAAATCACATTTAGTCTTTTAAATTTTTGAATACATTTCTTTATCAGTAAAGCACTTGGGTACCCAGGACAAAAACCTAACATTTAACTAATTAAAAAAATAATCTGAATGAGATGAAAAAATGCAACATGAGAACACAAAATGTTCAAGTATATATCATGAATAGTTCCAATTTCCTCTCTAAATGTCAAGTACGAACTGTATATTTTACATGTAACAAACACTGGAGGGTGCTTGCTAATATACTTCTGAAATGACATTTTCTTAGTATGACCTTTCTTTCTAACAATAAGTTACATTTTAATTAAATAGGACCATTTTCATTACATGCCAAATATCTCAGTGCCATATATTATAATCCTCCTTTGTCAGAACTGATAGTTAAAGGTCATGGACTTAAATAATTATTGAGATTAACAGAATCAGTAATTTATGAGAAAATGGCACATACATGGTGGTTTTTATTTCAGGAAAATGAGACTTTCTAATGTTTTAATAGATTTGAAAGAGAAGAATGTAAGAATAAGATGACTCGTTTGGTCATATAAAAATCACAAAAGTTGAGAGTTTGTCTCTATGGACTTCTGAATTTTATGTTATTGCTCTATATTTTCAGCTTTATGTCTCAGTTTTTATTTAAAAAGTTTGTAAAAATATGAAGAACTGAATTAACTCATAAAGAATCTTATTCTATTAAGAAAGGTCATAAAGAGTGAAATGAAAAACATGTTTAATGATTATTTTCACCATACGATAATTCATAATTATGAAATCAGAACAAAGTTGAGTTAAAAAATCAACAGAAGCCTCTGTTACCCCAATTTTTTTGTTGTTTCTGTTTCAGATAAATTTCCTTTTCCTTTATAAAGCTATTTATATAAAGTCTCATGTGATATAATAACAAATGGTGAAGCTTCTTAAGATGAAGCTATTTTGCCAGTATTTTTTCCTAGCATTCAAACAGAAATAACTAAACAAAATAATCTCAGAATGTCAAAGTATACAAAATTAAGATCAATCTGTACCATTGTTAACTCTGAATAATTTTTATAAATGTATTTATTCTTACATATTTAACACCTTCAGCTTTAAAAAATTAAAAGTATTAGCAAATTGTAGTAAATCATCCTACTATTTCTTCCCTCCCTCCTTTATCTAATACCCTCTTCCTGTATAATATCAGCTATTACTACTCATATATATGCTCTCAAAAGTTTATTTAAAACACATAAAAATATTTTTAAAAATGAAATGATGGTGTACAATGCAGTGTGTTCTGCACTTTGCTTTTTTAACATGTTGGAATGTATTTTAGAAGAAAGTGTAAAAGGCTTGCTCATAGATTAACTACTTCCTGCTTTTAGTTGTACAGAAAAATTCACTATAACATATTTATTTAGTCTCCTATAAATAATAATTTTGGTGTTTAAGAAATATAGATACAAGTAATGCCAGAATGACTCATCTTATAGGGAGGCTTTTTCTGTTTCTTTGTTGGTTTGTTTGTTTTTACTACCAGAGAAGATCAGTTAAATCCATAAGAAAGAGCAAGTAATACAAATAAATAAATATTGGATATCAACAAATAGTTAAAATAAAAGAAAATATAAATGGCTATGAAACATGAAAGATGCTCAAAATCAGTCATAATAAGAGAAATGTGAATCAAAACCAGAGTAAAATATTGTTTTCCTGTTAGACTGGTGAAAAATAACAAGTTAGACAGTAAATATGGAAGGGAAAGACTTAAGAAAACAAGATAGGAAAATAATTGCTTCCGTATGTTAATGGTAGTGGGTTACAGTGAAACAACACTGTAAAGAACAGTATTATTATGTCAAAATATTTATTATATATATAACCATTGTATTCAATTGAACAAATTCACAAAAGCATTTACCTTTGGATCTAGCTTCTCACTTTTGGAGATCTTTCACATTGGTATAAGTGCGAATAAACTTATTAGCCTTAACTCTAACAACATGCATTTGTTTTAATAAAAGATTTGGAAGAACCTAAATGGTCATCATATGAGGGATTCGTAAAATTGTAGTATTGCTTATTTAATGTAATGTTATCCATCTATATAGTAGAATGGGGAAACTTGAAGTAAGATTATATGAAATATCCAATATATATTATTAAGTGAAATGATCAAGGTATTGTAATTTTATATATAATGTCACATTTTATGGAAAAATGGGAACAATCAGTACAGATATTTATACTTGCTTAAATTCTATAATGATTTTTGTAAATGTCCTCAAATTTTTCAACAATCATTTCATCAAAAGATGACATACATGTGATCTACCTTTGAAACTTGGTAAGTTTGTGACTCACTTGTAAACAACAGAATGTGTCAGAGGTGGTGCTATGTAATTAAGAGTCAGTTTTGTGGACATGCAACCTGTAGATCACATAGAACTCCACATTCATAGGAATCTCATACTTAGTTTAATGCTGTAATCATCAATGTCTTAAAATTCTTAATAATTATTGAAAAAGTGGCTGGGAATCTTCCCTTTGTATTATACTCTGTGTGTAACTGTGGAGGCTGGGCCAATAAAAGCAATGCTGCTTTTACTTTGTTCACTGGAACATTTATGTTGGAACCAGCCCTGAGATGCTCTCTCAAAACTTCAATAACCCTGAATATACTATGAAATTCAAGCTACACAGAGGGGCCATGTTTAAGGGCTCTTATTGACCTTTCAGTCATTTTAGCTTATGGATAAACTTTGTGAGTGAATGAGTCTTCAGTGATTCCAGAAGCCAGCTTTGGAATTACCCCGGCCTTGGAGCTGTCCTGGTGGAAGCCACAGATATCATGGAGCATGGACAGACCATCCCTGCTCTGCCTTGCCGGAATTGAATTACAACCACTATGAGACTTAAAAAAATAAATGACTGTTTCAAGCCGCATAGTTGGGGTAATTTTTTATGTAGAGGCAGTAATCAGAACATTCCATTTGAGAAATTCTGGAATGAAACATAAGAAATTAAACAAGTATTTATTTGTGGAGTATTGAGGTGGAATCTAAGAAAGGAGGAACAAAGCAAGGATCTTTTTACTGTGTAGCTTTTTGTATGTTTGAATATCTGAACCCCTTGAGTGTATTTTTCTTCAAAAATGAATAGAAATATGGAAAAAACCTGAAGCTATTATTTTAGGATGTGTGGGTTGAAGGAAAAATATTTTTGTATTCCTGCAGAGGTGGCATTCTCTGAATATATTTTGCTGCATACTTGGGATCCTTGGCTGAGAGCAAGCCTTGGAGGAGTTAATTTATAACTGGATAGTGAGAGAACTTCAGAGAAATTTGTCTAACTCCAGAAGCATGTTTTTTACATTTCAGCAGAAAGTGATGATTGTACTTGGGAGACATCTTTAGTTTGTAAAAGCTAGTGATACCAAGGCTTATCACCCTTGAATAGGTGTATTTGGTTTCAAAACGCCACAGTGAGAACCTACAAACCTTTCTGTGCCTTCTTCAAGAAGCAAAGATTTTTCTCCCTCCTTTTTCTCCTGTGTACATAACAGAGATTATCTTTTTTTTTCCCCACACCTCACTTATGGATTTTCATTTCATATTTTCTACGTCTGGCTTTCATCTTATTGTTCCAGTGGTAAGGACTTGGTCACAGAGGGATCTATCAGTCCTTGTTTACTATAAGATAATAAGATGTCTCTGATCCTGAAACCCCATGTGCACTTTGAGGATAAAGTTAATAAAAATGAATATTAAAACTCAATAATATATATATATGTGTATATATATATATATATATATATATACACATATATATATACATATATATACACACAAACACACACACATATATATACATTTGATAAAACTATATAAAAAGTTCACATTGAAAAACAAATTTTAGAGTAAAATTTGATCCAAGGAGAGAAGGTAATTTGATTTAAAATGGGAGCACAGAAAGACATGCAGTGCTATTAGCACAAATTTGTTCTTGAGCGTTCAGAGGAGGTGTGTTTCTTTTCATTGTTTTGTTTCACAATTTACATGTGTGTTCCATGTTGTTTATGAACAAAATAGTACTCACTAGGTTAAAGTACATAGTGAGAGACAAGAATATGATGTGGGAGGCTAGTTAGGAGGTAATTGTATTTCTCCTGGAAAGAAAAAAAATGTTGATTTGGACTAGGGACATAAAGAAAGATAGAAATAGTGAGAGATGTGTTTAGTTTGGAGATATATTCTGAAGATAGAGATGACAGTATTTAAACAGGGATGGGGAGAGGAGTGTGAGAGAAAGTGAAGCTTTAAGAAAGATTCCAACTATTGCTGAGCAGCTCAGTGAACAGATTTCTAAACATAGAGATATTGGTGTAACACTACACTGTCTAAAAAAAATTCCAGTTATTGTATATCTAATTTTATTAGTTACAAGATAATAACGCTGTGCTATGATATTAACATTTTTAAACTCTCAGGTGAATATAAAGTTTTCAGTTCATATTCCTGAAACCTTTTTTTCTTTGAAAAAGAGAGGGTGATTAAAAAATATAAATTGTATGCGGCGCCTGGGTGGCTCAGTTGGTTGAGTGTCCGACTTCGGCTCAGGTCATGATCTCACACCCGGTGAGTTCGAGCCCGGCGTCCGGCTCTGTGCTGACAGCTTAGAGCCTGGAGCCTGCTTCGGATTCTGTGTCTCCCTCTCTCTCTGCCCCTCCCCCACTCGCATTCTGTCTCTGTCTCTCTCAAAAATAAATAAGCATTAAAAAAATTTTTTTAAATATATAAATTTTAAGGGTGAAATCAACAGCCATTTTTGTAAACCTATATTTCAGCTAAATATGATATAATTATTTATTGCATAAATTTCCAAATTCTTTTTAAAAACAATGCTAAATATGATAGATTCCTTTAGCTAAAATGCAGCTGCAAATACATGAATAAATTGTTCAAGTTATGGAAATTATTATGGTCCGTTCCAACAAGGTTTCTTGGATAGCAAAATACAGACTTAATGTGTATTTACTATTACTTTGCTCTATTTCTTTCTAACCCAATGGAACTTACTTTTTTTTTTCCCCTTAATGCTCTTCTACCCATTTTCCTCACATTGTTTCAATGATTTTTTCCTCACAGTATAAGGGCAATAAGCAATTAAATATCACCTTCTACCCTGAGACAATACTAACATATCATAGGGTAATGTAAAAACAATGTAATTAAAACCCTGATAGAAGACAAATGATTCATCAAATGATAGAGCTGCAGCTAATTAAAACTATCTAGATTTCTTAATTTTACACCCACGTATATTAAAAATATATTTTCTTAATTCAGTTAGGCCCCAGATATTACAAAGTAAATAACAATCGAAGCAATACTTATTCACACCTATGTCTATTTGCATAAATACACATAAACACACATATTAATAAAGCATGCCTGTTTTTCTTTTGTTTTTTTTTTTTTTTGTATCGTACACTTAAAATGGTATATAATATATTACCTGGGTTTATATGTGTCATAAAATAATGAGAATAATATGCTGACACATTAAACTCAATCCCATGCAAAAAGTCAAGGTTTGTATATTTTGTATTATTAGCAAACAAAGATTAGCATTCTATATTAGTCATTGTTTTTAGTAGAAACTGAAAATAGCTCTAAAAATTAGGCAGAAATGTGATTTATAAAAGAATACCTAAAATTTGACAGAATTAATACCTGCCTTGCTGAGTGGCTTTTAGGAATCGAAATAATCCATTTTAAGTGGCTGATTGATATAAGATAGCTAATAGTATTTATTAGTTGAACTAGAACATTATAGAAATAAATTATGACTTACAAATGAATTTCATAGAATAGTTCTAAAATACAGCATCTGAAAATAATGTCAAAAATGTTTGTTTATCAAGTGCAATCCTCCCAATTACATGGTATATAGTCCAGTCAATCTATAATGTCTTTATTCTTGCCTTCTGGAAAATTGGCATTTTCTGTAATTATTACAAAGAAGCCATAGCATCTCTATGTCCTGAGTAGCTCAAGTATAGAAAAATTAAACATAAACTCTAAAAAAAATCACTGATGTGTACATGTACTAATACATGTGTAATATTCATAAATCTTCTATAATAAAAATATATCAAGAAACACAGTAACTTGATAACAAGTAACATGTCATTTATACATATTTAAGAAAGATAGAATGTGGGTGAGTACTGTAATAATTCAGAGTTGAATATCCTTTTGAGAATTGAATCCAATTTTGTTTTCTTGGGGTTTATATTTATTACCTTATTAGGAATGCCCTGAGTGATAGCTACAAAAGGTAAAATTGAATAGACAAATTCAACCTTGAAGCAAGGAAAACTAAATGAAGATTACTAACTCTAGCATACTAGATTCCAGAGATTATAGAGAACAAGGAGAATAAACTCCAAGTAACACACATCTCTAAACTGTTAGATTCTGAAATTTACAACTAGGTGATTTGGCAGGGTAATTCTTAAAAAGGATTACTACAACAAACATACTGTAATACTCTAAAGTGAGGATTATAGAAATCTGTATTGTGACAGATTATGACTACAGACACCCTGAAAGCAGATTAAAATCCTTTCATAAATATTTTAGCCTTGATACTGAAAAAAGCCATCAAGATTTTGATTGAGTTAGAAATGTCTGAAATGCTGTTAACAAAGGAGTAATAGCTTACATTACTATCCTATGGACATCTGTGCCCTAGAACTAATACACTATTGATCTGGAGAAGTCATAATACAATCAAGTCAAGTGATCTTTTAAGAAGGTGTTTTCTTTCTTCTGGAAATTCCACAGTTATTATTAAATGCAAATGCTACAGAATTGGGACACTTCTATTCAAATTTCTATGGAGGTACTCTATTCCTAGTACAGCTTATATAAATCTGCCTCAATTCCCATTTCAGGTTCTGTGGACTCCTTAAAAACTACCTAACCTACTTCAGTGCTCTTCTTCTTAGCATTTCTGAAGCACTTACTCTCTATATGTTATAGATTATCTCATATGCGTAACTATTTTTTTTTCAATTATATATAACACTCTTTAGACAAGTTATTTCATTTTCTTCTTTGGTGACCTTTCTAACTCCTGGTATATTGTGAGCTCTTAAAAGATAAGACAGTGGGTGGACTACATCTATGTATTTGTGGTATTTGTACATATTATATATATTTATATCTGTAATGTTATATATTCAACTCATTAGCTATGGTTATTTATTTACTTATTTGCTTTTTTAAAAGTTTACTTATTTATTTTGAGAGAGTGGAGAGTGAGAGAGAGAGAGAGAGAGAGAGAGATGAGTGCATGTGAGCACAAGCAGGGAAGGAGCCAAGAAAGAGAGGGAGATAGAGAGAATTCCAAGCAGGCTCTGCACTGCAGCATAGAGCCTGATGTGGAGCTTAAACCCATGAACGATGAGGTGATTATTTATTAACTTTTACTTGCATATTCCAAATAATCATATCTCTATACAAGTGAATAAAATACTGTAAAAACTCTATGGAGTCACTGTGAGTTGGTCTGTGCCATTTACTGTTCTGTATACAGTATCAGTTTACATTTTCTGTTTCTTCATTTCTTCAGTTGTAAGACAGGCATGAATATAGATATATGAATTATAGATAGATTTACATCTGTCTATATAGATTTATATATTTAGGGTAGTGGATTTATTTAATTGTGTTAGAAAAATAAAGTGATGCATATAAGGCACTTAACAGACTTATTCACAGTGAATTTTAAAACATGTTGCTATCATTAATAAAAAAAAAGATAATTTTCTTATAGGACCATATTAACTTTTTTTAAAATTCAGAAGTTAAAGTACTTTAACTTATTGAGGTTTTAATGCAATATCAAACTGTCAGATCATAATATACATGGATGCTACTAATACTGACAATAATTTCTGTTATTGTCTTCATATGATAACATTCTTCTCTAGAAAAAATTGGTTTTAAAAAATTTGTTTTGTGTTTATACATTGCTTATTTAACAAAATTAGAGAAAATTGTAATCTCCACTCTTACTATTTATTTTTTTACTATAGTAACATCAGAAATAATTATTCAAATTAGAACTCTTCATATATATCCGAAAGTATGAATCAACCTAGATATTATATATTGTAAAATCACTAAAAATAAAGGCCCCCAGGAATGCATATCTTTCCATTTGTTAAATGATACTAAAATATTATTGTTTTAAAAGATTATTGGATCTTTGCATTAGATGCATATATATGTTTGATTTTGCATTTTTGTAAGTATTTTATAGAATAAGAAAACAATTGTTCCTTGATTCTGTATCTAAATTATTTAGAAACATTACCAAGGACAAAGGATTTTAAGTAATTTTGAGAATTTATGTTGCCCTGAATCAAAAAAAAAAGAGAGCCGCACAAAATATACTTAAGGTCAAGTTATATAATAAATAGAACAAATGGGCTTTAGTCTATACAGTCCTTTCATTCTTCTTTCAGATATAAAGACAACATACAACAAATAATGTTGTACTTCAAAATACCAATAGGAATTCATTTAAAAGAAATCTTAGTATCGGGGTGCCTGGCTGGCTCTATCAGTTAAGTGGCCAACTTCAGCTCAGGTCATGATTTTGCAATTTGTGAATTTGAGCCCTGCATTGGGCTCTGTACCGACAACTGGAAGTCTGGAGCCTGCTTTGGATTCTGTGGCTCGCTCTCTCTCTGCCCCTCCTCTGCTTGTGCGCTCTCTCTCTCTCTCTCTCTCTCTCTCTCTCTCTCTCTCCTCCCCCTCTCTCAAAAATAAGTAAACATTTAAAAAATTTAAAAAAGGAAATCTTAGTATGAATGCCCAGTAAGAACTGGTGTGATCAAAAACATGAATACACAGTCATAAATATGTATTTGGACCCCTTAAAATATATTGGGATATATCAAAGAAAATAGATACCATTTTTCATGAGACACATAAAGATAATGGTGTTCCTACCTAAGGGAAGGAATATTTATTACTCCTTTTTAATAATGTTTATCTAGTATTAAATATGAATATTTAATAATCCAAAATCATTGTCTCTTTTCATAGTTAGCAAGTGAATTTCTCAAGTGTTGGTCCACACGACAGTGTATCATTCTTTCATTTTCTGTGATATAGATTAAGGTTTCTAATAAAATCCTTTATTTGAGAAAAAAGAGGAAATGTGCTGATTTTTCTCCACCTGCTCGGCTGCCTTCTGGAGCCAGATGCATTTTTTGTGTTTCACTTCTCAGGTTGTGTGCAGGGGCCTAAATTCTAATGACTAAATCATAGATGTTTTCCTCTTGGGGAAGGTGGGTCGAGCTAGTGGCCATCGAGAGTTCAGAATGAAGAAAGAGGTTGGGGATACTTCTTGTGCCCACCGGGCAGCCCCATCTCTCCATTCAGGTTCCCCCTTTCTCTCTCCTTTGTGAATTACTCCCATCAGCATATAAGCATACTCTTTTTCTCCCATATAACTAAAATATAAATCTCTTAATTTCACTTACTATGCTGGCTACTAATATATATCTTTAACACTTTTGTCAAGAAACTTCTTTAAAGAAGTTTTCTAATTTGCCCTCTATTGTTCCTGTTCATTCATTCTTTCTTAACTTACTCACACAGACTTTGACGTCCCTGTTCCTGAATCTAGTGACCAATCCTCAGGTCTTTTCTTCCTTGATTTGTCAGCAGCAGTTGATACAGCTGATTACCCCCCTCCTTCTACATTTTCTTCACGTGGCTTCCATAGCACAACTATTTCCTTAGTGGGTTCTTTTATGACTCTTAGTTGTTGGTTATTTTTTTCTCAGACCTCTTAATGTTGCAGGGTCCCAAGATACCAGCTTTAGGCTTTTGTCTATTTTCTCTACTTTTACCATTCTCTTGATTTCATCCAGTGTCATGATTTTATAATCTTTATATTTATCAATGACTCTCAAATTTGTATATGTAGTCCAGTCATGTGTCCCAAAGTTTATACTCCTAAATGCAACTTACCATTTGATGTTTATCCTCAGATGTCAAAATTGAACTCCCAATCTTCTCCCAGAAATCTGATACAAAATACATTCATAATTTTATGAATAGTAGCTGCTTCAGCTCCACTTTTTCTTTTTCTCACCTTTCTTTCATACTCCACTGACTCCATCAGAAATCCTTTGATTTTTATCTTCAAAATATATTAGAAATAAAGCAGACATCATCTTTATGTCTTAACGGTTTTTTCCCCTTTTTTTCTTGTGTCTCTGTATTTTATTCTCAACACAGTAGTGAGAGCTACTATGGGGATTTATCAAATGATACACTTAGGGTTTCACACTTTTATTGTATGTAGTTAGGGGACTATCCTTGCAAAATAAAACAAAGTCCTTATTAGGTGCTGGTTAATGATATTTCATGCAAAGGCAATAACACATTTGTAAAACTGAATATTTTAATAACATTTCAGGCCTAGAAACCCTAATGCTCCAAATCCATGCCCAGAATGATCTTGAGGTATTTGGTTCCACTTTGTGCACATAACAGGAATTGTTTTTAAATTAACCATGAGAGACACTTGCCCAGTTGCTGGTAGAACATATAAAGGAATAGGAAAGAAAGGATGCTTAATTTATTTCCTTTTTGTATAATACTGATTCATATATTCATTTTATCAATTAATTTAATAAATACTTTTTTGAAGCAATACTATCATGTTTACACACATTGTATAATTCTACAAAATATACAAGTATGAATAGTAATTAGTAGCTTAGGTTAATAATTTTTTATTTCCATTTTAATGTTATATTTTCAAGTTTTCTTAAATTTTAATTGAATTACTCAAAAAGTGTTCAATTATTCCATTTTCATACCTCTTGTTGAACTTATGTGGCATGTCTTAGCACTTAGGGAATGTCACTTTAATTACACACAGAAATAAGTGTGCAAGACTTTACTTGAGACAAAACAAATAAAATTGGGAATCCTGCAACTCCGTTCCTAATCTTCAGTTTGAACCTAATTCACTTCAGGAACAACTTTTAGACAGTTTTGCACAGGTTGATGATGCAGCTGTTTATACTTAAACAGATTTTTTTTTAAACTAAAAACAGTCAAGAGTGAAAGTTAAATGCTTCATTTTATTGTATACTATGTGTAAATGCTTTATTTCCAAGTTTGGCACTCACAGTTTTTATGGCAAGAGAATGACCTTGCTTTTCCTACATTTTTTATTTCCTAAGGAAAACTCACTAAGCCTTTCACTACAGTTCATTACATTGACATTGCCAGGACAGTCAAGTCTCCCTAAGAGCCAGAGTGGATGAAAACTTCAAAGTTTTATATTTATATCTTGATTCACTCTGCTTAGATTTATCACGTTGTGACAAATTTATTACCAGAGCTTTGCCCACTCTGAAGATTCTGATAGTGTTTCATTATGAAATATAAAATATGTCTACAGGATCATACAAACACCCTATGATTGAGTGTGGTCTTTGCTAGATATCAAAAAGGCTACATTGTATCACATTGTTGGTAGAGTTCCTATTTTATATCCTTGATTTTATTTTTATGTGGTTTTTGACCTATTCTCTGATAGCTTTTTAAGAGGAAGTCCGATCTGTGCTCTTTCCTCATATTTTCATAATGTGTCTCTGAATAAATTTTGACATGGCTGTTAGATTGTCTATTTATGGTAGTCATGTGGTGGTTGGTAAGAATGGAATCACTTCTTTGCTTTGTGTTTTCTCTAGAAATTAAAATTAGTTGAGCTTTTTTGCTCTATCTCAATGTTGTGGTTGATATATAAATTGTATTTCATTTAATTAAATTGAAGAATGCCACATACTATATCTTTTCAGCTAGAAAGTATTGTGCTCATTGCAAAGAAAAATGTGTCACTGAGCAGTACCAAAGGTATTTTACATTAGGGAAAAATAAAACTTAAGGAAAATAGAGTTACTGACAAGAACAGCAAGTTATATTTATAAATTTAGAGAAAAACTACCTAGAATAACTTTAACTTGACCTTAATCATCTAATAGGGAGATAAAAATCCCTTTTGTATGTTCCCTTGATTGCTATTATCCACCCCTCCAAAATAATTTTAAAAGGCTTATTAAACACATTTTAGGAGAAGAAAAAATCTGACCTCTAGGAGTACAAATTGTATAGAATGCTCAACTTGAACAAAAAGTAAATACTGTTGATTAGAATTTCTAGTTTGCTATTTGTATAGAATCTTTTGTGATACTTAATAGATATTCTGTCATGATGTATTTGAAATATTTAGGGAGGTTCAGCTGAAATGATCCAACTAGCAAACTCATTGGCTGAGAACTGCAGCCATCTAAATACAATGTTTTGAAGAACTATACTTCTCTTTGCCATGCTTCTTTCACCCAGCCTTAAATTTCAGATAGTGTATACATAGACTGGTAAAGGAAGAAATATAATTTGATAGTCAATAAGATCAGTAGAATTAGCCATTTAATCAGTGAAGTGTCAGGAAGCTGAATAAATCATACATTATTGTTATTTCTAAAACATATCAATTATATTTTAATTATTGAAATTATGAAAGGGATTTCACAAATTTTATGAATTTAATGAAAGGTTAAATTATAAAAGGAAATATTTTAATAGGATTGGGAATTTTTTTGGTTATGGATTTTGATTCATTTCATAACTTTTAAACTATTATAGATGTTGCACATTATGTTTTTGCTTGATATGTAATTGTATTTAGTCGCAAACTATACACTGCATGCCTTTTAATTTTTTTTGTTGCTTTAATTTAACTCAAATCGCATACTTATAAATTTTTTTCAAGCAACTTAAGAAAATATTATTCATTGTTTTTTTAGGTGTGTTTCAAATCAAATGATTGGCACTTACCACATGGGTATCTGTAGGACTCTACTGAATCTTTCTATGTCCATTTGTCTTATTGTCAAATGCCTAAAAGATTGTTATGAGATTTGAATGAGCTAACATTTATAAAGAGCCTAGAACATTGTCTGGTAAATGTTATATGGAATATAATCATAATGTAAATAATTTTCATCTATCATTATTTGCATGTTTATGACAATAATATTTTCTTTATCTAATGGAACTTTTATATCTTTTTGTTTTCTATTTTGATTTTATTCCATATAACTTAAATTTCTATTCCAATCTCTTTATCTCTTAGAAAAATTTTTTTCAATTCCTCCCATTTTGTTAAAGTTAAATTTATTTTGGATTTATCTTGGATTATCTTAACCAAACTTTTTCCCTTAGCTTTTATCTTAACCTAACTGTTGTATCCACATACTCTCCCTGGAGGATGTCATGCAATGCTCTAACCATAAAATAAAAAAAAAAGCCAACTATATAGTACTAACTTACAAATTTAAGTTCTAACTCCCACTTCTCTCTTGAACCACAGAACCACACATAAAACTACCTGTCACATTTCCATTTGTTTGTCCAGTTGGCATCTTGAACTTACCATGCCCAAATGGATTTCTTGTATGGCCTCAATCTCCACGAGCTATTCCTGCACGTTCATCTTTCCCAAATGTTTGCAAATAGCAACTAAACTGCTCTCCACTTAGTTGCTCATTCTGAAAACGTAGGAGCCATTTTGATTCCACTCATTCCTTCCCACTTCACAGTTAATCCTTCAAAGAGTTCTTATTTTTTTTATTTTTAAAATTTTATGTATTTATTTATGTATTTATTTATTTATTTATTTATTTATTCATTTATTCATTTATTTCAAGAGATAGAGAGAGAGAGCGAGCAGGGGAGGGACAGAGAGAGAGAGAGAGAGAGAGAGAGACTCTCCAGCAGGCTCTGCGCTGTCAGCACAGAGCCTGATGCGGGGCTTCAACTTAGGAACTATGAGATCATGACCTGAGCCAAAAACAAAAATTGGACACCCAACTGACTGAGCCACCCAGGTGCCCCATCCTTCAAAGAGCTTTTAGACTTTACTTCAGAATAAATGTCCAATGTGTTCATTTTTTTCCATCTTCACTATTGTCACTCTTGTGTAAGATTTTTATTTTTCATTTTGATTTTTATGGTATACTAACTCAGTTCTCTATTTACCTCTGTCCTCTTTATGATGTGCTTCTTACAAAACCTAAATGTGTTTGATAATTTCCTTCATGTGTTGGAACTCTCCATGTTTGGCTTTATGTTTTTTCTACATTTAGAAGACTATTTTAAAGTCTAAACCTACATGATCTGCCACCTTTATTTCAGATTGTATCTCTGTGATTTATTGTGACTTATAATAAGAAAAATATATTTAGTCTTTATCCCAGTTTCTGGCAGAACCCCTAAAACCCTGGGAATTTCCTAAGTGCTGCGGGCAGCAAAGGTGTCTTTTGTTATGTTAAGGTGGCTTTTGGACTGCATCTAAGGATAGGGCTGTTTGCCATGGGGCCTAGAATGAAGTGTTGGAACTTTTCATGGACTTTGAATCAATCATCAATGAACAATGATGCAATTAATCACACCTATACGATGAAGCCCCATAAAAACCCAAAAAGAGCAGGGTTCAGAGAGCTTGCAGGTTGGTGAGAACAGTTCCATGTGCCACAGTCTAGGTCTCAGACTGCACCAGGAGGAAAGAAGTTCTAAATTAATCCTGCATTGTCACTGGTTTACATTAATAGAATAAATTAATTTGGATGTAGATAATACTCTATTTGTAGATTAAATTATAAGCACTTAACAAGAAAGACTTTATAATTTTTACTGAATGCATATGGTAAGTCAAATACACCCCTTAAGCTCTTTAACATGTATTAATCAATACATATTAACATATATTAACTGTCTTAGTCCCTTCAGGCTGCTATCACAAAATGCCATAGACTGGGTGGCTTATAAACATCATAAATTTATTTCTCACAATTCTGGAGGCTGGGAAATCCAAGATAAAGGCACTTGCAGGTTCTGTGTCTGGTGAGTCCATTATTCACAGATGGCTCCATCAAGATATAACTTCATATACCACAAGGTACAAATGAGCTCTTTGGGGTCTTTTTTATTATTAAGGGCACTAATCCTATCCATGAGAGTTCTGTCTTCACAACCTAATCATGTACTAAAGGACCTAACATCTTACTACCATCACAACATGAATTTGGACACATACTAACTAATATTCACACCTATGAGTTTGCATATTTAAACTCATATTCACAAGAAATCTATGATTAGAGTTACTCATATTAATCTCTATATTACAGATAATGGAACTGCAGCAATGAAGGGTTAGAGAATTATATCACAATTATAAAACCAGTCAAAGGAAAAATTAGTATCAAATGCTTAATAAGGGTTCATGGTTATTCTAAAACAAGGGCTCATGGTCTTTAAGCTATCAGATCCATAAAGATAGAATTTGTTTTGTGCTTTCTTGTTTGTGATGCTTAGCTTTTATCCTACCATGTTACTAAGATATATATATATACACACATATAGTAATTTTGAATATATATTATATATGTGTATATATATATATATATATATATATATATATATATATATTGTAATTGTCAATTATTTAATCACCTTTCCCCTTTTCCATTGTCTACTACTCAGAATTCCTACTATAACCCAAGGACTATTACTGATGCAAGAGAGATTCCTAAATAAACTAAATTTGAAATACAAAAATATTACAAATGTTTTCTCAGCTGTATATTTGACAAAGTCTAAGAAAATGAGAATGTGATAATACATTTTGAAAGCAATTCCCAATGACCAACATATTTGCCAAATTGAAAATTTATTAAATATAAACTAAAAAGCTAGGTAAAAGTGACCTGTTCCCCTCAATGTGATTTTGGGCATTCCACATTCCTGACAGTGAATTTCAGCAGCACAATCCTACCTTGGTGTATTTTGAGTTTTGGTATTTACAAAAATTATATTAGGAAGTAGAAAAGTTGTCAGGAACAATCCATTAGAGATATCAGGAAAAGCAACTTTAGTATTTAAAATAATTATATTTAGGTACTGAGGTTATGAGCCTCAAGGAAAATTTTGGCATACATTTTTCCCTGTTTATAATTTATTTAATGTGATTTATCTTTTTCCATTTAGAGAATTCCTGCTGCTTGCTTTATAGTAGTATTTTGCATAGATGTTGCTATAGGTGACATTCATTGTTGTTACATATTTTATTCATGATTAATATGCAAATATTTTCCAAAGAAAATTACTATATATATTTGATAAAATGCAACATATATTATTTTTAAAAATTAAAATAAGATACATATTTAAAAGAAACACAGTCCTGTCTTCAGAGACTGCTTTAAGACCTATCCCTGTTTAATATATTTGTTGATTTCTTTGTTCATTGAACTACACAGGCTGTAACACCCTGGTATCCTTCTAGTCTGAGTACAGCATGCAGCAAATGATTTCAAATTGTGAACAGTAGGTAGCCCAGCTTTGTGAACAGACCTGGAAATCACAGTAGATGCTTTTCTGTTCTTGGTTAAAATTGGACACCCTCTCCAATTCACATTGTCCAGATTGTACTATACATATTATTGTTGATTGTAATGGCTAAAAAAGATGACCAAATTAATGGTAATGTAAGGGTCTGGATATTATAACAAGTTGAATTTGGTAAGCTTTTAAAAAAAAATTGTATAATGTTCCTTTCCTGCTTTCAATCTGTTACAATTATGATACACCTTAATCTCAAATTCTCCCCACTGTGATAAATATACTTGGCTCCCAGCAAAGACTATATTCTAAGGCTAATATGATATTGAATGTTTTTTGTATCCTTTTATATTTTAACATTGTCTCTAATATAACATTGGTAAGTATCTTATCTCTTATTGACTAGTTTATTACAGTAGAGGGTAAATTATTTCTATTTTACACCAGCATTATGAATATTTTCATTGCAAATAAATTCAGTTTTCTTTCTTAACTTTCTAATGAGCATCAATACATTATTTAGTTCTTCAATGATATATTTTTATCAGAATCTTCAAATATAAAATTTTAAAACAGTTTGTTGCAAATTTTGAGACTAGTTTTCTGACATACTATATTAATTTCTTATCACATTTGTTAATGTAACTAGTTTTACTATAAAATACATACAAATTTTCTTTCTATTTGAGGCTATGATTCAAGCTCAATAAAAAATTAAAATAATATGAATATCTTTCCAACTTTTCCTTACAAAAGTGGAGAAGCTTGTATCCAGTAAGGCCGAAGACAGATGAGTTCTAAGATGAAACAACTCTGTTTCCTTCAGAATATACAATGCACAAGCTAAATTTCAATAGGTCCTGAAAACCTTTTAATCCATCTTTCCCCAAACCTCTTTAATTATGTTGCGTCTCTATTGCCTTCTCTCTTCTTTTCCTGAATTGTTCCTCTTCTCTTCTCAACAATTTAAAGCCAATAAGCTGAACACACATAGTTCACTCCATAGGTAACATGAACTTTACAGTTAGACCTATTGAGGTAAAATCTCCACTCACCATTACAGCATTGTTGGCTCTATATGTTAGTTTTTCTCTCTGAACTTCAGTTTCCCTATTTGCACATGTATAATTAAATATTTATTCTCTTTTCCATCTCTTCTTTTATGTCTTGAAAGTAACATGAATGCTTTCAAATTTGCTAAAATGACATGTCACCATGTCATTTTAATAGCAAATATTATAATAAATATTATAATATTTATTTTTGTGAACCTGGTTCCTGGACTCAATCACTTACTTTATATCCACTATGTGTCTAATAGGCTACGGTGTTTTAACAACTAAATAGGAGAGTATGTAACTAAATAGGAGAGTATGTGACTAAACACAAAAATATCTGTTAGTAGAAAAGAGCTCAAAGTTGACCAGTGTAGATTTAACAAAGAAGGTGACTGTTGATTTGTGACTTAAAGCAAAGGTTTAATTTGTGTTTTTTTGTAAGCTTGGGTAGTAGAATAAAAAAATAGTATAGATTTATCATTCTGGGGCCATTCATGATATAGAAAGTATATAGTGGATTAGACAAAAAAAATTATTGGTAAAAATCATTAAACTATGATAGAAGAGTGGCCATAAGGTATAATGAAAGCCTTTATGGTACCCTATGGCTGAGGGAAAGTACTCAAAGGAGAACAAACTTGAAGGGGTTTCCTCCCAAGGCTGGGGTTCAGACCTCAATGAAAAAAGCATAGTTCAATCTACTGGATAGTGGCAAAATTTACTGATTTGTCCAAGCAAGAGCTGGTCCACAGTAAGTGAATAAGCAAGAAGCAACCCCTCCATGTGCAGTCAGGAAGCAAGCAGGAACTCTTGACTTGTCCTGTGCAAGATGTTGGGTGCAGGAAGTTGAAGAGGCAGTTGGCTACGTAACAACCTATGGGGAACAGGCAGAACATACCTGGGCTTGCAGAGGTAGTAAGTGTGGTTCAATATGGGGGCTCTCCTGGCTACGCATATGTTTACAGAAGGGAATCAGGAAGGCTATGCAGTCAGGAAGATTTTGAGGCACTGATTTTTGTGTTGAGAGGGTCACAGAGAAATTTGTCACCAAGCCAAGGTTGCAAGGTCATCCAGGGATCATGTTTTGCACACATAACTGGGGCAGGCATGATGGTCTGTTCTCACATTCAGATAGCTCACAGCACCAGGAAACTGCATGAAAACCCCTTCTTCCTGCAATGTCTCTACAACATTGAGAAGCTTAGCACAGTGCTTATTTTAATGGAGAAATGCTTAAAAGAAATCTGTTATCAAAGCATACACTGTAGAGTAAATCTGGAGGTGAGATAATAAATTAGTAATTGACACAGAAGTAGAGATTGCTGAGATATACTCCCTGATGTTACATACTTCCTTTGTGTCTTTAAACTTTTTTTTCTACCTCGTAAACATGCATAGACATGAATTTTTGTAGATTGTCTTTCAATGATGTATTGCATTCAAAACGATTTCAAGTATTTTAGTAGCTTTTATATGCTTTGAAAATATCCACTACCAAGTAAAAAATAGAGAGGAAAGGGCAAGAGAAATGTTTTTGATGACAAACCTGTAAGCAGTTTTGCATTCATTTTATTTAGTTTCTGAAATAGAACACTGAAATTAGTGTTCAAATTGTTACTAACAATTATAATGCCCATTGTATAATAAGGAAGGGGACTAGAATTAGTTGCTAAGGTTTTCCAAAGCCAACACCTACTGTATACCACAGTCCTTTATGATATACCAAGATAAAATTAACATGTGATACTCAATATATTCATTTTCAATTATCTTTGATTTCAGAAAAGACTGAAAAGAACATGCCTGTACCTATTTTCCAAGATTTCTTTTGTCCTACAGTTCACTGGCTCCAAGGTAATTGATTAGTAGAAAGAAAAATGGCATTTGTGAAATTTTTCTGTCAGAACAAACATATTATAGGATACATATGCATTCTAAACATGTGAGGTGACTTACTTACATTATAATCAGCCATTCTTTTTTTCCTTAACAAGGTGAGTTGACATTGCCATGTATTGATGCCATCATTAAAATGCCAGTGAAGTTGTGTTCTTTATTGCTAATTAGGAAGTCTTTTAATAAAACTGAAGTCCATTGCCACTAATTACTATCCTAATAGAATATGTCTATATACATACTGATTGCTTGAAATACACCTTGCTTTTAGTGAGATGAGAAATGGCCCTTACAGGGATGTGGCATTGGCTCATTATTTTTTTCTTCGAACAGCAAGGAAGAAGAGCATGAAACAGAAGGAGAAGGGAAGGAAGAAAGGAAAGAAAGAGAGATAGTGGTGGTGCTCAATATTGTAAATCCCTTAGAACAACAGAATAATTGACTTTGAGCTGTGGTAAATATAAAATGTAAATTTCCATTAAGTCATCTTGCAAACCTAGGAGGGCATGCATTTGGTAGTATGCATGTTTGTATTTTGTATGTTCCTGAAGTAATATGCATCTTTTTGACTGTGTATATTTTGGCTAACATAAATCTTTCCTTTACCACACAAGGAAAGAATGAAAATAAAGCAAGAAAATAAAAAGAAACAAAGGGAGGTAATTGGATAAAAGGGTAGAAGAACATTGACTGAATATGTATACTTTGCTCGATTCTAGTCCCAAGCCCATCAACAGCTTTCACATTATTTATATCATTACACTCTCTCTGTGCTACAGTTCCAACAATAGGAGGTGAAATATGAAATACTTGGTGATTTCTAGTTGTAAAATTATTTTCTTTGGCAGTCATTTGTGATGACTTCATTTTGAAAGCTCAGTTTAATGTATCACCAAAGAGTGGTGAAAAATTATGTGCTAGTCATCTTACGTGGCCATCGCAGTTACTTTTATTATTAACCCAATAAATGTATGACAGTTCCAATTTTATTGATTAGAAAACAATGTTTGAGAAAAGCTAAATATGTTTTTCTTGGCAGTTGGCTCAAAGATAAGGGAAATGCACTGCTCTTTGAGAAGTCCCAGTAATTTGTACATTTCCCTAAGACATTGAAGAAAAATTCATATTATAGAAAGCAAAAAGTAGTCTACTAAAGATAAAATTTAGTAATAGCCAGATTTTGTCTACCAGGGTTTTCACCCCTTCATTTGGCTTACAAGTTCAGAATTTTCCAAGATGCATACAAGATGATATTCTTACCATGAGTCCATTTTGGGATTTGAGTCTAGGTCTTACTCTAAATATCATGCTCGTTCTATGATAAGAACTGTTTTTGGGGCGACTGAGTGTCTCAGTCCGTTGAGCATCCAACTTTGCTCAGGTCATGATCTCTCAGTTCATGGGTTCACGCCCTGTGTTGGGCTCTGTGCTGACACCTCAGAGCCTGGAGCCTGATTCAGATTCTGTGTTTCCCTCTCTCTCTGCCCCTCCCCTGCTCCAGCTCTGTCTCTGTCTCTAATCCCTAAAAAAAAAGTTAAAAACATTAAAAAAGATCTTTATAAGAACTGTTTTCAATCTATGTCAAACATTCCACTAATAACTGATTCTATTCCATTTTTAATAGATAGTTTAACCATTTGTATAACTGAAATAAATACATAACACTGGCTTATCAAATGTTAACACCAGCAATGAGTCAAATTATTTTTGTGCCAAACTTAGTATAAATTTTCCTGCCATCTTGGTACACACACACACACACACACACACACACACACACATACAGCTTTAGATGCTAAGTCCAAAGAGCTCCTGTGGGAATGAAAAGTATTCTGAGAAGGAAGAAGGCAATTATTATAAAAGTATTCTTCCATGCTAAGGTTTTATTCAGCAGTGATTTAAGGGCCATTTATAATACTAAAACTATTATATAATGAAATCAGAAAAATGGAGATTAAAATAGTTATGGGAAGTCATGTGGCTATTAGTGGAAACACCAAAGTAATGAGCAAAACTTTGGGTATTAAAATTAAACCTGAAAGAAATATTTGCATATCTCACAGATAATACCCAGGCAATCCTTATAAAATGTAGAATCACTTCCAACATCAGTTAAAAGATGTTTTCTTTTTATTTTCCCTAACTTTATGTTTATTCATCAAATAAGTAGTTATAGTTGTATTTGTAAAATCTAAATGTGTTACCTATTATGAGTCAGACCCCATCCAGGGTTTTAGGATTAAAACTGTAAAAAATATAAAAAATAATGTGTATTCTAGTTTCATAGAACATACCTTCTAGTGAAAAGGACAAAGGCAATTAATTATGATAGACTAAATTCTGTAATTGTTTTAAAAGAGTGGTATGATTTACTAAATTATAACAGGAAACCAGTTTATAACAGGAAACATAGTGATCCATGTAAAGAAAATTGCAAGTATAGTCCAGGAAGTGGAAAGGGAATGACAATGGAGCTTTTCAAAGATGAGATCATATGAAGTGGGAGAGAAAATAACAGATAAGGGTCAATGGCAGCCAGAGTGCTGGGCATGTGGGACATTTACACCACGATAAGGCTTTGGATATGATCGTAAATATGTCAAGAAAGCTCATGTTGAGTCATGGCAAAAACATACTTTCTTAGAAGTCTTTATTTTTTAGGATGGAGAGTGGTTCAGAGAATTGAATTTTAATCACATAGCCTCGGAATAAATAATGAGATTTCAGAATTTCTAAGATATTTTCTCCATATCCTGTTTTTTTATTGTGGTTTTTATTTATTTATTTGTGTTGGAATCAGACCCAATTCTCACTGGTCCTTCACTTTAAATATTTTACATTATAATTGGGATATTATCTCATATTTACTAATTTATTCCTGAAATTCAAAGGAAGGTATGGGGTTCTCTAAATAGATGTCTATTCTTTAGAGAGAGCAAATTCATACTATTCAGCAATCAAACCATCTTTTTTTTAACCAGCGTTCTAAGTTTATTAAAATCAATGTCAGGGGCACCTGGGTTGCTCAGTAGGTTGAGCGTCCCACTTCCGCTCAGGACATGATCTCGCGGTTTGTGGGTTTGAGCCCCGCTCGGGGCTCTGTGCTGACAACTCAGAGCCTGGAGCCTGCTTCAGATTCTGTGTCTCCCTCTCTCTCTGCCCCTCCCCCACTCATGCGCGCGCGCTCTCTCTCTCAAAAATAAATAAACATTAAAAAATTAAAATATAATTCAGATCAATGTTTTCTTTATTCTAGTTTACTTGACCTGCAATTTTAAAAACAGCTAGCAACATTTTATCTCTATGTCAGTAATGAAAGATGATGCCAACAAAATTTTATCCTTTGTTGTCCTTTTTCTTCTCTCAAGGTGAAAAACAGCCTGCAATGGTAAGAATGGGGTGTGTGTGTGTGTGCGCGTGCGTGTATGTATGTATGTGTGAATGCAGAAATATATCATAGAAGGATAAGAACTGAAATCAACTATTGTAAATCAACTCAATCTATATATACTGAGCATAAATCCTGTATAATTTCCAGACCAGTTAGTATAGGCCATACAAAGATCTCCATCTGTTTAAAATGGGGTTGTGAATAGGAGGGATAAACAATACAATTTACTTAACAATCACATGCTAAATCATGGTTAAAATGAATTGTTTAGTAATGCAAACTGTAATTGATCTTATTTATTTCAATTCTAGGATTTAAATAGTTTTATGCCTCTAGAAATGTTATGTAAATTTTAGTAATCATTTTTGTGCTAATTTACCCTGTAAGTAATGTGCTTATTCCTTTACATTTTTTCCCCTTTCAGTCTTATTTCTTATGCCTTTCCATTTAACTTTTATCTTCTTTGCATTTTAAGATTCGTATCTTTTTTTGGAATATATTTGTTTACATAAACACACCTTCAGACTTTATTGATAGAAATCAATTCAGTTATCACATGAGTTAATTACAAGACTGGCATAGTTTAATTGTGTTTCATTGATAAATATAAGTACAAATTAGAGAATTTTGTCAATCTCTGGAGGCAAATAAATTGCGATTATAATTTACACAGTATGAAACCAGCGTATCGGGCGTTAAATACATCCAGTGCCTTATGGCTATCAGCACTAATTCTGTCCCTTGAGAAACTATGTCACTGGCCAGAATTCCCACTCACCATTAGTAAGGATATAGTTTTCTAGAGGCTAATTCACAATGGAATTGTTTTTCACATGGAATTGTAATTTACATGGAATTGTTTTTCACTATAATTAATTCAGCTACATTACAATTGCATAAAACAGGCACCGGGGTGGCTCAGTGGTTAAGCAGTCGACTCCTGATTTTGGCTCAGGTCATGATCTTACCATTGTGGGATCAAGCCCCGCATCTATCTCTCTGCGCTGACAATGTGGAGTCTGCTTGGGATTCTCTCTCTCCCTCTCTCTCTGCCCCTATCCAGCTTGTGCTCATGCATGCCCTCTCTTTCTCTCTCAAAATAAATAAATAAAAATTAACAAAAAAATACATAAAACATGGAAAAGAGCAGGACAGGTTGAAGCACATTTCTAATCCACATGTTGTAAGACTCATATTAAGATAGAATAAGCATAGTAAGCAATATTAGTTTTTATATAAAATAGTACTTATATTTGCATTGGAATTAATGATTAATGTTACAAATAAAATCTGGTATTTATGTTTATATGTCATAGAAATTATTTTTGTTTGTAATTTTATGTTAAATGATAAAATCATTTTTATTATTCATACTGTGCCTTGTCCTAAAATAATTCTGGTATCCTAAGAACTTGCATCAGGATTTAGAACTAGACACTTGGGAGTCAAATTTATTTGCAAGACTGAGAGTGATGAAATAGAGAATATAAAGGCATGAAAGTCAGACGTTCCCAGGAGGGAAGTTTATTTACAGATCTCAACATAGGGATCACAATGACTTCAGAGGCCTGCAGGTAATATAAATGTGTGAAGTATCTGGGTATGAGAAATAAATAGCTGTTGTTCCAATGAACTAGAGAGCACATCAATTCTATAAAGTTATTCATCTTATTAAAAAGAATAAAAACCAAATCAAAAAACCCTGTTGGCCAAGTAAAATAAGTCAGCTGGTCAGATTCAGATCAGGATGCACCAATTTATAACAAAATCATATCAGTCCTCTATTTGTTTCTGTTTATGGACATTTGCACATAAATTATTAATAATTTATTAAAATAAATAATATATAAATACTTGTCTTAGAGAGTTTTTTATTTATTGAATGGATAACTTGATACTAGTCTGTAGGCAAATTGACACTGTTGAAATGCTTATGAATATGGTCTTTTATGTAAATTCAATATTTTCCTGTGTTTATTTGCATATATATATATTTCATTTTGGTCAAAACTTGTCATTTTCTGTCTTTTAATTTTTTTATTTTTTATTATTATTATTTTTTTAATATGAAATTTATTGTCAAATTGGTTTCCATACAATACCCAGTGCTCATCCCAACAGGTGCCCTCCTCAATGCCCATCACCCCCTTTCCCCTTCCTCCCACCCCCCATCAACCCTCAGTTTATTCTCAGTTTTTAAGAGTCTCTTATGGTTTGGCTCCCTCCTCTCTAACTTTATTTTCCTTCCCCTCCCCATTGTACCCCAATGTTTATAGCAGCACTTTCAACAATAGCCAAATTATGGAAAGAGCCTAAATGTCCATCAACTGATGAATAGATAAAGAAATTGTGGTTTATATACACAATGGAATACTACGTGGCAATGAGAAAGAATGAAATATGGCCTTTTGTACCAACGTGGATGGAACTAGAGAGTGTTATGCTAAGTGAAATAAGTCATATAGAGAAAGACAGATACCATATGTTTTCACTCTTATGTGGATCCTGAGAAACTTAACTCAATATATTTGTTAAGCACATCCATACTTTGATTCTGGTTCCAGTTGTTAATGTATTAAATTTAACTAAACACAGATATTATTAGAAAGTAGTTATAATTACATAGAGAATAAGGAGATTGAAAAAAATCAAAACTATAATTTGCATTCTCAAAGAGACGAGTAAAAATTATATTTATCAAAAATTATTCTGAAGCTATGTAAGAAACACTTTAAGCAAGTAAGCAACAAACATATACATTAAAAAACAAATAGAGGGTTGGAAACCAAAACTCAGCAGCAGATATGGAATTATTCCAGAATGAAGCAGACAGTGAATTCATCCCAGAGTAACTTCACCATAAATAAAAAGTAATATTGCTAGATTTTCTGGGGGTTTTCATTGTACTGGGAAGACACTGTTATTGATGACAAAGAGCTTAAACTTGGATTAATATTTAGTACATGGGAAAGTAAACAAATGAAAAATTAAAACAGTGCAAAACCATGATATATCAGAACTATGTAAATATCTATGAAAGAAGTAAGAAAAGTACCTATACCATAGTAATATAAGCAATATGCAGTATGCTAACCAAATGCGAAAACTAAACTGTGAGAATAGAGGGAAATGAAAAGTCTCTGGTAGGAAGAGGAATGAAAAGGACATAAGAAAGCTGAATCCTAAATTTCTATAGGAGTTGATATATTATACTTAATAAAGAACTTTTTGAATAAAGCCAGTTATATATAAAAAAGAGGTAAATATAAGGAAAAAAAAACTCCTGAAGTAGTTGAAGTGTGTTGTTTCTGGGGAATAGGAATCAGAGTTGGAGGATAAAAAAAAAATCTATGTTTTTTTTTATGATAAACTTTCAGATTAAGTTGCCTTTGTCACTTTATACATGTATGTGTACATACATTTGATTAAATAAAATATATATTAAAAATGGAAACTTCTGTTTTCAATCTAATATGCAAAGAACTTGTAAGTCACCACCACCATCCTCACAACAAGAAAAACTGTGGAACAAATGGAAATTCAAAGATTCTTAGATAGTCAAAGACTTGATGTCACAGGATAAACGGCCCAGAGTGACAGGTTTTCCCTAACAATAGCTTTCCCTCAAGGACACTGTTTTATCAGAGCCTAAACAACTGTAGTTTTACCAGAGCCCAATGGACTTGGAAGAAGAGAAGTACCCAGTTCCAGGCTCCTCTAGACTTCTTGTCTTACCTAAATGGGAGAGCTGGGAAGCCCATGGGGAAGTCAAAGCCCTGGGTCACAAGCTTACTAAAAGTTGGAGACCTAATGGTGGGAGCATAGATTTTCTCCTGTTGCCACACATAACAACACATTGATAGGTCTTCAGTATAATCACATGAGAGTACAGCTGAAGGAACTGCAAGGCACAGACCTTATTTAAGAAAAAATATCTTTGGGGAAACCAAAAGACAACAGAAGAGGCAAAGACAAAGAGACTGGAGGAAATTTCAGGCTTTGACACCACAACTATAATAAACAGAAGACACACGTATACTCCTAGCCAGATAAACATAAAGTTTTACAAGAAAGCTCTTTATCTTAGTTTCTTTAACCCAATGTATCATGTCCAACTTTAAACAAAAATTATAAGGTATGCTAAAAGGCAAACACAGTCAGAAGACACAAAGCAATCATCGGAACCAGACCCTCATATGGCAGAGATTCTGGAATAATAAGAGTGAGAACTGAAACCAACTACGATTAATATTCTAAGGAGTCTAATGGGAAAAATGGCCAATATGCAGGAGCAAATGTATAATATGAGCAGAGTGATCTAAATTCTAAAGAAGAATCAAAAAGAAATGCTAGAAATAAAACAGTAAACACTAAAATGAAGAATGCCTTTGATGGCATCATCAGTTGACTGAACATAGCTGAGCTGAGTCAATGAGCTTAAACATACGTCAATAGAAATTCTCAAATTAAAAATTAAAGAAGAAAAAAACAGACTAGAATATACAAAACTCGTGGAACAGTTATAAAAGATACAATTTATGTGTAATGGGAGCAGCAGAAGGAAAATAATTAACAACAACAACAAAAAATAGTTGAAATAATAATGGCTGAGAATTTTCTAAAATTAATGAAAGATACCAATGACAGATCCAGGAAGCTCAGAAAACACCAAACATAATAAATAGTGAAAACATCTATACTTAACATATATCGTATTCAAACTGAAGAGACTCAAAGACAGAAAATCTTGAAAGAATCTATAAAGAAACTTGGACACAAATATTTATAGCAGCTTAATTCATAATTACCAAAACTTGGAAGTAACCAAGATGGCCTTCAATCGGTGAATGCGTAAACAAACTGATACAGTCATACAATAGATATTATTTAGCTATGAAAACAAATGAACTATCAAGCTACAAAAAGACATAGAAAACCCTTAAATGCATATTTCTAAGTGAAAGAAGCAGTCTGGAAAGTCTACATACTGTTTGATGTCAATTACATGACGTGCTAGAAAAGGTAAAACTATAGACATGGTAAAATGATTAGTGGTTGCCTGAGGGTGGGGAATTAATAGGTTGGGAGCATATTTAGGGCAATGAATCTTTTCTGTCTGATAGTGTGATGGTGGAGATATGTCACTACATTTATCAGAACAGATAGAACTGTACAACCTAAAAAGTGAAGTCTCATGTAAACTATGGACATTAGATAATAATAATATATCAGTATTAGTCCATCAGTTATAGTACATATACCATACTAATGCAAAGTGTTAATAGGGGAAATACTGTATAAGAGTTGGTTGGGGGAAGAGGGCATATGGGAAATTTCTCCTTTCTGCTCAATGTTTCTGTAAACCTAAAACTTTTCCAAAATAGTTTACTAACTTGAAATTTTCAGGGGCGCCTGTGTAGCTCAGTAGGTTAAGCGGCCGACTTCAGCCCAGGTCATGATCTCACAGTTTGTGAGTTTTAGCCCCGCATCAGGCTCTGTGTTGACAGCTCAGAGCCTCGAGCTTGCTTCAGGTTCTGTGTCTCCTTCTCTTTGTGCCCCTCCCCTGCTCACGCTCTTTCTCTCAAAAATAAACATTAAAAATTTAAAACTTTTTTTCCATATACTCATGCCAGTTGATAATCAACTCTGTAGTGATAATCTAAAGTAATTATTATTAATGTTACCTAATTAATGATCCAGGCTACCAGGAAAGAAAATTTTTCAAAGGGCTCTTCAAATCAGAGTACTGAGACTTAGAATAGGTAAGATTATGTTTAATATATTGTTTAGTGTTTAAGGTTTCATCTAAGCATTTAGTGACATGGAAGAGCGGAGAATTACAGTAAAGAGGTATGATAGAAAGGTTAGAAATAGAAAGAGTATCTAGATTTAAGTTCGAATATTCTAAAAGTGAGCTAAGAGAGTCAAAATTAGACTTGTTGGAATGGGCACGGAAAAAAATTATGAATCCATGTAATCTGTCGTTACATTATATTATTTACCTTAAAATTTATCTTGGGGCTCCTGGGTGGCACATTCAGTTAAGCATTTGACTTCAGCTCAGGTCATGATCTCAGGGCTTCTGAGTTTGAGTTCCTCATTGGGCTCTGTGCTGACAGCTCAGAGCCTGGAGCCTGCTTTGGATTCTGTCTCCCTCTCTCTCTGCCCCTCCCCCACTCATGCTCTGTCACTCTCTGTCTCTCAAAAATAAATAAAAAAACATTGAATATTTTTTAAATTTATCTTAAATATAATTTACTTTATACCAGGGACTTAATACATATAGAAGACTCTAAAGGAGCAATTTCTTTGAATTTTATCTGGTTGATCAAATGCATGATTTAGTGAAGGAATTACTGGTTTGAGTAGAACTAGTTTTGTTTTACAATGAATTGACTTACACATTTATCTGAAATCCTAGTTTAAAATCCAAGTAGAAATAAGCTATGTAGGAAGATATTTTTGTGATCATTTTTTGGGGAAAAAGTGATGACAGAACCCTAAAAATGATTATCTTAGAGGTTATATGAAGAACTACAAGAACTACTCTGGAAAGAGAATTTAAAAAGAATTGTGAACTAAGGTCTGGGACTTTTGGAATACCTATTGATGGGACTTAAAAAAAGAACTGATGAAAAAAGAAAGACACATTAGGCGAGATACAAGGTGGAGGTCAAGGCAGTATACTACATTTTTACAGTGAAGGCAGAGAATAGTATTAGCCTAAGGGAGATGTCTAAAATAGGTAAAATTATTCTCTGCTCCCATCTTCTTCACACTCTCCCCCTTTTATTAATCTCTGTTTTCTCTCAATGTGCTTAATCATGTAAAGGAGTATTTCTTGGAAACACGCATTCTGCATTTTTAGTAAAGTCTCAGATAATGCTGATGCTGATGGTTTTGACAACACTTTGAGTAGCAAGATCTTAAAAGGTCAGATGTCATCACTTTAAATCTCTGCTCATGATTTCCACATTCTAAAATTATTCTTACTCTTTCCCTCTCTTTATACATATTTTTGATTTCCTTAAGCTGAAGGAAAAAAAATATATATATATATGATAGTATTGCCTCACAATCCTGAGACTTGGAGTTTATTCTGAAACATGTAAGAAAAAGAATCATTTTTTTTCTCCAATTATTATAGGAATGCTATTTCACTGTGCATCCCAGATGCTATTAGGCAAAGCAGAGTGGAGTCCCATATATAATATTTTGATTTCAAAAAATGTAAGCATGCATGAATGGCTTTGTGCTTCGAGCTAATCCAAATGCCAGATCCAGGGACTCACAGGGATTCCATTTTTTTTCTGCAGATGAATTCTCTGTAACTGTTTTAGGTAATAATAAGAAAGCATCACCTGTCACCTTTGGTTCCTAATGAGTTCTTGAAAACTATCTGGGGGCAGCTGTATTTTTCACCCTGAAGAATCAAATAGCTGTCATACTGCACTAAATTACTTCCTACATTCCAGAACCTTGTAAGCCAAAATAACTCCCTATCCTTGCCTATTCATTTTTTTCATATTTATTGCATAATATTTTTTTCTGTTATTACATAATTAAATATTGAATAGAAGAATTCAGGCTCACCAGATATTCCTCATCTCTAATAAGGATAATTTATTTGTGCCATTATAATGATTATAACTCCCTGAGATTATATACCAGAAACAGTTGTGGTATTAAGAGAACTAGAAGTTGCCAGATAGATTCCTGTTTATGTTAAAGTTGGTTGACTTGTAACATCAAATCTTCTCAGATATAATTGGCATATTTCTCAGAAAACCATATGAAATATATTTTGGGAACAAAGATAATTAGTATTGAATAAAAACTCTTACGCAGTTTTCTTTCTTAATGGGCAGAAGGATGGAGGAAGAGGGAAATGGAAGCCATTTCTCTAGAGCAGGAAACTGCTCTGAGTTCAGTTCCATGAATACGTGATTGGTATTCAGGAAGTAGCTTAAAGGTCACCACCATAAGAGAGCTCTCTGTTCACAAGTCCATGCATTCCATTCTTGAGACATAAAGCAGACCAATCACTATCGTCCATGGACCAATTTAGATTAACATGGACAACCTTTTCACCTAAAATCTAACAAAGACACAAAAGCCTGGCTTCAAACCCCAAATGGAAATTGATGTAAAATAAAAAAAATTAAAGGATGAATTCTTCTAGTTTCATTCACTGGGGAAAGGAAAATTTTTGATAAGTTTTCCTTCCATGGCCACACTCCTTTCCAAATAACAACAGCACAAAACTTTGTTTTTAGAAAAGTAAATATTAATTTCAGTCATTTACAATACATTTTTTATCAATTGTTCCTAATTACTCCTCAGCCATTAGGAGTCACACATATCAATAACAATCAGACTAACTAGGTTGTGAATTTTATTTGGTGTTAATTCTGGAATTTGTCTAAGGATGCTCAGGCTCTAAATGTATTGCTCATGCCCCATGCTAGTCCATTTATAGTGTAAATAATTGCTTAAGCTTTATAAATATGTAGAATATTAAATGCATAAGTTAATGATATGTTTTGGTAGAAGTGACCTTGTGGCTAATTTATAACCACATAGAAGCAAAGGAAATTAGGTGAGAAAAGACTGCACATATGGGAGAAATTTGCAATTTCAGTGAGATACTAGCAGAAAACTAGGATCTAAAACGAGAATCAGTTTTTTCTCACTACCTAATAGTTTTCAAAAGATATGCTGGCAGTAAGAATTAACCTTTTTTTCCCCTTATACTGAAGAAATCCTTGAATAGTTGAACCAGTCATTCTGGAAGATAACACTTAAGTCATAATTGCAAGAATAAATTAATTGATAGCAATCAAATATTGCTGCACTTGCAGGCAGTTCAACATGTCAGTTTGTGAAAAAAGGAACTTTTGCTTATATCAATAGTCACTGATATATTTTGTAATTGTTATACAGAAACTCAAAGCAGTATTAAAGGAACATTAGGTTTTGGAATAATCTCTGTATATTTTACATTGCCGAGCACATAGCTGTGGTTTAAAGGATGCATTTATCCTGCTATCCACAATACAAAAAGGCAGCCCTTTTGTGGTAATCTTGAGGAGGGAAAAACTACCTAGCACTGGTATGCCGTGAAAGGAATTCACAGTATATGCAAAGGATTTGCATTTATTTCTGTTGCTGTATTTTAACAGAATTTTGCATGCATTTTTTTGGCATATGCTCCTGTACAGAGAGGAATTTTTTTTTTTTCTTCAGCTGACAGATACTGAATGGATAGTGAAGCCAATCAGTACATGTTAACCCTGACTTTAGTAAACTCTGCAATGATTTCTCATGGGGTATGCTAAGATAATGTTAAAAATAGGTTATTATAAGTCAAAATGTCTTTGGGCAAAAATAAATTGCTTCCAGATCCATTAGGGCTGCTGAGTAAGGTTTTTAGCTTCTTAACTATGATTCCTTATTTTATACAGGTTTTATTAATTCCTCTCAAAAATTGTAACTTCCATTTTTATTCATTCACAGTTATTTAGATCTTATGTTTTTGACATATTAAAGTTGTATTGCTTTCCATTGATTTTAAAAAGAAGGAATTTGTGAGGTGAGTATAAAGCATTCTCTGCGACCAGACATAAACAATGAATTTGAAATAGACACAAGGCAAAGAACTGGACTAGAGAGTGTTAAATGGATAAACAGTCAAAGTAATTTCTGTACTTGCTTGAATTCCTAGTATCTGCCAGTAATTGGATATACTCCATCTGTAATGTTAATAATGTGCAATGTGTATACAGTTCTTCAGCACTATATTTGTAGTATTAGCCACCATTTGATATTTGTACCATTTTGAAAATTTGTCAAAGCCATACAGTTGCTAGGATTTGTGCTACCACCTAAAAGAACATATCCTTTTTAATAAGTGAGGTTGCTTCTCTGATTCAGAACCAGTAACTTGGATGAAGAAGAGCCAAGAATCAGCAGCACTCTGGGCTGGACTTCAGTGAGCCATAAATATGATGTGTCACGAGAGGTCATCTGGCAGACAGGAAAGCAGCCAGCAGTCAGAGCCCCGTTTAGATTTAGAGGAAGGAATATCAATCATACCAAGGTGTTTGGGAGTGTTCAAATAATTTATCACTTTTGTTATTTTATTTAACTAATTCATTTAACAAATTAGAATTCACACATTTGCCAAGTGCCCTCTTGGCCACTTG
Source organism: Panthera leo (assembly GCF_018350215.1). Classification (NCBI taxonomy): domain Eukaryota; kingdom Metazoa; phylum Chordata; class Mammalia; order Carnivora; family Felidae; genus Panthera; species Panthera leo. The sequence goes on along the minus strand of NC_056682.1, from coordinate 107,593,164 downwards.
GAGTACCAACATAACCATTTGGAAATACTTACACAATATATGGTCTCATTCAGATTGTAGTCTACAAACAATGACCAAGCATTAACTCCACCTTAGGTAATGATGAAAACCCTTTCAGTCTCTCCTGGAGATTTAGTAATAAGAAATAAAGATGTACATGCAAATAGATACAGAGCAAAGTAGATCTTGTAACTAGTAATCAAATAAGTAAATGCTAATAATGACATGAAGATAAGAGAAAGGAAATATTATTTGCTTTGAGATGAAAGGACTGTGTTTAGATTAGGATAATTTTTGAAATGAGTCATTTGTGTTAGAATTAGCTAAAAATGGTAAGTGCAAAAGTTGGTATAACAACATAGTCTCATAATAGATTTATGAAGTAGTAAGTTTAGAAATGCTAACAATATTTATCTTCTATGTGACATATGGTTTACACTCACCCATTTGTTTATACACTGATCATTTGTTTATCAGTTCAAAACATTTCCAAGGTTCTCTAATGTGCTATTTTGTTAGGAACAATGAATATAATGATGGATTTAGAAAGTATGGTATTAAACTTTAAGAAGTCTTGTGGGGTAAATAAATATCATAAACCCTATTGTAGAGTATTGTAGAGTATGTGTGAATGCAAAAGTGGAAGTACAATGTGCTGAGACAACATACATTAAGGTATTTGACCTTGACTAGAAGTTAGAGAAAGCGTCTCTATAAAAATAGCATCTAACAGAGAAAGAGGAACACTTTTCCACTGCTGGTGGGTATGCCAACTGGTATAGCCACTCTGGAAAACAGTGTGGAGTTTCCTCAAAAAAATTAAAAACAGAACTACCCTATGACCTCAGAATTACACTACTAGGTGTTTATCTAGAGGATACGGGAGTGCTGATTTGAAGGGGCACATGCACCCCAATGTTTATAGCAGCACTATTGACAATAGCCAAGGTATGCAAAGAGCCCAAATGTCCATCAACTGATGAATGGATAAATAAGATTTGGGGTGTGTGTGTGTGTGTGTGTGTGTGTGTATATATGTATATATATATATATATATATATATATATATATATATATACATACATACAGGTGTATATATATGTATATGTGTGTGTATGTATATATATACACATACATATATATGATGGAGTATTACTCGGCAATCAAAAAGAATGAAATCTTGCCATTTGCAGCAACGTGGATGGGACTAGAGTGCATTATGCTAAGTGAAATAAGTCAGAGGAAGACAAATATCATATATTTCACTCATATGTGGAATTTAAGAAACAAAACAGATGAACATAAGGGAAGAGAAGCAAAAATAATATAAAAACAGAGAGGGAGGGAAACCGTAAGAAACTCTTAAATACAGAGAACAAACTGACAGTTGCTGGAGGGGTGCTGGGTGGAGGGGGGAAGAGCTAAAGGGGTGAAGGGCATTAGGAGCACACTTGTTGGGATGATCACTTTAAGTGATGAATCACTAAGTTCTATTCCTGAAATCATTATTACACTATATTTTAACCAACTTGAATTTAAATTTAAAAATAAATAAATAGATAAAAATCGCATCTAAGAAGAACTGCAAAACATGAAGAGATGATCATGGGTTAGAACTGTGAGGAGTTTTCTAGGTAGAGGAGAGAGTGAATCTGTAGCATTAGGTCTAAAGAGAAACTTAATCCTCAAGAAATCAAAAGTCCACATCTATTGAAAGTGCAACAAAACAAAGAAACAAAACCAAGAGCAGAGGGTGAAGATACACTCAAGGAATAGATTCTGAAAGTACATTCAAGCCATTGTGCCCATTCTCAATTTTTTTTTTCCAAGGAAACAGTTTAAAAGTATTTAAATGTCAAAAAGACAATCATGTTTGCATTAAAAATTCAGTTATCTTCTTCTGAAGAATAAATTGGGTTATGCCTATATGAACTTAAGTGATATGGGTATTCTAATTGTTGAATGAATGTAGGATTGTGTGTGTGTGTGCGCGCGTGCACACATTTATATATACTGTATATACATCCATTAGATTAAATATGTTAATTTTGCTTTTTAAATCTTCTAAGTCCTCGCTATTATTTTAACTTCTTTATTAATTTTACATGCTAGTGGTGAATTCCTCTTATCTTTATGTAATGACCTTCTTTGGATCTTCTATAGTGTTTTGCCTTAAAGAGTGAGTTGTCTAAGTTAATATAGCTAGCCCAGCTCTTTTAGTGAGCAATCGCCTATTGTAGCACACTCACCATGCACTCTTCTCAAATGTTCTCATGAAAACAAAGTGCTGTAAAAATATTTGATGTTTGTATCTTTTGCAGCTATATCAAGTTATTTTTTATTTTTCCTATTTTATGTTGGTATTGTCCCTCTTTTCCTGCCTTTGTTGGGTAAGCAAGTTTTATGATTCCATTTTATCTCTACTATTGGTTTATTAGTACTTCTTTTTCTATAAAATTCAGTTGTTAACTTAGGATTTATTAGACACATCTTTTATGTTTCACAGTCTACTTTCAACTACTAAATGCTACCTCCCTTTGGGGATGTAGATAGGCGTTCTTCACAAGTTACCAAGGAACACTGCACTACTGTCTTGAGCGATACACATTTTTTTTTCTTTTTACAGACTATATTTCTGTGGTCTTGTCACCAAAAGCAGGATGTCCCTTTTTATTGAGTACTAATAATGATTGACCAAGTCTCTTTCTTCTTCAGGATCAAGTTGGCACACAGAAATTGTATAGCATACATCATGTCGTACAATATGTGCCAAACGTTGGGGCCTGTGTCTTCTCCATTCATCCAATACCTGTGGACCCTCCAAACAGTATCCTCTATTTAGAATTCACAAGGTGGTGGGGCACCTGGATGGCTCAGTCTGTTAAGCGCCTGACTTAGGCTCAGGTCATGATCTTGCCGTTTGTGAGTTTGAGCCCTGTGTCAGGCTCTGTGCTGACAGCTCAGAACCTGGACCCCGCTTTGGATTCTGTGTCTCCCCCTCTCTCTGCCCTTCCCCTGCTCACAATCTCTCTCTCTGTGTCTCTGTCTGTCTCTCTCTGTTTCTCTGTCTGTCTCTCTGTCTCTCTGTCTGTCTCTCTCTCATAAACATGAAAAATTAAAAAAAAAAAAGAATTCACAAGGCGGAAGCCAGACAACAAGATTCCATGTTATTATATGTCCCAAACTTTAGTATATACAAGTCTAGTTTTAAGTGTATGTGTGAATTTTCAACTCCTTTTGGACTATAGTGTTGGATGGACCTAGGAATTCCTGCCACTTGGCAGGTATAAGGGGAATGACAAGAGAGTCTCCCCTTCTTGAAGACCCAATCTTTATCATTAGGTTTCTTGAATTATCCTCTCTTGCTTAGCTGCCTCATTATTCTACTATATTATTTCATCACTCTTTGAATTTCTAGTGTCTTGAAATACTCTAGCTGTGGATAAGGAAGTGATGTAACAGTGCTAGTTTACACATTCTTTAAGTCCTGCAGCTTAAGCTGAACAGCTTCTCTTCAGAATTTGTGGGGCACTTACCACTTCTTGTTGTCAGTTACAGAACTTGAAAATCCAATACAAGAAACATTGTAGTTTATTCACCTTTGCATATTATTTCCCAAAATAGTCTCTGACATCTTAAATTAATAATGTGTTTTCATGTATAATCAGCTTTAAGTTTCTGTTACCGCCCCCCCCTTGTGTCTCTAGAATGTGGCTATTTTTCAAAGAACAATTTTGTAATTTTAAACAGCTCTATTACTTTTATGCTATTCTCATTTTCTTTCTGACTTTAAACCTATTATTTCTTAATTGTTATTTGTGTTTATGCTTTTTATCTTTCTCTATATCCTTGGATTTCATTCTAAGCATGAACATCTTTTACTCTTCATTTTAGCGAGGATAACATTGCCTAGCACATAGTATTTGCTCAATAAATCTTTGATAACGAATGAGTAAATTACAAACATTAGAAATTCTGAATTTATCTCTAGTACTGATCTACCTGTGCCCCACATTTTAATAAATTTAATGATATTATTGTTAATCTATTGTCAGTATTTTGTAATTACATAGCTCCTTTAATCCCTGGATCATCTAAGTTTTTTTCCTTAAGGTTTTAAGTTTCAGTGTGTGTGTGTTGTTTTCAGTTGAGTAATCATGCGAGCATGGATTTTGAAGTCATATTGCTGCACCATAAATAAACTTAAACTTCTGTATGTTTCAATATACTCATCTGAGGAAGGAAGGAAAATGAGACAGTTTGGGCCCAAGCTCTCTGCATTATCTGATCTAATCTGTTAAAAAAAATTTTTTTATTATTTAAAATTGTTTTTAAGTTTATGTATTTGAGAGAGAGAGAGAGAGAGAGAGAGAGCGAGCATGAGCAGGAGAGGGGCAGAGAGAGGGAGGGAGAGAATCCCAAGCAGGCTCCACACTTTCAGCGTGGAGCCCAATGCAGGGCTCTAACTCACAAACTGGGAGACGATGATCTGAACTGAAAACAAGAGTTGGACACTTAAATGCCTGAGCCATCCAGGCACTCCTTATTTCTTACAAATTAAATCAATTATAAATTTCATTAAAAATCCTAATTTCCTAACTGTATCATCAGTTTATTTCAAAAATTGGAGGACCAAGGCAGGGAAAGTATTGACAATTAGATAAATTTACAAAATCAGTTATGTTTATTTTAGGAATGCAGTACCATATGGAATTCTGTTCTACATCAAAATAATATGTTTTTACATGTTTATATCCATAATGTACTCACTATGCAGGTAATAAATTCAAGTTGGACATTTTCCTTGGGGGGGAGGGTTAATCAACAATTTTAACTCACTGTGAACAAAACATGTGCTCCTTGGTTTCATTCTTTTCATTTCATATTTTAATATGAGCTTTCAAAATCTAGTGGTGTCCCTCATTCTCTATGGCCTCTTCAAATATCTACTGCATCATTTGTTTCTCTGTTCTCTGAATGTTTTTGAAATTTATAACCAATTATATTCTATATTCTGTACTGTCTTCAGACAGATCAGAACATCACTGATGGTAGGAGTAAGTCTTGTTTTTTTTTCTATTCTGCATAAATTGAATGCTTTGTGTTGAGTATCCTAGATGCTTGAAAATTACCTGTGCATTGATCGTTCCTAGAATTATTTGCACTGACGAATACAAGTAAAATCAAGAGTAAAGCTATGCATATCCACTGAAACATGATAAAGTTAAGTAGTATTTAAGAAAATTATATGCATTATTTGTAACATCAAAAATATAATGGACTTTTTTAAATTTTTGTATTTGACTATAGTTAACACACAATGTTACATTAGTTTCAGGTATATAATATAGTGATTCAATTTCTCTATACATTATGTTATGCTCACTATAAGTGTGGCTACCATTTGTCACCATACAACTCCATTACAATATCATTGACTGTATGCTGTGCTTTTATTCTTGTGACTTATTTATTCCATAATTGGAAGCTTGTATGTCCCACTCCTCTTTACCCATTTTTCCCATCCCTAAACCCCTTTCCCTCTGGCAACTATCATCTTGTTCTATTTATAGATCTGATTTTGCTTTTTGTTCACTTGCTTATTCATTTATTTTTTTTAATTCCACATATGAGTGAAATCATATGGTATTTGTCTTTCTCATTCTGACTTATTTCACCTAGCATAATAGTCTCTAGGTATGATCCAGTAATTCTAGTAATGTGTATTTACCCAAAGAAAACAAAAACACTAATTTGAAAGATACATGAATCCCTATATTTATTGAAGCATTATTTCAATAGCCAAGATCTAGAAGCAACCTAAGTGTCTATCGATAGATAACTGGATAAGGAAGTTTTGGAATATATATACTATGGAATATTATGTAGCTATGAAAAAGATATGAGTTCTTTCCATTTGATAGAAGCTTTAAATCCATCATTAGAATGAAAAAGAAAATGCAGACTGCATTTTAAACAATAGTATTTAATATGTATTATTAGTAAATTTTAGAGTGAGTTAATTTGCAATAGTTAGAATGTCATCACATTTTATCTTAAATAGATATCACAGTAACGTGATTGTATTTCCTGAATTCCTGTGTTTTCCTTTCTTAGAATGTGAGGTCACTTGCAGAAGAATATTTAGCTATAAGTGTAGTTTCCAAATGACTGTTCTCAAAATTAAACTTCAGATTAAAAGTATTCCATGCCGATGAAAGCTATTACTTAGACAAAATAATACACTTTAGAACATGGAAAGAAAGAATACAAGATGTTCCCAAGAGATAGAAAAATGATTTAAAAACCAGTAAGAAATGGAACACAGACTGTGAAACAAAACATTAAGCAAAGTGAAGATTAGCTGGTTTTGAGCTGTATCTCAAGTGCTTACAGCTCTGAATGAAATGTGCTGATATCAAAATAAATAGGAAGACAAAACTTTTCTGCAGATAACTATTCTAAATCATCAAATAAATGCAAACTATGAAATTGTCAAATTGAATTAACCAAATGTATTGCAATGTAATGAAAGAAAAGTAAACATGTGGCTTGAGAAATATTAGATGCAAGCAAATCTAAAGTGCTTAATATATAAATTAGTAAAATAGCAGTACTCAGCCATTTTATAAGAACCAAAACATTTCATAAATATTGATAATTATACTGTATTTAATTTTATAATTTATGATATTATAAATATACATTATTAGGTAATGAATATAATGTTAATTAATAATTGATGGAAGCTTATTAAAGTCTAATTGGACACTTAAAATAATAGGAAAAAAAAGTTTCATGCCTCATCATCCACATATAAATTCTCTTATTTTTAAGCACTCATTATGAGTGCTTATAGGAAATTAATGAGTTTTGATGATTTATAGTCTACCAACCCTGAAAACTCATGGATGTTTTCTGTGATGCATTTTTTCCTGATCTTTTTTTCTTATCTCTTCTAGTTTAATTATTATTGATCATTCTTTTCTCTTTTCATATTTATTTTCTCCCATTCATTAAATAAATATTTCTTGGGCACTTAGGACGAGTTATGCTCTCTTTTAAATATTTGGGACATATCATTGAACAAGCAAACCAAAATTCTGATTCCATTGTCCTTTTATTCCAGTAGAAATAGAGAGTTAAAATACATAGTGAATAAATAAAATATGTAATAAATTTGAAGAAGACAATCGCTAGTGACAAAATAAAAGAGGATGAAGGATAAGGAATGTGGGAGATGAATGAAATTTTAAAGGGTAGGGTAATCAGGTCACATTCAAACCAAAACATTCTGCATATTATGAAATATCCTTGAATTTACACTTCAAATTGATTGCATTTCTATGGAGTCCTGATTATTTTTAGTTAATTAACCCTTGATATACTTAAAACCCTACTGAATTTTATTTTTCTCGTATTTTTAAAAATTTTAAGCATGCTTTTACATATCTCTTTTTTTCAAAATTTTCAACTTTTTGTAAACTAATGATTTCTCTCTTTCATAAAAGCAATATTTCCTCTCACATTTGGAGAAAATCTACATATATTGAAAACTGTTACTTATTTCTTACAGAAATAATTTTCACCTATATCTTATAATTACTTAGTTATAAAGGAATCTTTCCCTTTCATTATGATATTTTATTTGTAAAGTTTTTGTCATTGTAATGGTCTTCTCTTGCTGTGAAACAAATGACCACGTAATACCTTAAAGCAACACATATTTATTATCTCAGTTTTTATAGGTCGGAGTTCTGAACACACAGCTTAGCTAGGTTCTCTGCTTCAGTGTCTCGCAAGGCTGCAATCAAGGTGTTGGTCAGGGCTGTCATCACATCAGAAATTTGTTTGGGTAAACGTCTGCTTCCAAGCTTCCTCAGGATGTTGGCAGAATTTATCTCCATTATTTGGTGGAATGAGCTCCCATTTTTTTTCCTGGCTATTGGCAAGGGGCTACTCACCTCCTAGAGGCTTTCTACATTTCCTTGCAACATGTCCCTCTCCATTGGCCCACTCACAACATGGCAGCTCATTTTTCAAAGCCAGCAAAACATTCTTCTCATCCATACTAATGTGATAGAGTGTATAAATAGGATAACATAAACATGAGAATTACATCACATCAACATTGCCATATTTAAGGCACAGAACTTTTCCACACTCAAGAGGGGAAGGCAGTAATATAGGGCATGAACATGGGACCAACTTGGAATCTGCCCACCACATTTTGTGCACATTTTTGTTCAGGTCTGGTGATTTTCAAGAAGCGGTATTCATGGGACGTTCTTGGCTCTCTCTACTTTTAACTTACATGTTTTGAGCATTGATCTCTCAAATATAATCCTCAGTTCTATTTGCCATAACTACTAGGCATCTATCTATATAATGGTGTGGAATTGCCGTTTGGTCCTGTAACAAGACTAGAGAATAGATACAGCTTAATAAACTTTCTCTTCCTAATATAACAATTTAAAAATCACCTGTTGTTTTCATCTTTGCCTTTTCATGCAATTATTTTCCTTTATAATAGTGTGCTAGGATACAACAATAGTATAAAATTCCCACTTTTTATTTTATTGTAAACATAAATGCCTCTAAATGGCTGCTAAATTAAAAGAACTAATCCTGATAATGTAGAGCTGAACCCATAAATTAGGAGTTGAGATTTGTTTCTAGCTGGTTTGCAAGATAGCTCCAACATACATAGATATGATTTCTTTATATTCTAGTTGTTATATCCTTTACAATCTCCTATTAGTAAGAAACAACCTGGAATGAATGAAAGTCCATCTTTACCTACACTGGAGCCTCTTGCTTAATTATAAATGAGAGTGTGGATCTTGTAGTTGAATTCCAATTACTGATGTGGTTAGTAGAAATTTTCCTCAGGTATTTTCACTTTATCTTCACTTGAATTTATTTGGATTTTCCTTTATTATGTGTCATCATGGTTAATATAAATGCAAACTAATAATGGATACATTATGTACCTTATTAAACTGGATTTTTTCCATGTATTATTTTACCCTAATTTAGTAATGTAAACTGCTCATGAGGATTTTAAATTTAATCACTATTTTCAAATTTCCTATTTAACCATTCTCTATTAGTGTAAGTTTTAAAAGCTCTATTATTTGTTATATCCATTTTCTCATATCTTTTCATTTATATATCAAATGATAACCAAATTACTTTTATTATTATTGTTAATTATTTTATTGCCCTAAGTATGTTTCAAATCACACAAGATTTGTGTGATTATTTTTATAATTGAAAAGGCCCCAAAAAAGCTTACATTTATTTAAAAATCAACATTACAGATAAATTAATTGGGATTACATTTTCTGAAATTTCCTACTAGGCACAAACAAGAACAATTTCGATCAACAGTGGTAAAGAACTGTCTCATTCACTTCTCTTCAATATTTATATTAATAAACTCAATCATTAATTTGGGATTGACTATTAATGTACATTTTCAGCATTTTAGAGTTTGGTGATTTTAAATGCTTTAAACTAGACTTTTAATGTTTAAGTTAAATGAATTTTATATATATTTTACCAATATATTGTTGAATTTTACAATATATTGATGTTACCAATGGGATGAGATGATCATGCTATTATTCCTCTGAAACGTGATTAAAATTATGCACCATTAGAGTGATCTTCTTTCCTTTATAATAGGTGTCGGAACAGGAAACTATGATGTTGAAGGTAAGAATATGTATATTCCAAGAACTTAAATTATACCTTTGTGAAAAATGTAATTTTTTTATTTACAAAACTAAAGGTATTATGTAGTTTCACGGGCATGTGAGGAATATAATTCATATGAGGTAGAATGTTTAGTGGCTCTATTAAAAGATCTGTGGATTTATTTTAAGAACTATGGATTTCTTAAGATAAAAAGCAGTGTTGCAATGCACAGTTCTTTATTTTTTCAATGTGACTTTTATTTAGAAATTTAAAATATACATTTTTTCCTCTAAATTTCTCACTTATTACTACTTTACTAGCCTGGAACATATTGTGATCATGTACTGTTCTTACCTTGAGCCTACCATGGTATTTTTACCCAACAGATATAGTATTTAAACAGTTGTTGGCAGCTTTAACAGGAAAGCACAGCTAAGAAAAGGAAATAGATATAATTATGTCATTCATTACTCTGATTGTTTTTTGATAAAGAAGTATTTTTTTAGTCACCAAATGATATTTGCTGTAAATAGTATTGGATTAATCATTATTCAGATCTGGTTTCTTAAAAAAAAACTTTAATATGTATCACTAAATCTAATAACCTTTGGGACTGAAAAAAATTAACTCTATGTAATTGTCTTTTAGGGCATGTTTTCAGTTATAAGAGAACCAGAAAACCACTAAGGTATTTCTCTACTTTCACTTTCACTGATGTTATCTCTATTTCTATTTGTCTTAACCTTAGCTTGGAGAGTTATTAGGTAGTCGTCCTGAATTCTTCATAATTCCTTTTAAAGAAAGTTGACCATATTTTAAACTCTATACTTTCTGGAAATTAAATGCCAAGTTATATTTCCATACAGTTCACGTAGAATCTGGAGAACTATAATAAATTAAGGGTGAGTGGAAATGTGAATTCATGCCACATTCATATATTCACATTCTGTTGAGAAAACAGTAACCTTAAAAAAGGTCATAAATTTCTACCAAAAGGGAAATACTTTTTGCTGGAATGACAGGAAAACAGAGAGAAGACATAACACATGCAAGAAGTGTGGGTGGACGAATTACTACTACAGAGGCAGTAGCGATGACAGAGATAATAAGAGAATATTATCAATGACAGCATGCTAGCCATTTCTAAGCCTAAATTTAAATGAAACGATGCTTAGAAAACATGTCAACAAAACTTAGTCAAACGATATGAAAAGCTTGAACAGTCTTATAAGCATGTAATAAATGTAAGCAGTGGCTAAGTAACTGCGCATAAAGAAAATACCAGGCTCAGATAATTTTAAGTGAGAAATTCACCTCACTTCCAGAATTCCTTATCTGATTTTATATTTTCTCTTTGAAAAGACTAAAGGACTCCTCACGACTCAGTCAATTAGATTAACTTTATGTAATATCAGAACTATGCAAATTATCACAGGCAGTTTCCCTCAAGTGTCAAGTTGCAAAATTTATAAAAGACAAAAAGAAGATAAATTCAACAGTGATTCTAAAGATAATACATAATCACCAAATACATTTAATCCCATTTTGCAAAGATGGCATTTTATTCCAAATATCCATGAATGTCATTTGCCACATTAATACATCAGAAAAACCTATCCTAAACAGGAAAAAATTTGAAATGTTTCCTTTAAAATCATGAATGCTAAAAAGATGCTTACTAATATCACTTCTATTTCACAAGGTAGTAGAGGACTTAGTCAATGCAATGAAACAAGAAAACGTAATTAAAGCATAGGTTGGAAAAAAGGAAATACAACTCTTATTACTTCCAGATATTATATTTATTTGTGAACCCACAAAATACACAGACACTTTAAAAATAATGGGAGGGGTGCCTGGGTGGTTCAGTAGGTTAAGAATCTGACTGTTGATTTCAGCTCAGGTCACGATCTCATGGAGATCGAGCCCTGTGTTGGGCTCTGTGCTGACACGACAGGGGCCAACTTGGGATTCTCTCTCCCTCTCTCTGCCCCTCTCCCATTCTCAAAATAAGTAAATAAATATTTAAAAAGAAATAATGGGAGAGTTTAATCACTCACTTGGATATACAAATATAATGTTAGTTGTATTTTGTTTACATTTTTAGCTAACAAATAATTTACTTATATAGACTGCATACTATGTAAGGTAGTACTTAAGTATATCAATTTCCTTGGAAATAATCTAACAAAAATATGAACACCCCTTCTAGGAAAAATTATCAAAGATTTTTGAGATTTTTTGAAAGCTTAAGTATGATTATATATAAGCATAATATAATGACATTTTATTATACTAACATATATTCTATTACTGTGTATTAATGTATTAATATTATACCATTGTATAAGAGCTTATGTAATTTTTACAGGTTGGAAAGCAATAACACAAATGTCAATTCTTTCCAAATCAAGCTTTAGATCCAATATTACAGTAAAATTTTCAGTAAGGTTTTTATGGAGCTAAAAATCATGGTTTTAAATTTTACATGATAGAGTCAAGAGCCAAAGAATAGGTAAGTACCTTAAGAAGGTGATCCGAAAGGAATAACTTGTCCTAATAGAATATATGCTCTTTTAAAATATATATTAGTAGCTAAGATTCTGTGTAATAGGTATATCAGTATCAAATCAGACAGTAAATAAGCCAGAGATCTAAGGAACATATCTACACATCTATAAAACTTTTGTGTATGAAAAGCATTGCATTTCAGGCTATTTCCTATATTGCATAAGGGAAAAAGAGGTGCTTATTAGTAGAGCTGATAAGTGGGTTATCAGTATGAAATAAGATGAAATTGGATTTGTAAATAACATTATATAATCTACCCAAGATGGATTAACATTACTAATATCAGAAACATTATTTCAGCACTCCTACTAAAAATACATAAATCTTTAAATAGGACTGTATTCTTTAATTGTTTTTTTAATAATGTTTATTTATTTTGAGAGAGAGAGAGTGAGCACAAGCAGGGACAGGGAGAAGAGAGAGGGAGAGAGAGAATCCCAAACAAGTTCTGCGCTGCCATCACAGAGCCTGGCATGGGCCTTGAACTCATGACCCATGAGATGTCCTGAGCCCAGATCAAGAGTCCGACGCTTAATCATCCAAGAGCCCCATGACTGTATTTCTTAATTAAAATTCTTTAAAAGTCATTAAAAAACTCAAATTTTAAAACGTCTGATAAAACTCCATCAGATTCATAGCACTTGCACTGGATTCACAGGATGTCATCTATATGTATGTATATGGACACACACATACACATACACACAAACACATATATGGAAGGAAATTTGGTTGCATAAAGGAGCATAGACACATATCAATAGCAACTTGCAATAAAAGCATGATGTACTTTTATCATAAAACAGAAGCAAAAGCAGAGATATTGAAGAGTTAAATACAATCCTTTGATCTCCCATTATATCTCACAGTCATGCTCAGTCTGGCAAGGTTAAATGCAGCAGGGAAGGTTTTCCCAAAAAGAGAATTGACCACATGACATTTTGAGTCTTTAGGGGGAAGTTTTAATTAGGTCAGGAAATAACTAGTAAATTAGTTACCCAGATTCCTCTTTGAGAAAATGGCTTTGTTGGAAAGAGTATGACTCTGAACCTCAGGCTTCGGTATTATCAGAAGTTTCTATATTCCTTAGGCTAATCTAGACCTATTGAGGTGGAATATTTCTAAGCTACCGATAGGAAGTAAGAAATAAACCTCTGACTTTGTTTCTCCCACCATAGGGGATTTGGAGACAGTTAAGTATAAAGAAGTATAAAGGATTAGGGATGTTGTCTTTAAAAATGAACCAAAAGCATAGGGCGGTAGTTGGTGTAGAAAGTGTCGCCAAAATAATGTATTATTTTTTTTTAATATGAGTAATAACACAAAATTTGTTAAGTGAATGGGAATCATTCAGTACAAAGCAAATAACTGATAATACGGGAGTGACTAGAGAATTCTAAATCACAATTCTGAACAAAAAAATAGTGGGGTTTATTTCAGAAACTGAAAGAATAGTTTTAAGGATAAGTCTTAGGATACCTAGTGTGTAACAGGCAGTAAGGCAAAATAGTTGGGGAAGTCCTGAGTTTATTAGTAAACTCAAAATATGATAGAGATTACTCTAGGCATTCTCACAGAAAACATGATGTGAGGATATGAGGATGAGGAAAAGTCTTTGGGGCTTAAGGAGGAAGGAGAAGATGTGGAGTAGTGGTCTTGTAGAGTGGAAGAACATGTGGAGTAGGGATATAAATAATATTTTCTGCTATCATTAAAATAATAGCTGATATCCAGACCATGAGTTAGGGATGTAGTCTTGTAGCTTCCTCTAGGAATATTAATCCATATAGCTCCAAGCACATATCAGAGAAAGAGCAGAACTTAACTAGGGGCATCTGGGTGGCTCAATCAGCTGAGAATCCAACTTCAGCTCAGGTCATGATCTCATAGTTCGTGAATCAGAGTCCCATGTTAGGCTCTGTGTTGACAGCTCAGATCCTGTAGTCTGCTTTGGATTCTGCGTTTCACTGCCCCTCCCATCTCATGCTCTCTCTCTCTCTCTCTCTCTCAAAAATAAATAAACATTATTAAAAAAATGAACTTAGTCATCATTACATAATGATATGAACTCTACATTAATTAAAATATTCTGAATGCCATCCATTTAGTGCCATTCTCTCACTTCTGTAAGCTTACCACCCATCATTATCAGTCACACCTCTTTACTACACTTTATCTGCTGAAGTTCACCATCCCTAAATATCCCTGCTTCTGAAATTCCAAATTCTACACAAGCTCTACAGCTTGCTTCATTCAGACACATTTTGTTCTACAAATGCAGCTCTCCATTTATTAGAATCCATAAATCCAGTTTTTTTTTGAGTAATGTCCTCTTCCTTCAACAGGGCAAGGAAGTGGAGAGTATGTACAAAAGAATGACTATAATGATTTATCATTAAGTTCGAATTGAGCAGAGTGGGGTGAGAGGATTCAAGGAAGGGGGGCACGGTGCTAAGAGGGTAAGAGAACAATTATTGGAGTCAGAATTCAAAAAAAAAAGCAAGTTGAAAATATAGTGGTTTCCAGGTTGGCGTCCATGAATTTATGGTTATAGCAGGTTTTCAATTATATGCGCTCTGGGAGTGAAAAGCTGACGTAAGGAAGAGGAACAGATCATAGACTGAGCCAAGAACTAAACACATTTAAAAAAGGAGATAACCTGTTGGTTAGTACATCAAAACAACAATAGGTTTCATATATAATATAATCTGACGACATAAGATTAAAAACTAAGGACTCCTACCTGACCACTGAGGATTAGGAGAAAGATTACTTGGAAAATGACCACTAGAAGTAAGGGAGACCTCTTAGCTACATCCAAGTTTAATGGCATAAGAATTAAGGGGGAAAATAAGGAAACATTTTTGGAGAGCTTTATGAGAAGTGTTTTCAAGAAAGAAATAGATTTCCAGAGCAGGAACTTGAAGGAAATATTCAGAGAAGAGGTGGAAAATACTATAAATCTTCTAGTAATGGGTTGTGAGAGGTTCAAGAGTTGGGAAATGTCAGAAGGATGGGGAAAGCATAGAGTATGTATGAAGAATTACAGGGCTAAAACATAGGACATGAGGGTTGAGTGGGTAGTCTGGGACTTCTGATAGCTGAAAGAAGCAAGTATAAAAGATACAATGAAACTAGTCTTGGTAAATTGCAGTAATTGCTGTGCACTCTAGGGAAGAGAGAGAGAGGGAGAGAGAAGTATGTCTGGGACTTCCCCTTCATCACTATAATGTGAGTACAAAGCCTTAGTTTTTGTTCAAGTGCTAGATTCATTCTTGCCTTCTCTGGAGGGAATTTACTTTCAGTATTTTTCTTAATTCTGCTGATGCAATTGAGTCTTCAGGAAATGGTATATGTTACCTTGAACAACAAGATTCCAAGTGTACCTCCTTCTATCTTTCCTAAAAGTCCTCATTGTGGTCTCTATAGTAAGTGAATAATATTTAAAAATTGCAATATGAAATACTCTAATCTTAGGAATTGACATTGCAAGAGTATTTTAGATAATCATTCATAAAGATAAGTAAATTTGGGGTTTTATTCTTTAAAGAATTTCATGTTTTTATTTTATTTTGTGTATCTAATAGTCTATCTGTTGAATGAGATAGACATCAATATAAAAATTTACACTCGGGATGCCTGAGTGGCTCAGTCGGATAGGCATCCAACTCTTGATTTTAGCTCAGGTCATGATCTCACAGTTTGTGAATTTGAGCTCCATGTGGGCTCTCTCTCTCCTTCTCTCTCTGCCCCTCCCCTGCTTGTGCTCGCTCTCTCTCTCTCTCTCAAAATAAATAAATAAAATTTTTTAAAGATTTAAAAAAAGAAATTTACACTCATTTTCTCTCTCTCTCATATATATATATACAGAAATTACTCTTAAAGTGTATAGTCAATGTATTAAGAGAGTATTGAATTTTGTGTACCATCTTATGTCTTAGCAATATGAACATATCTTATTCTATATAGTTCTCTGTTAATTTTATTGAGATTGCCAATGAATAGTTATTGTATTTAACAAAATAATGCTGCTTAACAATTTTGATATTTTATCAGAGGAGAGAAAAAGATGCACCTGATCAATCAGAGGTCAAGATCTCAATTGATTTCCTCCACGAAGGAGCCCACATTTAGTGTGGCAGATACAATTCGATTTAGTACATAAAATAGTTTATCATCCATGTCATTCTTCAAAACTTGTTTTTGTCCTTACTAAGTTTAAGAATTGAAGACACCAGGACACCTGGGTGGCTTAGTAGGTTAAGCACCTGACTCTTGATTTCAGCTCAGATCATGATTTCATAGTTCGTGGGATCGAGCCCCATATTGGGCTCATGCTGGACAGTGTAGAGCCTGCTTGGGATTCTCTCCCTCTGTTTCTGCCCCTCCCCTGCTTGTGCATGCTCTCTCTCTCTCTCTCTCTCTCTCTCTCTCTCTCTCTCTCTCTCTCCCTTCCTCTCTCAAAATAAATAAATGAAAAAAAAGAACTGAAGAGACCTCTGATTCAAATTGAAACCTCTGTGTCTATAATGGTTTTCTGGTGGAATAATTTTTGCAACTTCCTTGAAATGCTGTATTGGTATTAGGATTGGCCACTTTTGTTGGGTATGGTAGCACTAGTATCTTCCACTGCACATTATTACCATAATAGCCTTTCCTTTGTGAGACAGAAACCTACTGTGAGGATTTTTTGCCAGTTGCTGAGTGATCATTTCTTATTAAACTTGCAGGAAATGGAACAGCAGTAGCATGTATTTGCAAACTTGTCCCCCAACCTTGGGGACACTGTAAAATGAAATTTGGCCAAGACGCTCTTCCCCCCACCCCACCTCCCTCTCTTTCTGTGTCTCTTTGGAGGCAAAATCCGCAGTTCTATATAACATCAGTCTTCTAAATTCAGGGTTTTTTTTCTCCTGTAGAATCCCACTAAAGATACAAGTGCTCTCTGGCCCTTCCTGGGTTACTCTGTTGGGATAGGGACTCAGAGGAGAGATTCAGAAGAAATACAAGATCTTGCTCTGCTTCCCTCCCACCCAGGTCTCCCCTAATGAATAATCAACAGTTTTTATCTCTTAATAAAAAGTGTTGTGTTTCCTGTGAGTCCAGGTATAGTTTTTAAGTGTACAGTTTTTCTGTATCTTTTGTCGGTTATACCTGGACAAAGGCTTATATGCTACAATTTGAAACTATTTTCAATGCCATTTTTTTTTTAATTTTTGTTTATCTTTAATATTGATAAATACAACCGATTTTTGTATTTTAACCTCATATTCTACAATCTGGCTAACCTCTATTAGTTCTATCATCTTTTTAGTAGATTTTTCCAGATGTTCTATGTAGACAAATATGTCATTAATAAATTAAGAGGACTTTACTTCTTTCTTTGCCGACGGGTTGCTGGTTTATTTTTCTTGCTTATTGCACTGATTGGAATCTCCATTAAAATGTTTAGTAGAAGTGGTGAAAATAAATATCCTTGCTATGTTTCTGAACTCAGGGGAGAAGTTTTCCATCTTTACCATTAACTATGTAAAGATGGTTGGCTATATTTGTTTTTCATAATGTCCTATTTTTATGTGTGTTTCCATAAATTCCTAACTTTCTAAAACTTCTAAGGAATAGATGTTGGATTTTGTTAAATATTTTTCTGTGTCTATGGATGTTATGATACCATTTTTACTTCTAAATTTCATATTTACTTCTAAATATGGTGAATTTTATTGATTGAGCTTCAAATATTAAACCAATTTTGTTTTCTCTAGATAAATCCCAGTTGCTTATAGTGTATTACGATTTTAATATATTGCTCGCTATGATTTACTAAACTTTCCTTTAAAATTTTCACCTCCAAGTTCATGGAGAAATTTTGTCTATAGTTTTATTTTTACCAGAATAATGCCGGACTAGTGAAATGAGTTTCGAGATATTCCTTGTTTAATTTTCTGCAAGAGTTTGTGTACAATTGGAATTACTTCTCCCACAAATGTTTGGTAGAATTTACTATCATGACTATCCGGGCTTTTCAGGAAAAGATTTTCAATGAATATTAATGCCAGAACAGATACAAAGACATTCAGCTTATCTGTTTTTTCTAGAATGAGTTTTTGTAATTTATGTTTTTTCATAAATGTATCATTTCATCTAAATTAGCACAAAATACCCACAAATTGGCCTAATATACTTTTCCTATCCTTTTAATACCTCCACAATCTGAAATGACATTTTTCTCATTCCTGATATTTATTATATGTATCTTATGTCTTTTCCTGATCAGTCTTAATACCTCCACAATCTGAAATGACATCATTTTTCTCATTCCTGATATTTATTATATGTATCTTATGTCTTTTCCTGATCAGTCTGGCTAAAGGTTTATCATTTGTATTTTTTTATTTAATTAATTTTCTATATTGATCTTTTACTTATTTCCATTTTACTGATTGTCATCTGTTATTAATTCCTTCTTTCTGTTTACTTTGGATTTCATTAGTTCTTTCTATTTTAATTTTTTAATATTATTTATTTAGAGAGAGAGAGAGAGAGAAAGAGAGAGAGTGAGTACGTGTGAACCTGGAAGGGACAGAAAGAAGGGGGGAAGAAGAGAGAATCCCAAACAGGCTCTGTGCACATGGGACTCAATCTCATGAGCTGTAAGGTCATGACCTGAGCCAAAATCAAGAGTTGGACCTTAACCAACTGCGCTACCCAGGCACTCCTTTATTTTACTTTTTTCAAGGTGGAACATGAGATAATGGTTTTGAGACCTTCTTTTACAATATGGGCACTTTCATTATGTTCAAAATGCTTTATAATTTCCATTTTTGTTTCTTCTTTTACCCGTGGATTATTTTGAAGCCTATTATTTAGTTTTCAGTATTTGAATATTGTGATTGTTAATTTTACATATCAATTTGCCTGGGCTACCAGGTACCTAGATATTTGCTTAAACATTATTTTTGAGAGTTTGTGAGGATATTTATGGATGAGATTAGATTTGGTTTAGTAGACTGAGTAAATGAGATTGAGGACCTGGACAGAGCAAATAGGTGGAAGAAGAGAGAATTAATTTTCTCTTTCTGACTGTTGAGCTGGAACATGGGCCTTCTCCTGCTCTCAGATGAATTACACCCTTGGCTTTCCTGGTTCATAGCATTTCTCATTCCAGCTGGAACAATGTCATGGGCTCACCTGGGTCTCAACTTCCTGATGACAGATTGTTGGGACTTACAATCATGTGAGCCCATTTGTTATAGTAAATCTTATAATAAACCTTATGATAATTAATCTGTCTCTATCTCTTTCTTCTTCTCTCAGTCCTATTGGTTCTGCTTCTCTGATGAGCTTGAATACAATGATTTTTCCAGAGATTTCTGGAACTTAATTCCATGGTGTTTGACAAGCATACTTTTTATGACTTGGATCTGTTTCATCTTACTGAAATTTATTTTATGTTTCAGAATATGGTACATCTTTTTTTATCCATTTTATTAATGAAATTTATTGTCATATTGGTTTCCATACAACACCCAGTGCTCATCCCAAAAGATGCCCTCTTCAATGCCCATCACCTACCCTCCCCTCCCTCCTACACCCCATCAACCCTCAGTTTGTTCTCAGTTTTTAAGAGTCTCTTATGCTTTGGTTCTCTCCCACTCTAATCTTTTTTTTTTCCTTCCCCTCCCCCATGGGTTTCTGTTAAGTTTGATAAAAGTTTGACGTTCATTTGAAAAATGTGTATTTTGCAATTATTGGGTAACGTTTTCTTAAATGATACTTAACGTCAAGTTGGTTGGTAGTGTTGTTGGTAGTGTTGTTCTTCTATATCTAATTGTTTACTTTGTCTCTCAATTATTGGGAGTTATTGAGATTATTGGTCACAATTAGTGGATTTTTTATTGCTCCTTGAAATTTCTTGATATTTTGCTTGTATTATTTAATTCTGTTATTAGATCCATAAACATTTGGTACTGTTATGTTTTCCTGATAAGTCATTCCTTATCCCTGGTATATTATTTGTTCTGATACCTAATTATTTCAATATTGAGAGAGCCAAGCCAGCTTTATCTTGAGTAGTGTTACCATCATATAATTTTTATGTACCAACTATTTCCTCTAGTGCTTTCAGGTGGTTCTTTCCCCAGCCATACTTTCCTCATAGGCATGAAGGCTCTGTTATGAATGCTCTAGCCACCTGGTCTTCCTAGATTTTCATCTCCATTCTCTCTATTCAGAGAATCACTGGGCCAAGTCTGGATTCCCACTTACTGCACCACAACCTGGAGATTCTTTCATGGCAGTAAGATGGGACAGTCATTGGGTTTACTTTATTTGTTTCCTGTCTTTCAGAGATGGCTGATTCTTTTTTTCTTGATGTCCGGTGTCTTGAAAACTTGTGCTTCGTATCATTTTTCTGTGTTTAAGTTGTTTCAGGTGAGGAAGTAAACCCAGTCCATATTAATCCATCTGAGTTAGAAGCAGATGCATTGTCTTTTGTCCCTCTGTTCTTTCCTCTTTTCCTGTCTTCTTTGGATTTAAAGTGAGTACAGTTATTTTGGCATTTTAATTATTCTATTAGAGTAGAGTTGTACTATTTTTGCAGTATATCTTGTAGTAGTTTTAAGAAAAACAAATGCACTTTATCAAGTTCAATTTAGAATAAATATTTTCAACTTCACTGTAAATATGAAAAGTCTGATTCAGTACAGTTCTGTTAGACCCATGAATTGTTCTATAGCTTTCATGAGTCATATATCTACCTACTTTATAAATTCCTCAACACAGGATAGTATTATTTCATTTAAAGGATAATATATATTTTAAATAATTAGGAGAATTTTATAGCCTTTTATGTGTTATTCTCATGAATCATTCTTTGTATTCATTATTTCCTATAAAAGGAAGTGTCCATCCTTTGTATTTTAATTCACCCTGGAGGTTTTTCTGTCAAATTTCTTGTAGCTCTGTTTTGATAATGATTAATTCTTTGATAGACATTAAAAAATTTTTATTATTTTGATTCTCTTTTGACAGTTTTTAAAATGGAAATGTAATTGTATATTTACATATTTTTCCTTAAGATTTTTAATGATCCCATTCCATTGTCTTCTGTGTTCAATTTTTTTTTAATGTTTATTTTTGAGAAAGTGCATGTGGGCATGTGTACACACGCACATGAGTGGGAGAGAGGCAGAGAGAGAAGGAGACAGAGAAGCCCAACCAGGCTCTGTGCTGACAGCAGAAAGCCCAACGTGGGACTCGAACTCACGAAATATGAGGTCATGATCTGTGGGATCATGACCAGAGTCAAAGTTGGATGCTTAACCAACTGCGCCACCCAGGCATCCCATGTCTTCAAATTGTTTTTATATATGAAAGTGAGTAACCTTTTGTATCATTGTTCCTTCATATATACTGTTATGTTTTTGTCTGTTTTCAAAATGTTCTCTTTTTTACCAGTTTGATATGTTGCACCAATTTATCTTGCTATTTATTTATTTGTATTTATCTTGCTTTGGGTTTCCTGGCTTTCTTATGTGTGAAAGTTTATGTTTATCACAAAATTTGGGAACTTTCCAACCTTTATTTTTTTAAAATATATTTTGTTTTATTCCCCATTGTTCTGTAACTTTAATGACACATATGTTAGATGTTTGATATTACACATCTTAGTGATGATCTGTTATTTTTTAATCTTTTCAAAAATCTGTCCTTTACATTGGAAATCAATGAGTCATCACCAGTTTCAAATATGACTTGAAATTCCATCCATTGAATTTTTCTTTTCAGGTACCTTACGATTTTGTTCTACAATTTACATTTGATTGTTTTTTTTTTTTTTATAGTTTTCATTTCCCTACTGCACTTACCAACCTGTAAATTCATTGTAATCATATTTAACTTTAATTTCTAAACTGCTAATTCTAATCCATTCCCCAAATCAGGATCAGTTTTAATTGGCTGATTTTTATCTTAACTATAGCTTAATATTTCTTCCATTGCTTAGTATATTTGCTTGTTTTCTCATTGCAGACTGTGCATTGTGATGTCTAATTTTTAGAAACTTTTGATTGCTACTTTCAAATGTATATTGATTAATATTCTCTCCACGTGATATTTACCTTGGCTAGACTCAAATTCCAAACATTGTCTTTCCTGTGGTAGGCAATTGCTGAAATCTTTGCTTAGTCTTCCACCTTTTCCCTTTAGAATCTTGATATCTCTCCTATTTATGTGGGACTTTTCCCTTTTATGATTCTTCTCACTAGAATCTCTCCCCTCATTGCACAACAGCTCTGGAAGCTCTTCAGTTTGTTTCAACCAGCTTTCAGTTTGAACCAGCAACACTATATAGCTTTGTGCAGGATTGCTCTTTGCCCTATAGTGTGCAACTAGGCTATGCCTTCATGTGAAAAGTCATATCAATGCAAATATTCCATTGTTCAGTTTCCCTTTCAGCACCTATTCATTTCTAGTTTATTTTTTTTTCCTTTTGGTTGTTCTCCAGTGCCTTTGGATATTTGTTTGTTTTTTCTTTATGTACTTTGTTCACATATAATTGTTACCTGGGTATCTGGAAGCAGAACCCAAAGTCATCCCTTTTTATTTTGGAAAATAAATCCTTATGGTGCTTTTGTCTCTTCTCAGATCTTAGAAAAGAAATCCTCAATGATTTCAGGATAAATTGTGTTATGTAAACAAACACATAATTAGAATATCACTAAACTAATGTGATTATAATTAATATAGCACACCTGCAAACTGATCACTTGAATCAGTTTAAATTAAATGTCTTAGATACTTACATTTAACATTAACATAAAATCAAAACTTAATGAAGTAATACATTATATTTTATTTTGTTTGCAAGTAAAGAATGACTCATTTTAATTTGAAAGTCCCAAAATAGTTATCATTGTTGTGAAAAGCATTGGCAGTACCTCTAAATGTGTAATAAGTGTTATTTTATTTCACATATAATTTGAAATACTCATAGGATATTAAGAAAAATTGTTAACATTTATGGAAGCAAGAGAAATGACTTACTTTATGTTTAACATCTCCCCAGAAGGGTAAAAAAGGGTTGATGAATGATAGAAAAAAATAGTAATGCTCACAGAGTTTGGGCTGTCTCAGGGCAATGCACAGCATATCCATGATTTATGTCTATTATTATCTTCAAATAATATTTTCTGATATAAAAAACAAGAAAATCCCTCACTTAATGGTGACCTATTTTTACCACTCCTTCCATTCCTCTGTTACTAAGCAACCAAAAGACCTTAAGAAAAAAGACTTGTAACACTTTCACATATATCATGCACAGTAATATACCCCAAATGTGTTCTATATATTGAATAAAAATAATGTTTTTGTGTTTGTGTTTTCTAGGATTTACAGGATTGCCACAACACTGTATACCAAAGTTTTCTATCACAATATATTTTATAGACAGTTTTACTTGAGGAGGAATTTATTCATGTAGCAGCCAGAGATTCAATTTCTATTTTTTTTTAAATGAAACTTGTACTGTGACGATTTAAATTGCCTTTGTCTCCTCCCTGAAATCAAGTAGTAAGAACACCCATGCTCCAAAACCCTTCTGCAGTCTTCCTGAATATCTCCCAACTTTAGCCTTTCTTTGCATTATAACATCCTACTCATCTCCTCTAATACATCTTATCAGTATTGCCTTCTTGTATTTAAAGAAAAACAAAAACAAAAAAACTACAACCATTCCAGCAATCACAGTCTTAGTACCTAGTAGAAATCAGATCCTATCTGCATTTAGTATAAGTTCAGATAGGACCTTGTTACTCAATAATAGACTCTTTAAGCATGTCCTGTGTAACATTATGATCATTTGTCATTGCTTCTATATGTGTTATTTTTCTTAGAAATCAGATCCTATCTGCATTTAGTATAAGTTCAGATAGGACCTTGTTACTCAATAATAGACTCTTTAAGCATGTCCTGTGTAACATTATGATCATTTGTCATTGCTTCTATATGTGTTATTTTTTCTTGATCAGGATTAAAGCATAATTTTACATTATGTGAGCATACAAAGAAAAATGGCTATCATTGAAATTATGAAGTCAACTAACAGTAGAGTATGATTCTCAGTTTTATTTTTCATTTTTTTAACATTTAACATTTAGAAGGGCATGGAAGAATTAGCTTTTCTTGGTTAGTGTCAATATAATATTCAGCTCAAAATTTTCTATTGAGTTTCTTAACACTCAGAACCCTTTAACTAACATCTTTGGCAGTAGCATACTTTTTTTCTATGTTTTAAAAATCGAGGTGAGACTGATATATATGTAGGATTGAAATGGGGGTGTCAGAAAACTAACCATCTTAATTTCAAACTGAATTTTAGCAATAATTTAAGGGATGTTTAAAAATTTATATTCATGGTTTTACCAAATAACCGGCACTGCATCGCTCACTTTCACTTCACTCCTGCATTTCACTCAGTTGCTAAACCTAACCCAGTCTCTGTTTCTCATCCAGCTTTACCCCATTTATGAAGTAGGGAGTTAAAAGATAGCATGCCGTTTTCTTGCAAGACATATTTATTACCAGGGAACTCTCATTCTTTGTATCTAGGCATGATCCAACATCAACCTCATATTTCATAGTGTTTTCAAGTCTTAAGCTTTTCAAAGATTTCTGCAAATTCCCTGAATCTTGAATTTTATATTTCTTCAACTCTGACTTCTGCAATTTCAAATGTTGTATTTATACCACCGTGCAGTAGTTAGAGAAAGAGCTAAGCTACTCTAACAAAGATGGACACAAGTTCATTGATTATTGAAGAATAACTTTTGATTGTTATGTAGCTGATTTGATGTGAATGGTCCAGGTCTGTCTACATCTCTATTTTGTGCAAACTCTCAAGGGCCCACATTTCTTCTATTGCATGGCTCCACCACTCTCTAGGGCATTATTATGGTCAGGCTGGTCAAAAGATGACATCATCCTATGTAGATTCCTGCTGTTTGCATGGAGAAACAGAAGAAAGTAAATCACTGACTTAAGATTCTGAGGTATCACTAGTACATTTACATTACTTATTGTTGCATTCCACTGTCCTAACAACAAAGGAGAATGAGTAGTAAGCTTTGTACCCTAACAACTGTTCCTGGAAAGCTTTGTACCCTAACAACTAAAATTCAAAAGAGGAACAGGAAAACAAATTGTGTGTGTGTGTGTGGATTGATAATGATCTCACCATAGTTTTCCCCTCTGGCTACCCCGTTTCCCATGTTAGAGTACATTTACTCCCTCGTGAAATGAGAACAACAAAATCCCATATGGTTGCTCTATCCACTTAAAATTCCAATTATCTGATGATGTGCAGACCTGTCTATTAGTTTATATATGGCTTCTCATGATCTCCCAAATTTAATACACTTTTAATATGTAGTAGCCTAAAACCGGTTATTCCTCCCAATATATAATGTGCTGATAACTTTAACAAGCAGCCAACTAAAAGTGGAAAGACTGGGGGGACATCTGGGTGTCTCAGTCAGTTAAGCGTCCGACTCTTGATTTCAGCCCAAGTCATGATCTCACATTTCATGAGATTGATCCCCCACATTGGGCTCTGCACTGATAAGACAGTCTTTTTGGGATTCTCTCTCTTCCTTTCTCTCTGCCCCTCTCGTGCTCTCTCTTTCTCTCTCTCAAAATAAATAAATAAGCTTTAAAAAATGGGAACACTGAAAATCATTAATTTATAGTAATTAGAAGACTCACCTGGGCAGGAATTATGAAACTTCCTACCAAAGCAGTGAAATAAATTCATTTCTTTTTTTTAATTTTTCTATTATTAATTTTTTAACATTTATTCATTTTTGAGAGATGAGACAGAGCATGAGTGGGGAAAGGGCAGAGAGAGAGGGAGACCCAGAATCTGAAGCAGGCTCCAGGCTCAGAACTGTCAGCACAGAGCCTGACGCGGGGCTTGAACTCATGAACTGTGAGATCATGACCTGAACCTAAGTCCAATGCTCAACTGACTGAGCCACAGGCCCCCCGAAATAAATTCATTTCTTAGTCCATCTAGGCACCCCTCTTTCTGCTATCTGGCATAATTTCATTCTTCCTCACCATAGTATATTAGGATTTCTATTTTTAAAGTGTACCATGGAATAGTGGCTTAAATAGTGCACATTTATTTCTCACAGATCTGGAGGCTGGGAAGTTTTTGAGGGCCCACTTCTGGTTCATAGATGGTCATCTTTTCTGTGTCCTCATATGGTGGAAAGGATCAGAGAGCTCTCTGGGATCTCTTTTAAAGGGCAATTATCCCATTCATGAGGGATTCATCTTCATGACTTAATCCCAATGGCCCCACCTCATAGTACCATCACATTGGGGGTTAGGATTCCAACACATGAATTTTAGAGGTACACAACATCTTTTATATTTTGAGAACTGTGCTTTTGTCTTTTGTGAGAGTAATATATAATCATCTTTGTCTACTCTCCTTTATGACCTCTTTTGAGGTAGGTGTTGGAAAAATGCCTTGCTTTATGACCTTTGGGGTGGGCTATATAGGCCAAGCTTATTATTTCTTTTGCATACAGTTTGCAAAATTCAGCAGACTTCTGCTCTCTTTAAGTCAGCACTCTGTGCAGTAGTGGTTATGACATTTAGGCTTACTTTTTTGTTTTTGTTCTACTCTGTACCTTGTTTTTCTCTCTCATTCCAACGGAAGGTACCTTATGCCATCCAAAACACTAGACTGAATGTGGGAAGGCACCTCTGTAATTTAACATTTGCCACAGGGGTTCCTCCCTTTCTTTTTAGTCTTAATAGGCACTTGAGAAAGTATCTTGAGAATAGGAATGTTTGGTTTTCTGAAACTCTGGGCCATGGCTCTCTAAATTCTGTTTCCTTCTATTGCTGTTTATTGACTGGTAACTTTTTGCCTGAGCTCATTTCTTTATTTTGTTACTTTGTTAAAATAGCAAGGAGCAAACAATTACTGCTAACATTCTAATTCTTTCTGTATACTTTCCCTGTAGCTACATGCTCAGTTAGCCCATGGTACCCACTGATTCATAACCAGGAAGATATTTTTGCCATGGCATAAGAAGTCCAATCAAGTCTATAAGTCTAATTCTAGTTTGCAGTATGTTTTGCCTTACTATCAACAACTTCTCAGCCAACTTCAAATATTTATTTTTGTCACATCACCTGACTTCTAGGTTGAATTTCTCTGTTAAAGTGAAGGAATAACTTCTAAAATAAAGAGCTCTGCACATTAGTATTTGAATGAATAAAAGTTTTATTTCTCTATCATCTCACAGTCCTAGTTTCAGGGAACCATACTTCTTTCATCTGAGGTTGCCAACACTGTTAAGGTCAGGGACCCCCTACATGTGGTCCATAGAACCCAGGGGGTTTCTGTGACATTTTAAGGAGAAATTAAGATCAAAACGAGTTCATAATAGTATTAAGACATTATTTGTAGGGCACCTGGGTGGCTCAGTTGGTTAAGTGTCTGACTTCGGCTGAGGTCATGATATCAAAGTTCGTGAGTTCAAACCCGGCAAAGAGCTCTGTGCTGGCAGCTCAAAGCCTGAAGCCTGCTTTGGATTCTGTGTCTCCCTCTCTCTCAGTCGCTCCCCTGCTGGTGCTCTCTCTCTCTCAAAAGTAAGTAAATAAACATTACATTTTTTAAAGACCTTATTTGATATTTTTTTTCCTGTGTAGATATTTGCATGTAGGCATTAAGTATTCTTCACTGCCATGCAATTAAATAAAAAAGTTTAAAATGCCTCGTGATACTTAATAATGTCTTGATGAAGCAATACAAGTGTTCATTCTTTAAATATAATTGAGTATATATACCTTTTTAATATTGTGTGTCACAAATGATTAAAAATATAAAAAATTCTGCTAAGTATTGAAATATGATGGTTGACTCTAGTTAGAGCACCTGTGTGATTGTGTGTATGTATCTGTATGTTTTTACATAGAACACCATTTTTACTTGAAAAAACAATTGACAGACTTAATTATAGCCTGGGTATTTGATATGTAGCTTTTGAAGTTAACATTTTATAAGGAAAAATGACATTCTTGTTGCTAATAATAAAATTAGAGCTTTAAAGCAAAAACAAAAACAAACAAACAAAAAACACCTTGAGTTTTGGAAAACTCATATATGCCTCTGTGAGCCTGCCAACTTTCTGACATTTAAATACCTTTCTGATGAGACCAGTAGAGATATTAACAAATATGAATAGTTTGTATCACATAAGGAAATGGGTCAATGTTAGATCTTCATAAACCACTAAGCCAAAATTTCAAAAAGAACAATGGATATTGTTCATAGATATTTGAAGCATAATGCAATAACGTGGGAGGAGTTCTTTGATGTGGTTTCTAATTCCACATCACGAATATTTTTTATGAAACTAGCACTTATCAAGTGTTACTAAATTATCAAAAATAATCACAACTATCTGAAAAGGCTATTAAAATATTCATCTTTTTCCAACTGCATATCTGTGCAAAACCAAATTTCTTCAAATTGATCAAAACAATAAATGTGATAGCAAGTTGAATAAAGAATTAGAAATGAGAATTCAATGGTCTCCTATTAATGGCATTAATGAGATTTGAAAAATGGAAAAGTGCTATTCTTTTTACTATATTTTTGTTTGAGAATATAATTGTTCTTCATAAAAATGTGCTATTTACTTTAACATGTAATGGATTCATTGTTATTTCAAATGAATGAATATATCCATAATTTAAAAGTTTCTCAGTTTTGATTTCTAAAAATGCAAATGTTGATATATATGACCCACATAAATACAAGCTCTTAATGCCCTCACTGCTTTTTAAGCGTGAATGAAACCAAAAAGTTTGAAGGCATTAGTGTCATTTGTGTGGTTGAACCTGACTCACATGCACCAGATTACTATTATGAAGGAGAAAGCACAAAGTAAAATACATCTTCTCTCTCTTTTTTTTAAGTTTGTTTATTTATTTTGAGATAGAGAGAGGACCAGCAAGTAGGGGAGGGGTAGAGAAAGAGGGAATCCAAGGCAGGCTCTGTGCTGTCAGTGCAAAGCCCAACATGGGGCTTGATCTCATGACTGTGAGATTATGACCTGAACCAAAATCAAGAGTCAGATGCTTAACCAACTGAGCCACACAGGCACCTACACGCATTCTCTTAAAGCTGGTAGTTGCAACTGGTTTACATACTGTGGTAAGTACCTAAGTACCTAAATGCATGGCCACATCTATCAGTGAGAATCTAGGATATATATTCTAGATGGGCAGCCAACTCCAGCTACAACTTATTACCATGGAGAATTTTAGTGGACACCTGTAGCATCACACATTTTACCATGACTGACATAATAGTGCTCCCTGATTGGATTCTTCACCATTCACTCAAATACATGAGTGAATAAAGTGACTAATTCTCATGATTACGTTGAAGAAGTAGAGGAACGTATTCAGGAAAATCCTTAAAAACCAAAAGACTTAGATTAGATATATGTCTAATCTCTCTAAAACTCTTTGTGGGCTGCCTAGCCAATAGGCTGTATCATTCTCTAACCCCTTATCTTTCAGTGCTTGGACTCACTGACTGTTAGCTCTCCATCAGCATAATGGTTAATTTTATGTGCAATTTTGCTAGGCCATGGTCCCCAGATAGTCGGTCAAACACTATTCTGGATACTTCTGTGAAAAAATTTTTGGTGTGAAATTCACATTTAAATCTGTAGACTTTGAGTAAAGCACGTTTCCCTCCATAATATGGCTGGCCCTCATCCAAACAGTTGAGAGCCTTAACAGAAGAAAGACTGACTTCCCTGGAGAAAAAAAGGAATTCTTCAACCAGATTGCCCTTGGATTTAAGCTTCAACTCTTACTTGAGTCTCCAGTCTACTGAACCCCCGCATCAGATTGTGCACAGTGATCACTAAGCCTCCACAGTCATGTGAATCAGTATCTTAAAATCTGTCTTTCATATCTATACATATATATATAGAATGAAACCTGTTAAATTGGGGCCAAAAATAATATTGTTACATATATATATATATATATATATATATATATATATATATACACACACACACACACACACACACACACACACACACACATATTTATATGTATGTATATAAACACATTTGTGTGTATATGAGTGTATTCATAAGTTTTGATCCTCATACCCCAGCTTCTTGTTCCTATCTCACTATTATATAGAAAAAATTGATTACCTTTGGCTCCTACTTGCAAATTGTGTACCCAAACCCCTCAATATGTTTGATAAACCTTGGCTTACCGTTAACATGGTCTACTCAGAGAACAATCTGAGTTAGGAGAAATAGTGTTGGGAATTGTTTCTGCAAGCTTTTCTTAGAGATAAAAAGTTGCTGAAGTTTAATGAATTTTGGGATAGGGTATAATTTCAAAGCAGTTGTGATTAATGTACAGCTTTAAAGTGATACGTTGCCTGAGGAAAGTTTAGGCATTTTATTTTAAAATGGCTAAAAATGTAGAAGTGTTAAGGTGTTGAATGAACTTTAAAAATCACATAAAACAGGTATTAACTTTTGGCCATCACTCTCATTTACTTAACCATAAACATGTTGGAAATTGTTAATTTCTACTACACGTACAGTCATGATGAACATATTATGCAAAATATGTGCAGGACAATAAATTGTCCTACAGTTCAGTGCTTTGGAACTCTCATTATAGTCTGTTTATTTTATATTGATGCATATTTTTTGGATTCTCTATGAATCTGTTCATCTCTCTCTTCTTGCTC
The DNA here is from genome assembly GCF_018350215.1 of Panthera leo. Taxonomy (NCBI): domain Eukaryota; kingdom Metazoa; phylum Chordata; class Mammalia; order Carnivora; family Felidae; genus Panthera; species Panthera leo. The sequence goes on along the minus strand of NC_056682.1, from coordinate 107,562,074 downwards.
TCCCCAGACCCCCTTTATTTAAAAAGTGAATAAAATAAGCTTATTTTAATATTTACTAAAAGTATTAAACATCTGCATTTAACTTACCTAAAAATTACATATATACAAAAAAGCAAAAGTGAAAGAAAATATTTATTCTTATAGAACTGTATTTTTTCAGTATACGTTCTCTTTTCCCTCCCACTTACTATGCACAATTTGTTCATGTGGGTACGTGCACATATGCATGTATTTTTACAATGAAGTAATGTATATTATATTACATTACAATTATTTTTCTAATTGATATATCTAGTGAAAGACTAATGTAATCTATTCTGTTAAAAATATATTCAAATGGAAATTTTACTATGTTTATGAAGGTCCTTTACTAATACACTCATTAATATATTCGACATCTGTTTAGCATACTTGCAATGCAAATATGCTTTGGGTTGGTAGTTAGTGTTTCTGATTCCAGAAATAAAAGTATCTACTCCCCAGATCTAATATAATAAAATCCACTTTTCCCCTGAATTGTCATTTTATTTTGTTTAATTTGAATACAATAAAATCTTTAATATACAGAATATCACCTTAAACTCAATGAAAATATCTTCTAAGATGGCATATGAAAATTTCATATAAAAATAGAAATATGTTTACTGATCAGTAGCTCTATAGAATTTAAGCACAATCTTTTCATTAATTAATGAATTAATAAGTCAAATTATGGGGTGCCTGGGTGGCTCAGTCGGTTAAATGTCCCACTTCAGCTCAGGTCATGATCTCTCAGTCCGTGAGTTCAAGCCCGGTGTCGGACTCTGTGCTGAGTCTCAGAGCCTGGAGCTTGTTTCAGATTCTGTGTCTCCCTCTCTCTCTGACCCTCCCCCACTCATGCTCTGTCTCTCTCTGTCTCAAAAATAAATAAACGTTAAAAAAAAATAAGTCAAATTGCATATTGATATAAATATACTTCAAGCAAAGAAGTATATCTGTCACTATTCTTGTTGTCATTTCTTAGTTTTTACCAAAATTATGCTACATATTCACATATTAGGCTTTGAGAAGCATTTGGTATTTTTTTTTTAATTTTTAATGTTTATTTATCTTTGATGAAGAGAGACACAGAGTGTGAGCAGGGGGAGAGGGGGAGTCCAGAGAGAAAGAGACACACACAGAATCTAAACAGGCTCCAGGATCTGACTTGTCAGCGCAGAGCCTCATGCGGGGCTGGAACTCAAGAACCATGAGATCATGACCTGAGCTAAAATCGGATGTCAACTAATTGAGCCACCCAGGTGCCCCCTGGGATTTTTATTCAGTAAGACATTTATTTTATTTTACTTTTAATATTCATTTACTTATTTTTGAGAGAGAGAGATCGTGAGCGGGGAAAGGACGGAGATAAGAAGGAGACAGAGAATCCCAAGCAGGCTCTGCACTGACAGTGCACCTGGCTCAAACCCATGAACCTCAAGATCATGACCCAAGCTGAAATCAGGAGTTGGGAGCTTAACTGACTGAGCCACCCAGGCGCCCCTCAGTATGACATTTCAAAGGTATCCATCTTTTGTCTGGTTCATAGTTGGCAGATAGGACAACTAGCTCTTGCTAGTAAAGTTTTCTTTGAAGTATTTCATTTTGCTGATATTTTCATTTTACTTGGCATACTAAATGATATATCTATGATTTTATCTCAACTAGATTTCCATTTTTGTGTGATTGTCTGATTACCTTTATCCCTCATATCCAATATGCCACATTCTGATATGCTTTCTTTTCTTGACTTACAATTTCTATCAGAAAATTTTTAATTGTTCTTAGTTCTATAGTATTATTACTTCATATACTTCTGATACAGGTTTTTGGTTTATTTTGAATTTTTTCACAGGGTATATAATAATCTGCACATTTCTCACATTCTCCTACTTACATTTAAGAACTTTGTTCCCTATAGACTTGTTACACATATGGCTAACTCCAGTATTTAATTTTTATAATTTTACTTTTTTAACATCTCTCCTTCCTACCTACTTTTCTTTCTTGCTCAATTCCTGAAGTAATCAACATCAATTAATTTGAATCATGAGATTTCTTAAATTTACCCTTTTTTCATGTCAATTTAACAAAGCTCTGTGTCTCTCTCACACCTCACTTAAGCTGAGCTAATTTGCAGTCTACTGTGGTATAAAATTTGGATTTCTGATTTAGTAACAATATTATTTTTGGCCCAATTTTAATAGTTTTTATTTTTTTGGCAAAACCCATCAAAGATAATCCCATTTGGCTGCTGGTTATTTGACATTGATTAGCTTATTTTGTAGCTTGGCAGAACAAATTGAATCTACTATGGAAAAATGGATTAACATGATATCATGAACAGATTGGTAATATAATAGTATCCACTATACAGTATGTGGATTAAAATCCAAAGGTATTTTTCTGGATTCCTTTCTTTGAGTTGGAAGATAGATTATTTTGGTCACAGTTTGAAAATATCATGGCTGTATCTAAATAACATATGTAGAACCCAACTAATGACACCATTTTATTATTTGTCACCTTTAAAATATTGTAGTATGTTCTATGTAAATTTTTTGTCAAAATAAAAATACAGAAACCATAAACATACAGCTGGATGAATTTTCACAAACTGAACACAAGTCATGAACACCCAGATTGACAAGTCAACCTCACCAGAATTTCAGAAACCACCTTGTACCTTTTATAGTTACTGTGTCCCCCAGGATAACCACTATCCTAATTTAGCATCATAGTGTTATATTTTAGGACTTTGGTTGAGTGATTTTTGAATTTTTGAGTGATATGCTTTTCATCTTGTTTCTTTTGTTCAACATTTTATTTGTAGGTAATATCCGTATCACAGTATGGAATTATTATAGTTGGTTCATTCTCATTGCTTTTGTCAATTTTGAATATTCCTGCTATGAAAATTCTAACATTTGATTTTAGTGAATATGTGTGCATTTCTGCTGAATATATAACTAGGGATAGAAATGCTGGATCATAGTGTATTAGGTAATGATTTCCCCTCAGAGACTTGAAATTGTTGCACGTTCTCAGTAACACTTGGTATTATTATTAGACATTGTGACAAGTGTGTACTTCTATATTCTTGTGGCCTTAATTTGTATCTCCCTAATGACTAATGAAATGAAATATCTTTTTATGTATCGGTTAGCTATTTAAGTAACCTCTCTAATGTGAAGCATCTGGGTTTTCAGCCTTTTTTGCTACTGAATAGGGTAGGTTTATCTTATTAATGTTCCAGCATTCTTTGTATATTATAGAAATAAGTCCTTTGTCGTATACCTGCATTCTCTCTCTGTGAGTTGTTTTTTTTGTTTGTTTTTGTTTTTTCATCTGTGGAACATTTGATGACCAGAAGATCTAATCACAAATATAGTCAATGTTATAATTTTTCCTTTTATGGTCAGTGTTTTTGTGCTATTTTTGAGAAATCTTTGCTTACCATCTGGCATAAAGATACTATTGTATGTTTGCTTCTGAAAGTTTATTGCTTTATCTATTATATTTGTATTCACAATCCAACTAAAATTGATATTTATGAATGTTGTGATTTAGGAATCCAAAATCCCCTCCAAAGGATCCAATTGATTTGACACTAATTATTGAGATTATCATTTTTGAACTATACAGCCTTATTGATCATAACATAAGTAAGTTAATGTTACTTTTAATACTTAACATTGCAGATGTCTCTACTTGATACATCCTCAAAAAACATTTGAGATGGCTGTTTGGTTTGGAGAAGAAGCAAGGATTTATCAATTAAGCCAAGAGGGGCTTAACCCATTACAATCTAGGTAATGAAAATTAATAGTCATTTCTTTATTTTGATTAGTTAGGCAATCTAGATGTTATGTACAAATGAAAGATAATAAGTAGATAAATAACATGCACATAAATTAGCTTAACCAGAAAAATCCATAATGTCTTTTTTGAAAGTCTGAATACATATATACTAATTACCAACAGAAACATTTCAGAGCACTTTTTATTAAACTGTTTTGAAAGCAGTGAGAGGAAAGCATGTAAGGTTAAAAACAAAAGCATTTCAACAGCTCTCAGCTAAGATTGAAGAACAGAGATGTTTGAAGAACAGAGATGGCAGAGCCTGAAGGATGGAGAAGAACAGAGGAGTTTGGTACAAAATTACATTAGAGATGTAATGTCGTGAATGGAACTGGAGAGTGTGATGCTAAGTGAAATAAACCATACAGAGAAAGACAGATACCATATGGTTTCACTCTTATGTGGATCCTGAGAAACTTAATAGAAACCCATGGGGGAGGGGAAGGAAAAAAAAATAGAGGTTAGAGTGGGAGAGAGCCAAAGCATAAGAGACTCTTAAAAACTGAGAACAAACTGAGGGTTGATGGGGGTGGGAGGGAGAGGAGGGTGGGTGATGGGTATTGAGGAGGGTATCTTTTGGGATGAGCACTGGGTGTTGTATGGAAACCAATTTGACAATAAATTTCATATATTGAAAAAAAAGAAAAAAAAATAGAGATGTAATGTCCATGAGTGCATGATCTTGCATGTCATATTAATAAACTTTAAATATAACCTAAAAAGGTGAAAAGTCATTAAACATTTAAGATTGAGGTCGTAAAATCCTATTTTTTATGTTAAAAAGATAAATTTGGCTTTATCTTTGGAAAGGATGAGAAAGTAACAAAAAAGAACACCAGCGACCAGTTAAAATAAGACAATCCAGTCATGAGAAGATATCTTTAATTTGATAATTTTGACTATATTCATAACAGTGGAAATTCCTGGAAGTTACTAAATTAGGAATATATTTAGTGGAAAAACTTGTGAGAATATGTGAACCGGACATTGGGATGGTACAAGCAAGAAATAACAAGAATTATTTCCAATTTTTTGATATTAACGACTGGATGGAAGTGGTACGATGGAGGAATGAGTATCTTCTTAAAAACTGGGGAGGCACGAGTCTCCTTTAAGAATCAGATTAAACTTTTCACAGATATCTCAACATATTTTCAAGAGGAATCAAGTGTACAGAGAATATTTATGTCCTTGAAAATTTTCCATATAACCAGAGTTCAATGAAAACAATTATGGCACGTAGCTATTAATAATAATGCTCCTTTTCACTGTGTTTGGCTGTGTAAATGGTTGTTCAGTCATTGAATTTATTTCTTTGCTACTCCAATGGGTAGGGGCAACTGTGCCAGAGGTACGATCAATTGTGTTTGAGTGAAAATGATGTGTGCACCTACTGATCAAAAAAATATACAAATTTTTGTATAATATCTTGTATGATTTCTTGTGCCTCATGTTTTCTCCCACTCCCACTCTTTTTTTCTCCCATCCCTATGACTTACTTATTTTTAACTGAAAGTTTTTGTATATCTTAATCCTCTTTACTTAATTCACCCATGTCTACCCATCGTCCACCCTGGTAACCATCAGTTTGTTCTCTGTATTTATAAATCTGTTTCTGTTACTTTTTTTGTTAATATGTTTTGTTTTTTAGATTCCACATATAAGTGAAATAATTTGCCTTTTTCCAAAGTCTGACTTATTTCACTTAGCCTAATACTCTCTAGGGTTCTCAAAAAATTAAAAATAAATATACTATATGATCCAGTAATTCCACTACTAGGTTTTTATTCAAAGAAATGAAAGTGCCAATTTGAAAAGATACATGCACCCCTATGTTTATCGCATAATTATTTACAATAGCCAAGATATGGAAGCAGCCTAAGTGTCCACTGAAAGATGAATGGATAAAGAAGATCTGAGGTATATATACACAATGGAATAGTACTTAGCCATAAAAAAGAATGAAATCTTCTCCCTCTTCTTTGTATTTGAAATGCAAACATTGTGGTGATTGTGTTTAGACCATATGCAACAACAGCCTAGGTTATAGTAACGAACCAGAGGATGGAATCTCAAGCACATTCCATACTCTTCTTCAACTAGACTACAGTGTGGGAGGCAAATAAATTTCTACCTTATTTGGGCCTTTTTTTGTCACTTAAAAAATGCTTATTATCTTAACTAATACTTGTTAAATTATAAGAAACATACTGAGTTTACCTGGACTTTTTGAGAAGAGATTTTATAACTTCAATCAGATTTTCAAAGATCCCAGTATGATTAGTTATTGTTGCTAAAAACACTTTGAAAATTATGTTGGGAGATGGAAATCCTCTCACATATCGATCATTTAAATCTACGGAGGTCTCTATAGACCATGGAAAAACAAAAGCAACATGACAACAATAATAAAACACTATCAACTAAAGCTGCTTTAAATGGTAATCTTTTCTTTTATAATTTACTGTAGCAATGTGTAAATTAGCTTTGGTTTTCATGTTAGCAAATACAAAATCAACAGACCTTCTTCTTCTGAACACAGATGCCTGCTTAATGAATTTGGAACTGGCATTGCCACAGGTGCACAGTCTAAGAATGTTTAATTGCTTGTTCTTGCAAAACCCTGGTGCACGAAAGCCAATATGTTTTGCCTTCATATGTCACTTGGAGAACCTTGCTTTTTCACGCAAGGTCCATATCTCTTCCACCTGTGCATGTCAACATGTTGTGACAATAAGGTTGTTCTGAGTATGGAAAGCAGTAAAAAGCTTGTCAGTTATTATAAGAAAGTAAAAGACCAAAGTACAATATTGACTGGCTAATTCCAGGGGCTCAGTTTTTTATTGCTTATGCTGTTTCTTGTGTCACTAAAATTTCATATCCAAGATATATATAAGAAACATTGTTAAATTTAATTCTATAATATCATTCTTGATCAGTGAGGACTAATAATAACTTGTGTTATTTTTGAGTCGATATTCCAGATCATTCTTCATATTCCATAAATAGTCTATTTTGGTAGGGTAACGAAAATCATGATTTATAAACTTAAATAAGCATCAGAAAAGCTTAACATCTACTATTTCCATATTTTCAAATGAAGCAAACATAATCCACTAAATCTTTACCTTACCCTTAGTAATTGGGTAGTTTGAAAGTGAAATTGAAAAATAAATACAAGAAAATGGCATGGCTTCTTCTCAAAGGAAGTTTTGCTGTTTACCAATCTATGATGATTTTCACAAAAGAATGATACCACTGACAATTCTATGATCTATAGGTACATTTTGACAAACAATATCCATTAAGTAAAGTATATATTCAATAACACCTATAACTAATCTGTGTAAATTTTTTTTAAATATGAAATTTATCCTCAAATTGGTTTCCATACAACACCCAGTGCTCATCCCAAAAGGTGCGCTCCTCAATACCCATCACCCACCCTGCCCTCCCTCCCACCCCCCATCAACCCTCAGTTTGTTCTCAGTTTTTAAGAGTCTCTTATGCTTTGGCTCTCTCCCACTCTAACCTCTTTTTTTTTTCCTTTGCCTCCCCCATTGACTTCTGTTAAGTGAAATAAGTCATACAGAGAAAGACAGATACCATATGTTTTCACTCTTATGTGGATCCAGAGAATCTGTGTAAATTTCTTAACCTTGCTAATAAACCTTGGATATTCTTCAAGAAGGAGATTATATAACCTTTTACCTACATTTTTCTATCTGCTCCTTAATATTGCTTTTTAAAACATCGAATAATTATAGTACTCTATATTTAGCAGTATACATTTCTAAGTTATGTTGAAATAATGATCTGTTTTGGGTTGCTTTTGCTCAACTACCATTTTATTTTTTTCATATGAAATTTATTGTCCAATTGGTTTCCATACAACACCCAGTACTCATCCCAATAGGTGCCCTCCTCAATGCCCATCACCCACTTTCCTCTCCCTCCCACCCCCCATCAACCTTCAGTTTATTCTCAGCTTTTAAGAGTCTCTTATGGTTTGCCTCCCTCCCTAACTTTCAACTACCATTTTAAAATCAAACCCTAACACTGAAATAGATCTTTGTAAGTCAGATTGAAGAAGGATTCTAAGTTTAAACAACCCGAATCTGGTATATTCAGAAAGAAATATCTCCATTTTTTCTTCTCATACAAAATTGATTATATTATAAGTTTAATGAGAATTTATTGAGATAATTTTATCAAAAACCAATTAACAAAAGTTTAATATATTTTAGTACTAAATAAAAATATTTTCCGATGTATTTTCGTATTGGGAAAGTACAGTAATAAAATTTCAACTAGAGGTCTCCAAAGAGTATTATGGGACTCAAATCAATTTCATTTGTGACAGGTGCATTTTGAGGAAACACCGGCCCTGCTACATGTGGGTTGCTATTGATGCGTCCCCATTTAGGCAGTTAAAGTAATGAGGAGGAGGATAATCATACAGCACGATAAAATCTATGCAGTGAAAAATGAGAATAAAATCTTTGAGAAACAAGTTGAGAGTAAGAAACAAATTCATTCCTTTCAAACAGTGTGTTAAGAAATGACAGTGGTCAAAGGCAAATTAGAATGATTGAGAGAACAGAAGATCTAAACATGTTAAATAATTCTGAAACAATGAATTTAAAAAATAGATACTAGGAGAATTAATAAAAACAAAGGAAAATATTCATATTAGTTTCTTTTTTGCTCTTATTTAACATGAAGATTGAGGCAAAACAAAATAAATAAACCTGTATTTCTCATTTACAGCAGGGAGGAAAACATCTATGCCAGCACTAGGTAAGATTTTGTAGGGGTCCATTTTACAAACACTGAGAGTTTTTGTCCAAGAAGAGATCCTTAGATAATTTACAATAGGAATGACTGCAGGATACTGTGACTTAAATCATGGTTAAAAGAACATCAGAATAAAGTGAAGGTTATTTGAGGACATTTTTCAAAAATTGAATTTAAATGGTGAGACTGAAAGATATTTCTTTTTCTTTGCTCACGTGAAGAAAAAATAATTTGCCAGGTATTATCTGGCTGAAAGGCCTTAAAACAGCTCAAGAAGAGTATCAGATGAGTTTGGTGTAAAAATTGAATGTTACTGCCAAATGGAATTTGGTTATGAAGGAGTAAGATAATTCCCCACTGAAGAACTTTCATTCATGACAGAGAAAAGTGTTAGTGGATAAACAGTGGATCCTCAGATAAGCCACAGAGACAACATAATTAAAAGTACTGCCAGACAAGTGTTTTAGTTTTGAAGCCTAAGGACATACTTGTGTTTCTTCCAAAATAGAAAAAGAGCTTTATGTTTTAAGAAATGATGGGTAAGAGGAGACAGCAGAGTAAGAGATACTTGTTCAGGCAGTGTAGAAACCATAAAATTACCTAAAAATGGGGGTGAATAGAATGGAGAGATCACATCAAAAAAATTTTTTTAAATTGTTCCTAGCACTCCTAGGCATTTCTTTATTCTAGAGAAATGGAGATGTAGGTTTGCACAAAATCTGCACGTAAATGTTTATAGAAGCTTCTATACACAGTTTTTTCATTTGCTTGGGAAATGACTTTTCATTTGTTTTGGTAATAGCCAAAAGCTGAAAACAACCCAAATGTTTCTCTGTCAGTGAGTGGTTAAACATCCCTACCATGGAATACTACTCAGAAATGAAGGAGAATGACATACTGATATACAAAATAATTCAGATGAATCTTCAGAGAATCATGCCAAGTGAATAAAAAGGCAACTCTGTATGATTTCATTTATAAAACATTCCTGAAATGAAAAATTTACAGCAATGAAGATTAGATTGATGGTTGTTAGAGATTAAAAAGAGGGTGTAGGTGGAAAGTGGGTATGACTATAAAAGGGTCCTAGGAGGGATCCTTGTGTAATGGAAATTTCTACATCTCAGTTGCGTCAATGTCAGTATTCTAGATGTGATACTGTACTGTGGTTTTGCAAGACATTACCATTGGGGAAAACTGGGTAAAGGGTATGGTATTCCTTAGAACCATATGCAAATCTATAATCATCATAAAATACAAGATTTAATTTAAAAATGACCCAGACTTTTCAAGAATGTGTCAATCTTTGGCAAATTTTTTGGTCATATGCAAATATTCACAATGGAAAGGACAAAAGGAACACAAGATTGGGGGATTTTTTTTTTTTCTTGAATTCAGAGTAGTGCCTATAAGGGAAGAAGAAGAGGGAGAAAGTTTGGGAAGGAATTGTGATATCTGTAAGAAACCACCATGCAATTAAAGAAAGGTTCCCAAGCAAAGCATAAAGCCAAAATGAAACGTAGTTTGGAATTTTTATGTATTTATTTTAGTAAATAAAAAAGTAAAGGATTGACCTAATCAAACACTTGGGCTTAATATTGTCTAACTTTTTAAAATCATTTTTTTGTTTTAGAGAGAGAGAGAGAGAGAGAGAGAGAGCATGAGCAGGGGAGAGGAGTAGAAGGAGAGAGACTGAGAATCTTAAGCCACTCTAAACTCAACATCAAGCCAATGCAGGGCTTGATCACGCAACCCTACAATCATGACCAGAGCCACAATCAAGAGTCAGATGCTCAACCTGCTGAGCCACCCATGTGCCCCTAACATTTTTTTGAAATGTTTTATTTTTACTAATAGTATCAATCCTTTTTTTTTTTTTTTTTTTTTTTTTTAAGTAGTCTCCACGCCCAGGGAAAGCTCAATGTAGATCTTCAACTCACCACCCTGAAATCAAGATCTGACCTGAGATCAAGAGTCAGCCACTTAATTGACTGAGCACCCAGGGGTCCCATAGTCCCAATCCTTAATCACCACCAGCACCCTATATTTTATTTTTGATGTATTTTCTTTGAATACACTATTGTTTTGGTTCTTTAGCTCTGCTCATGTGCAAATGTACCTATACACCCCCACTCAGCTAATATGTACCACATACACATGTACATATATATTCACAAAAAATTGATCTGTGTACTTAAAATTTTTATAAGTAATACTTGGATACAAATTATTTTGCTGTTTACTTTTATCCAGAATTTTATTTTTAATATCTGCTTTTATTTTTACATGAACATTCCTTCCTTCTGACTACTAGATAATATCCTGTCAAAAGCATAGATATAAATTACCTCACCATTATCTGCAACAAGCAGGTAGGTTAATCTCAACTTTTTACTAATACATATGATATGACAATAAATATTCTAATGCATGTCTTTTTATTCCCCTTTGAAAGATTTCTCTGTAAGTGGTTATATATTTCCATATTTTAAAAAATGTACTTTCATATACAAAGCTAAAGAATTACTTACTGAAAGATGTGAAATTTAAAAAAGGTAATATAGCATGAAAGCAAAGTGAATAAGAAAAGTGTTAGTGTAACTAAAGACAGAGTGATGAGAAAATATAAGATAATGAAACAGACTAGTGTTTTATATATAGACATTTTTTAAAAAGGTAATAGAAATAAATGAAAGGTAATAACTTTCAGATAAAATCATACAGGTAAAGCAAAGTATGGGGGGGAAGAAATGTTTAAGGATATGTGTTTCGTATATAAATATGAAATAGACATTAGAGAGTATGATGAGTATGTGAGGTAAAAACAATTAAAATTGCATTAGAAAGTTTCAAAGCATTGAAAAACTAGGTCAAATACATTTGTAAAAATAAATTATTATTAAAACAAAAACTTCTTATGTTAAATCTAATTCAAAAGAATGACTTCTTTAGAGCATTCTGGGAGGAAATAAATAATAAGTCATTTTTGAATTAGCAATTTTGGAAGATTGTATTTCTATTTGGATACAAGTATGATGTTTTAAAAGTTAGGAAGATAGTTTGGACTACTTAGATTAAAGACTGGGATATTTTTAAAAATCAAAAATTAGGAATGAACTCTGAAAATATGAAAAACATGTTAAAATAAACACTAGCTTAAGAAAAATCTGACTATATTAAAATAAAAAAATTAAAAACAATAAATTTTTTTTGAAAAACAATACAATATTTTTAAATAATATGCACTCTGACAAAATGATTATGGATTTCATGGGAATTCAATTATCATTAAAACAATTATCATTAAAATATATCATTATATATTTATTTTATAATAGTCTGTGAAGATAACACATAATTGTCAAATAATAATTAAATATAAAAGAATTACAATTATAAGTTTGAGATGCATAAACTTATATATGAATATTTTCCAAATATTAAAAATGAAAGTGTTTCATAGCTAAGCAATTGTTTTTCATGATAATCACTACATACTACCATTACGTGGACAAAAAGGAAAACAATAAAATGGTTTAAAAAAAATGACAGGTAAATTGGATAGAGAGGAATAATAAATGCAATAAATATGTGTTTTGTGCAATCTATAAATATTTCTATTTAAAATAGTTATGTGACCACATGAATTAAAAATAAAGTGCTATTAAACCATATATGTATACAATTTAAGACAATATTTTATTGAAAAATTCTTACATACAAATGTATTAAAATCAATTGAACAACCTTTATTTTTATACTCACTTGACTTTTGTTTCACTTTTAAGTTAAGTGTGATTATGATGCTGGAATCTACTGATTTTAGTTCAAACAAAAAAGGGTAGCATAGACCTATCATTTGATTTTTCTGTTTTCTCTTTTCATAGAAAGTCATCAATTTAAATTTGTACATTTGTTAGCTATGTGTCACTAGTTATTTAGCTTTTCCACCATATTTTCTATCACTCAATAACATTACTTAAAATAGCCTTAAATGTGATCTCTGCTGAGTCATGAAAAGCAAAGCAAACCTTGGGGAACTACTATTAGTGATGGTTATGGGTTAAGTGAGATGGGTAGAAATTTTCCCTGCCAAGTCTAAATTTGACATCACTTTTCTAAATGACACGATAGGAAATGGTCAAAATTTTATTGATCTCTTTTAAACATGTTCTGGGATCATAAATGATTTCATCCTAAAAGTTGTAGGCATTAATGATTTTGTTACTTCTTTATTTTATTAAAAATATCAGAATTTTTATGTTAGGTAAATTTATCAGAATATTACTGTTGCAGATATCAAAATGTTTAACAGAATGATATTTTAATTATATTGTCTAATCTTCAAAATAGAACTGTCATTATATCAGAGAATTATAAATCTTAGTGTAAGGAATTATTTTTTAAGAAAACAAAGCATCAAAAATATTTTGCTAGCTAATTATAACATTTATAAATGCTAAATCACAAATGTGACAACTCTTTCCTTTATCCCAATGTCTGTGTTTCAGCCCTCTTTGAAATTCTGGGCATGTTTTACTCATATAAGTAGATATTTTCTTCTATCCCAAAATTGATCCTGAAAAGATACCCCCTTTTGTTAAACACAGCATTGCACAGAAGAGGTGTGAAGTTTTAAGGTGGTCCTCAGTGCTTCCTCATGACACCATTTATACCTCCTTCCCAGGTTGGCTTGGAGCCAATGACGTTTCACGTGGGAATTCATTTCTGAATAATTTTGAAGGGTCATTTCACTTCCGGAGCCTCTCAGTATAGCGGATGAGACCTTCATTGGGATTGCATTTTCTCTTTCTGCCTAATGCTGATTTTTTTTTTTTTAATATAATTTCCAAGGTGTTGATACCAAGGGAAAGATGGAGATGAGGCTCGGGACTGAATGGTAACAAGTTTAAAAAAGGTAAACTCCCAATGAAAATAGCCTGATCTATCAAGGTCAGGGTTCTGATTAGTAAAGAATAAGACACCAGATGATAACAACTGGATTGATATGCCTGGATATCTTGAATCTCCAGATTCTCTTGGACATCATGAACCTGAACAAGTGACTCCTGCACTTTTTTGTCACGAGTGCTTTTTGATGGCTAGTGCTTTTGCTTTATTTGAAAATTTCCCCCGCAAGGCAACATGCACCCGCAGGAATGTTATGTATTCTCTGATTATTGGTAAAATTCAATAGATTTATTTGAGCAAGCCAGAAAATTATATTATTCTAACATGCTATATACTTAAATATTTTTCTACTGCAAGGTTACTTTTTAAATTTTATTTTATTCCACTATAATGCATTTGTCATTACTTACCTTTAAATTTACATATTTTAATACTATGCATTTTGATGTATGAGCATGTATCTTTACAAGTAATTCTTGTTAAATTGTACATTTTATCATTATGAAATATTGCCATTGATGTTATTGTAAGATCTTTAATTGTTTTCTCTGATATTAATATCAATTCACTTGTTTTCTTGATAATCACATTTGCTTGATGTATCATTTTCCATTCATTAATTTTTAACTCTTCTTGTTCTTTTAGATATGTCCTAAACTAACACAAAGTATTTTTTCATCTAACTCAATTTCTTCTGCTTTTTAATGAAGGATTTAAACAATTTCTGCATTATATACTTATATATTATTTATGACAGCCCTCTTTTTTTGTTTTATTTTTGGAATGATCCACAAACTTCTTTCCAGTACCCATCACATCATCTAACATTCTAGAATTTGTGCATGTTAACACTACATTCGACTGAGTTAACAAACTCAGAAAGATTTATTACACAGAAATACATATACTTGCATCTGACTTTTACAAGCAGTATATCACATTTTTCTTCCTCTATTCCCTGAACTTCCTACTTTGGGATTATCTGGATGTTTATTCCATATCTTTGTTTATTTTATAAATTTGTACAAAAATACTTACATCCATTTACACTTTAGAAGCTTCTTTTAGGGGTGCCTGGGTGGCTCAGTCGGTTAAGCACCGACTTCGGCTCAGGTCATGATCTCGCTGTTCACGAGTTCCAGCCCTGCATCAGGCTCTGTGCTGACAGCTTGGAGCCTGGAGCCTGCTTCAGATTCTGTGTCTCCCTCTCTCTCTGCCCATCCCCTGTTCAGGCTCTGTCTCTGTCTCTCAAATATGAATAAAAATTTTTAAAAAATTAAGAAAAAGAAGTTTCTTTCATAACCACTTATTATGAATTGAATTATGTCCACCAAAAAAAATTTTTTTGAAAAGATAAAGTCCTAAGCCTCAACACCTCAGAATGAAAACTCATTTGAAAATAGGTCATTGAATATATAATTAATTAATTAATTTGAGATCATGCTGAAGCAGGTTGGGTCTATAATCCAATCTGACTTGTGTCTTTATCAAAGGGGAAAATTTTGGACAGCAGGAAGAACACTGTGTGAAAAGAAAGGCAGAAATCAAGGTGATACTTTTACAAGCCAACCAACATAAAAAAAATTTCTAGCAAACCACCAGAAGCTAGGAGAGAGGCATGGAACAGATTCTTCCAAACAATCCTTAGGACGAACCAGTCTTCCTGATACCTTGATCTGACATTTCTAGCTTCTGTAATTCTGAGGACAATAAATTTCTGTTGTTTAAGCTACCAATTTATGGTATTTCATTATGGAAACCCTAGGAAATTAATATACTACAATTTTTAAAGTATTGTTATCTTTTCCTCTCTGCTTCCCTTTAGCCCATGTAATTATTCTGTCACACATTTCTGTTTATACTACCCTAAATGCCCGCTTCTCATTTTCGTATCTTACTTTGACTAACTGATTGCCAAAACGATCTTGATGACAAATGAGCCCCTTACCATCTTTCTCATCTTACCCCAATTAATCTTCCACATTGCTTCCACTTTCCAAACTCAAGCTTGTATAAAACTTAAGTTTTCCACAGCTGATATAATTGCATCTATTGGAGACTTCTGAATTGATTCCAGATCATCAGTGACTGATGATCTGTACTCTCTTCGTCTTAGCTGATGTCACATGAAGTTCAGCTTTTGATTTAGGTAATGCATGCGTTGTTCCAGCATGCATTGTTCCAATTGTTCTTTCTCCAAAAGTATTTTTAAAGCTTTCACAAAGGCAGTTGAGCATATTTGAAGATATTTTTAAATTCTCTCTTTTCCCAGGTATGTGCTTGGATGAACATATAGAAGTATAAATCTGATGATAATCTAGGTAAGTACTAGTTTCTGATTCTGTAACAACTCTTCTAGTTTTACAATTTAGAGATATACAATTGACCCTTGAACAACAGGGGTTTGAACTGTGTAGTTCCACTTACCTGAAGAGTGTTTACAGTATAGGAATGTAAATGTATTTTCTCTTCTTTATGATTTTCATAATAACATTTTCTTTTCTCTAGCTTATTTTACTGTTAAAATGCAGTATATAATACATATAACATTCAAAATATGAATTAATTGACTATTTATGTTATTGGTAAGGCTTCAGGTCAACAGTAGGCTATTAGTAAGTTTTAGGAAAGCCAAAAGTTATATGTGATTTTTGACCATGTAGGTTGGTCAGTACCTCTAACTCCTACGTTGCTTAAGGATCAATTGTACTTGGATGCTGGCTGAGATTATCAATAAGATGAAACTTTCAGCTGTATCCTTTGGAACTGTCCATCTTTCCATCTTTCTTTTCTCTACTTTTTTTTTTTTTTTGAGAATGGGTCAGTATTATTTTAATAAGGTGAATAAAAGTATCAGTCCAGAGATAATCCAGATAAATTAATAATTCAGTGACTGAAAACTTTAGTGTATGGTCATTTTTAAGAAAGAGCTTATGCTGCCAAAGGTTTATCTTATTGTTATCATATCATTTTTGTATTCATTGTCTATTTAAAGTTGTGATGGTAAATCAAGCATGTTTAGTTCATTGAAAAAGTAATGTTCAAGAACAATTTTAATGCTATTTAATTCATGCTGTTCATAAAACAAAGTCAATCATATTGAGTAGCTTACCTGTCTTGTATTTTACTTTTACACTGATTTTTTATATTAGGGTTAAGTTGCTAAAGATATAAAAAGGGGAAACAAAAAAAATTCCAGTACTTCTCCTTAATATAAAACTCTATTTTAGATATTGGAATGTAAATTAACTCTTTTATAATAATTGTTACTCAAATCTTAAAATATTACTTGAAAGAAAAAATGTACTAAATTAGACATGTCACCTATAATTTTAATATAAGGCTACATTTTTTTATGCTGTTATATTTTAAACACAGTTTTAGCAATTGATGGTATTCCTAATTGCACAAAATACATATTCCAGTATATATCCCTTTAGGGGGATTTTGTTAGCCAAAGAAAATTGATGAGAGACATGATGATGTAGATACATTGGTAATGACAGATACATTTTTTTAGAATTTAAGTGAAAAAAGAGACCTAAAATAAGACTCTGGGGAGTGGTGAGCATTGTGCATAAGTCATCTTTTGTAGTCTTTTTTCTATGTAAGTTTTATGGAGCTAAGTAATATCTTTTAAATATACCAGCCTATGACTGAGTTGTAGCTTAAAGAAAACATACAAACCTCCATCAGAACTACAGTGTTACCAATAGTTTTAATCAGCGGGAAGCTATCGTGTAGATTTTCATCTATGTTTATTTTCTGTCAGATCTTCTAAAAAATAAAAGATTCTCTATCCTTTTAGTTTCTTTTGAATAAATTGGCCCAGCCCTTTTTGTGTATGTTTTGTGGATGTGCATGTTTATGTGAATAAATGCTAACAGTATAACTGAAGAGAACTTACAAAATTCATGTCATATTTTTCATATCATAGCAAACTGTACACTCTTGAATTGAAAAATGTCTTTCCGTTTATTAGCAAATGGCTAATTGAAATTTATATGTAATACATTTTTTACATAGTCAGCATGTATTGAGTTAAATATGCAATAAATCAGAGGTAATGTTTTACTCTTCACTGAGACTTGGCCATATCAATAATTCAATAACAAGAATTAGCTTTGTCTAAGTAGAATATCAGTTGGGCCAATCTTCATTAAGTTCAAATCTCTCCTGAATTTATGTAAAATATGTTCCTACTTTAAATACAGGTTTTACAGAGAATTGCTGGGGGTTTCTCTATTGGGTGTATATTCCTTTTGGAATGACAGTACTTACTAACATTCTAAACCCTCCCTATAGCTGTGGTAGTTGGCTGCTGTGATTGGCAAGTCTTTCCAAGTTCAGTGATGTACTGAGACTAACTTTTCCCCTTGACTTCAGAATAAAAGAAGATTTAGTAACAACTCATTGCAACAAAGTGTAGTCAAGATTTTACAATCACTTTTACCCTCAAGAAGCATGTCTCCTATGTGGAAACAAGCTGCCCTGGGACCAGGTTGGGAAAACAGAAGGGTCAGGTGGTAGTAATAAGTACTGATCTCTTCTGTCTATGAACTTATCTATTTTTTTCCTGATGTACTTGATTCTAAAGGCTGCATTTATATATACCATGACCCAGAAAATACAATTTTCCAACATGTTCAGACAGACCTGTGTATAAAATTTTATATACTACCTAGAACAGCAACAAGTACATAGTAGTCTTGTAAGTCATGTTGAGTGACTTAATTGCAGAAGCTAACTCAAGAGAGAGTTTCAATACCTTTTATTTTTCCACAAAGTTCTGCAATTTCACCTAATATGGAAATAATCTCTAAATTTCTCCTGAATCTCAGACAAACCAGATGTCAGTGACAGAGAGTGTTTAAAAGTTGGCACTTGCAATTTGGCTAGAAAAGGAGAGTGAGAAGAGGAAAAAGTGGTGAACATACCCAAGTTAGTTGTATGAGTTGTATTAAGGTATTGTTGAAGTCAAAGAGTAGTTGTTTTGCTAGTGGGTAAGAAACTTAAAAAGATAAAACATTAAGTTTGAGAGTGAAGGTACCACGTTCAAAAGTGGGTATCCAAATTCATACGTAAACAAGGGAGTTTGTAGGGGCTCTGCTGGAGAAGGTTCTTGGCATTCAGCAATACAAAAAATTAAGTGGCTTTGATGTTGGATAGATTGTCTATGCTGTTATTTAAGTTATTTGAAATGACAGTAGGCCATAAGATTGGAGAGAAAGATTAGGTAAAGTTCCAAACATTTCACTGAAGGCAGGTAATAGTAAGGAAACCTAGTGATGCAAACAAAATTGCATCTCTCTTAAGCAAGTAGTGTTTATTTCAAGAAGGCAGAGTAATAGTGATCTGTTATTTTCAGTGAGGAGAAAGAGGAAACCATCTCCTGACCCTGATGTATGTGAAATACTGGGAACTAACCCTCCTCATCTTGAGAATGTTGCAGTGGATAGAAAGTACAAGTACAGTGTGTACTTGAAAAGAACAGAAAGGAATTGACAGTAAAGAAGAGTTTTACAACTATGTGGCATAAAGTCAAAAGAGGGAAGTCCATGATTTGGGGAGAGAAAGGAAGAATGTTAGGTAAAAGAAGCACAAAGCATAATGAGAATAAAATACCAAAAATGATGGTGGAGGAGTGGTAAGTAATAGATTAAAACAGGAAATTGAAGCATGGTGGGCTTAGAGTTATTTATTTATTTATTTATTTATTTATTTATTATTTATTTATTTATTTTTATTTTATTTTTTTTTTAGTCACCTTTTCTTTTAGACTTGTGGGTATTTACTTTTTATAACATTTAAGTAAGGCCTGTAAGGGCAATCTTGTAATGTGTGTTAGGTGATTAGGTGAATCCTTGTGATTAAGTCTTTCTTTCTACTCTCTCTACTGTGGCAGGCACTTATGATGACAGGCAGATGCAAGAGATTGGCACTAAGATCTCTGAGATTTTAACACAAAACTTTAGGTTTGGAGAGCAATCAAGTAGAAGCAGTGGTGTCTGAAACATGAATGAATAGCAGAATGGGGTACCTTTTGAGAAGAGTACATCATAGAGTCTAATTGTTTAATGATTTAATATTTAATGGTTTAATATAAAAGTGAATTTGGTTTTACAGCAAGACTCAACACAGATGTTCTATATAAATGCCTACTAATTTCAATTTGCATACAAATGGTCTTAAACCTTATTTAATGATTCTGATTCAGTAAATCATGGGTCTGACTCATGATACTGAAGTTCCAAGTTTCTAAGTGATGCCAGTGCTTCTTAGTCCCTCGACTACACTTTGAGTAACAAAAGTCTGTATGCTTGTGAAGAACAGGTGTGATTTCTAAAGAACACAGTCAGAGATAACAAAATTTGAGAATATTTCCATTAATTGGGGGAGTCTTGCTATTATATTACCACAAGGAGTTAAGTAGAAAAGGAGGAAATCCGTGCCACCATGTGGAAGTCGAGGGAATTACACTGCTGAACACAATCCATTAAACAGTTCAGGGAGAAGGGATAGGCTTGGCTAGAAGATAAGGGTATTTTAAGTGGAGCTATAGATTTATAGGTAGGTCAAGAGCCTTAAAAGAGTTGTCGGAAGTACTGAGTGTAATTTTCCTCATCATTATCAACTAGATTTGCAATATAACTTATAAATACCATACAGGTTTTGTTTTTGTTTTTGTTTTTTCATTCTTTCTGTCTTCTTTAAAATAACTCTTCCATTGATATTGAACTGCTGTGGATTTCAAACGTGTTCATTTCATACTCATTAGGGAAAAATTTTCTTCTTGTTATAACCTACATTTTAATTAAAGTGTGTCAAATTTGTTACCTTCCTTTAGTATTGTTGTTCTTTCCTAAGTTTTATACCAAATTTGGATTATTCTCATTCACTTTTCTTAACATTCATATGTTTGTATTTAATGTGCATTCTATGTCTTTCAAACTAGCTTATCCTTTTTTTATATATAGGAGTACTTGTCAACTCCGACCTCATGTAGGAATTATTTGTGGAGACATGAAAATAAATAAAGACTGATGCCCTGCTCCCATCCCAGACAGTATTTTAATTGATAGGCT
This sequence comes from Panthera leo, assembly GCF_018350215.1. Lineage (NCBI taxonomy): Eukaryota > Metazoa > Chordata > Mammalia > Carnivora > Felidae > Panthera > Panthera leo. The sequence continues at coordinate 107,541,402 of NC_056682.1, read as the reverse complement.
CAGTGCTGGGATGCATTAAAATCTGCTTCATTGGTTTTGTAACATGAAGTTACAGGTGAGTACCATGCAAATGCACTATCTTATGAAGGTTTACTGTGTACTTCCTCCTCCTTTATACATTAAATATGAACTACAGATTCATTTCTACAGTACTTTAGTAAAGAAATGGCTGCACGTAGCACAGCACGTAGGAAGGCTTCTCATGAATGAAAAACTCCGTACAAAAGGCAATCAGCAACAGCATTGAGAGCTTTAGGTGGTCGATAACTTTCTCAAAATCCTTTTTCAAGAAGTACATAATAGCTTAGTCGCTTGGTCCAAATAACTTGAATGCTAAATCACAGACAGCTGCGTCCATATCTTCCCCATTGTTTCATTCATGAATAAATACACACAGTAATAAACTACTGTAAATAAAATTAATCACATATGCTTATGCACATAATAGGAGCTTGCTGAATGTCAGGCTGTTTTGAATCTATGGATGTGTTGATAGAGTTTTTGTGTGTAAACATTCACAGATGGGCACATTTTCTCTATTAAAAACACCTGCAAAAGGTTTCTGGAAAAGTTTCAGAAAAACCTTGAATCATTTCAAAATTTATTTTACACCACCTGGTGATCGAGGCTTTTATAGAGTTTTTCCTTAGGAAACCATGCGTTAGAACATTATGACTAGTTTACTAGTGCCAGCAGAGGAACCAGATAAGGTGAATATTGCTGTTTTGGTCGTTCTTTCATTCCCTTATGTATTCATTTCATCCTTTCTTCACTTTGCCATTCATTACTCAGTACATACAAGAAAGAACTCTGCAAAAAAAAAAAGTGAACAAGGTAGAAATGATTCTCCCCAAATTATAATTTCATCCATATTGTCCATCCTGATGAACAGAGTTAAGTGATACAGAAACTTGAACAATTATTTTTACCATCTCAATTTATTGATCACTTCAAACTCAATCTTTTCTTTCTCTAGACTCAACATCATTCCTACTTAGATTTTCAGATATTTTCATTCCTTAATTAAAAGAAGAAGAAGAAGAAGAAGAAGAAGAAGAAGAAGAAGAAAAGAAGAAGAAGAAGAAGAAGAAGAAGAAGAAGAAGAAGGAGGAGGAGGAGGAGGAGGAGGAGGAGGAGGAGGAGGAGGAGGAGGAGGAGGAGGAGGAGGAGGAGGAAAGGGAGCTTCTTCACACTTCCATTTGATATTTCTTCACTTTACCTATAATTAATCCCTCGTTGCAAGTGCTGTTCTACTCTGGCCCTGTCATATATCCTTAAATTTACTCTTGACTCATGTACAGATTTTGAAGACAGATTATATTTACCTCTGTACAGAAAGGAAGCACCAGGAAGTTCTGAACTTCTAAAGTTGCTATGGCAATTGCCAACGGCAAAAATAAAACAGGCCTGGAAGCACATTAATGACATAATAAACCCTCTTGTCAAGTGCATTTTAAAATCATTTTGTAGGTAAAGTTATACTTGCACTGTGCTGGAACAAAGCCATATTTGTTTAGTAGACGTGTTTTCGTTAGTCTTCCCTCTTTCTCTTTCTCTGAAATTGGCAAAACAAAGACAGAACAAAATATGGATGCACTATCTATACTTTATTGAATCTATTTGGTGTCTTAATATCCTAATACACACCTTGGACATATGTCAACTTAAGAAAATATGGCACATACCTAAATCTCTGGAGTCTGTATTATTGAGGGGAGAGTGGAATCCATGAATAAATATTATTGAAAGGTAAGGTGTTGAATTTCATTCTTATTTGATGGATACAAACTGTAGTTTGTTCTCCAGCAGGGGAAATATAAAGGACAAATGAAAGTTTTTATTTATTATATGCTTAGCGTAAAGCTTTGAGCTATTAAATATCAGTTACATCCCCACTTTTATGTTGGCAAAGCTCATTGTGATCCTAGAAATAAACAATAAAATAAGCTATTAATTATTATAGCTATAATCATAGTATAAAGAGTCATCATGAAATAAATGTTTAAAAGCTATGCTAAGATTAGCATTAACTACCAGAATAACCTTCTCTTGGTTAGGAAATAGCATAATAATTCTCAAAAATAGGTATCTAAGCAATTGTTATTTAAATAAAAATATTTTTCCAAATGGTAACTATCTTGTAAGATTTTTTCTCAAATGTCTTTATTAATCTCATCAATTCAGGATCCTATGAATTGTTAAGGTACTCAGTGTTAGTTTTACATGTCTTTTATTTATACACATGGGCCAAGTATCATTGAAATACATTAAACTAAAGAGGATAAGCTCAGTCAAAATTTAACTCAGTTGCTTCTTTGACAATACACAGTGACAAGCTAAATGAATATCAACCACAGGGACCAAGGTCTTCTAAAACATACTTTCTGAAGATAGAGAAGAAAAAAGCATGAAAATTTACTCTGACATAGAAGCAATAATATTAATAACTATGGCATTATTCCAAGTGCTTTATATAATTTAATCCTAAGCAACAACTTTATGGAGTTAGTATGCTGTACAATTTTCATTTTTATGATGAGGATACTGAGCCACAGAGATATTAATTCTTTTGCCCTAAATTGTACAGCTGCAAGCTGCCAGAGCAGGGCTCAGTTCCTGGCAGTCTGGTGCTGGATCCAATGCATTTTTTCAGGAGGATAGAGATACCTCAATATAAAGCAATGAGTCATTTGTGATGCAACCCATTTGGGAATTATAATTTTATTGCTGAGGAAATTAGAGTATTCCAGAAGTCTTCATAATGAGACCAAGATGTTTTACAGGTAAGTAACTAAAGTGAAAATATAGAATTTAATTGGTAGACTCCAGTGAATATGAATTCAGAGTCATTTGGAGTCAAACTCAATTTATATGTATGTATAAATATATATATACACACACATATATACTTTGATAAAGATAATGACTTTTTGAACCCTGAATTTCCTCACATATAATATTAAAATATTAATAGTACTCATGTTTTATAATACATAGTATATATAGTGTAGTGTAATACATGTATGCATATATAATATATATGCACACATATGTGTATATATGTGATATATGTATTTCATATGTATATATGTATGTATATTCTTTGTGTTTATGTGTGTATGTGTATATATATGTATATATATAGTCTTATGTACATACAGTCTATATATCTATACTTATATACACACTATATATATATATGTATACACTTATATGCATACAGGCTATATATCTATATATACATAGATATATACATACCTATACAGTCTGTATATATATATGTGTGTGTGTGTGTGTATATATATATATATATATATATATATATACTTACATGAATACAGTCCATATATATATATACACACTTACATGCATACAGTCTATATATATACTTATATACATACAATCTATATATCCATATATAGATAGATATTTATATACATACAGTCTGTATATATACTTATATGCATACAATCTATATATATAGAGATAGATATATACTTATATATGCAGATATATATCACATATTATAGCTAGTGGGAGGAAACCAGAATCTACTGAGCTAGTTTCCCCCCACTACTGAGTTAACATTTTTTTAAGTTTATTTATTTATTTATTTTTGAGAGAGAGAGAGAGAGAGAGAGAGAGCAGAGGAGGGGCAGAAAGAGGAGACAGAATCCCAAGTAGGCTCCACACTGTCAGCGCAGAGTCCCATGTGGGGCTTGAACCCAGAAACAAGGAGATCATGACCTGTGATGAAACCAAGAGCCAGATGTTTAACAGACTGAGCCACACAGGTGCCCCACTACTGAATTAACTTTAACTTTTAACTAATAATTCTAGCACTTTACAAAAAGCATTTAAAATCAGATTAATGCCTACATAGTCATAGTGTTTAGTCAGAGCAAGATTTATATGGATACAAACAAAATATACAGCCACTGGGTACATTTTAATGGAACATCGTCAATTAGACCTTATGAAAGTTAGGTCTCTTACTATTCTGTGGAAATGTTGTCATTCTTTCTATCTGTCCCCAAACCCCATCCATGAGAGTCCTCCTGTTGGATAAAGAAACACAAGTGAGAAAATTACCTTGAAAATGTTCTTGTTAAAATATTAACTTAATGAAGAAGAGATACCCAGTATTCTGCAACTCTTACCTCATCACACATCTGAATTAGCTTCTCTGATTTTAGAATCCAAGACGTGGACCAAGAAACCTTCACTGAGGAAAGGGAAATTAAAGTTCATAATACTGTGCCCATGACATGGTTATATAACAAAAAGTTCTGCTATGAAATTTGAGTAAATGTTTCCTTTGAGTTTCAACTACATATTTGCCACTGGATGTGAGGCTTGGTATAAAACACTGAATCCTTCTTTATTTTATTTTCATTTGCTGCAAAACACAGGTCATAATGTTTTGCAAATAAAATTTTTAGAAGTTTGAAGTACAGGAACATCATTACAAGCACAGTCCTCAGATTACAATGTAATACCGAGTATCTTCATTTTGGGTTGTAAAGAATCCCAACTTGGTAGTTACTACTGATGATAAGTTTCTTTAAAAAAAATTAACATTTATCTATTACTGAGAGACAGAGAGAGACAGAGCATGAGCATGGGAGGGACAGCGAGGGGGAGACACAGAATCCGAAGCAGGCTCCAGGCTCCGAGCTATCAGCATAGAGCCTGATGTGGGGCTCAAACCCTCAAACTGCAAGATCATGACCTGAGCTGAAGTCAGACGCCCAGGCGCCCCTGATGATAAGTTTTAAATTGAAGTGTGTTGATCTTATTTGTGAACAGTTCATCTTCTAGTACAAATATATATATATATATATATATATATATATATATATACACCAAGAGATTAAATATAATAAAGAAAATATCAAAATTAACATTTCATAGTGACATTTAAAATAAATACTTAAATATGTGAGCATAACAGACTAAATTATTTTAAATACCAAGTACATTTTTCCTCTCAAAAAAGATGAGTTTATATTTAGAATTGTAGAATTTCCTGTTATACACATGCAAAACCATGCTGAAGAAGTTAAGCAAACCAATGAAAGATTTACTTTGTTTATAGACTTTTATTTTTTGAAGCCAATATCACAGAAGTAAAAAGCAAAATTGATAATGTACACTAATAATATGTTTGGTGCCAATTGAAATTCTATGAACTCTTTTTCAATTTAGAAAATTTTCCCATCATATCAATACCTTAAAAATAAACTTAGGGTGCCTGGGTGGCTCAGTCGGTTAAGTGTCTGATTTCAGCTCAGATCATGATCTCATGGTTTAGGAGTTTGAGCCCCACATCAGGCCCTGTGTTAACGACTGGGAGCCTGAAGCCTGCTTCAGATTTTGTGCCTCCCTCTCTCTCTGCCCCTCCCCTGCGTGTGCTCTGTCTCTCTCTCTTTCTACAAAATAAATACACATTAAAAAAACTTTTTTAAATAAACAACTCATTTAAAGAGACTGGAATTTTAGTTTTCATGTAATTTTGATAAAAATGATGTATGTTGAGTAGAGCTTAGCTATATTGTCTCAACACTTGAAATGTTTTTCTAACATACGTTCTTTTCATTGTCTTTCCACCATTTGGTTACTGTCAATAAGAAATTCGTGTGTGAGTTTGTAGATAAACCATAATCTTTTTTGAGATTTCTTTGAAAATAGGAAAATAGAAAAAATTTTCCTTGGTCTAGTTTGTATTCTCTGTTTTTTTTTTTTCCTGCAACATAGATAAGCATTAAATAGTAATTGTATACATGTATAATATGTTAAATTTACAAATAAACAAATCTTATAAAAATTTAATTTTCTTAGTTAGCGTATTAATTCCTTGGAGGCTAGTATTTCATATTTCAAAAGGAGCAAATCAAATACTAAATATCATCCTAGATCTTATCTGCTAAATTTAATTTATTTAATAGGAGTTTTAGGGAGGTTACAGTTAATTGGTGATAGCATTTATTTACAACTGTGGGGTTTTTTTGTTTGTTTTTGTTTTTGTTTTTTTTGTTTTGTTTTGTTTTTTGCTTATAAACACATTTATTTCTCACAGTTCTGGAGTCTGGGAAGTCCAAGATCAGAGCACTGACAGATTTTCTGTCTGGTGAGGGCTGGCTTCCTAGTTCACAGTTGGCTATCTTCTCCCCGTGTCCTCATAAGGCAGAAGGGGGTGAACGTCCTTTCTGGCATCTCTTTTATGATGACATTAATCCCATTCATGAGGGCTCCACCTTCATGACCTATTTGCCTCCCCAAATCTCCGCCTTCAAATACTATTATATTGGGGATTGGGCTTCAATATAAGAAGCTGGGGAGGGGGACACAAATAATCATTCTTTCATAAGTTTCATAATCATTTCTTTCATAAGTTTTCTATTGTTTTCAGCATCAGATCTTCTACATCTTTGGTTAGGTTTATGCCTAGGTATTTATGGTTCTTGGTGCAATTGTAAATGGGATCGATCTCTTGATTTCTCTTTCTGTTGCTTCATTATTGGTGTATGGGAATGCAAACAATTTCTCTACATTGATTTCGTATCCTGCAACTTTGCTGAATTCATGTATCACTTCTAGCAGCTTTCTGGCAGAATCTTTTGGGTTTCCATGTAGACTCTCATGTCATCTGCGAAAAGTGAAAGTTTGACTTCTTCTTTGCCAACTTGGATGCCTTTTATTTCATTCTGTTGTCTGATTGCTGATGCTAGGACTTCCAACCCTATGTTAAACAACAGTGGCGACAGTGGACATCCCTGTTGTATTCCTGTTCTCAGGGGTAAAGCTCTTAGTTTTCCCCCATTGAGTATGATATTAGCTGTGGGCTTTTCATATATAGCTTTTATGATACTAAGGTATGTTCCTTCTATCCCGGCTTTCTTGAGGGTTTTTATTAAGAAACAATATTGTATCTTGTCAAATGCTTTTTCTGCATCTATTGACAGGATTATATGGTTCTTATCCTTTCTTCTATTAATATGATGTATCACATTGATTGATATGTGAATATTGAACCAGCCCTGGAGCCCAGGAATGAATCCCACTTGATCATGGTAAATAATTCTTTTAATATATTGTTGAATTTGACTTGCTAGTATCTTATTGAGAATTTTTGCATCCATGTTCATCAGGGATATTGGCTTGTAATTCTCCATTTTAGTGGGGTCTCAGTCTGGGTTGGGAATCAAGAGAATGCTGATTCATAGAATCAGCAGAGAATGAGTCCAGAAGCTTTCCTTCGGTTTCTATTTTTCAAACAGCTTGAGAAGGATAGGTATTAACTCTTCTTTAAATGTCTAGTAGAATTCCCCTGGGAAGACTTCTGTCCCTGGACTCTTATTTGTTGGGAGATTTTTGATAACTGATTCAATTTCTCTGCTGGTTATGGGTCTGTTCAACTTTTCTATTTCTTCCCATTTGAGTTTTGTTAGTGTGTGGGTGTCTAGGAATTTGTCCGTTTCTTCCAGGTTATCCAGTATGTTGGCATATAATTTTTCATAGTATTCTCTGATAATTGTTTGCATTTCTGTGGTGTTGGTTGTGATCTCTCCTTTTTCATTCGTGATTTTATCTATTTGGTTTCTCTCTCTTTTCTTTTTGAGAAGTCTGGCTACGGGGTTATCAATTTTGTTTATTTTTTCAAAAAACCAGCTCTGAGATTCATTGACCTATTCTACTACTTTTTGGGGGGGGAGATTCTTTCTATATTGTTTATTTTTTAAAAAAAATTTTATTCATTTTTGAGAAAGACAGAGACAGTGCGAGTGAGGGAAAGGCAGAGAGAGGGAGAGAGAGAAGCCCAAGCAGCTCCACACTGTCAACATAGATCCCGACACAGGGCTCGAACTCACAAAGCCATGAGATCATGACCTGAGCTGAAACCAAGATTTGGACACTTAACTGACTGAGCCACTCAGGCACCCCTATATTGTTTATTTCTGCTCTAATCTTTATTATTTCTCTTCTTCTACTGGCTTTGGCGTTTCTTTGCTGCTCTGTCTCTAGTTCCTTTAGGTGTGAGGTTAGGTTTTGTGTTTGGAATTTTTCTTGTTTCTTGAGATAGGCCTGGATTACAATGTATTTTCCTCTTAGGACTGCATCCCTATATATATATATATATATACATATATATATATATATATATATACACACACACATATGTATATATATATATATATATATACACACACACATATGTGTATATATATATATTTTTTTAATTTCTTCTTTAATTGCCTGGTTGACCCATTCATTCTTTAGTAGAATGTTCTTTAACCTCCATGCACTTGGAGGCTTTCCAAATTTTTTCTTGTGGTTGATTTCAAGTTTCATAGCATTGTGATCTGAAAATATGCATGGTATGATCTCAATTCTTTTATATTTATTGAGGGATATTTTGTAACTCAGTATGTGAGCTATCTTGGAGAACGTTCCATGTGCACTTGAGAAAAATGTGTATTCTGCGGCTTTGGATGAAAAGTTCTGAATATATCTGTCAAGTCCATCTGGTCCAGTGTTTCATTCAAGACCATTGTTTCTTTATTGATTTCCTGTCTAGATGATCTGTCCATTGTTGTAAGTGGAGTATTAAAGTCACCTACAATTACAGTATTATTATCAATAAAATTGCTTATGTTTGTGATTAATTGATTTATATATTTGGGTTCTTTCAAGTTGGAGACAAAAACATTTACAATTGTCAGCCCTTCTTGATGGATAGACCCTGTAATTATGATATAATGCCCTTCTTCATCTCTTGTTACAGCCTTTAGTTTAAAATCCTCTTTGTCTGATGTAAGTATGGCTGCTCCAGCTTTCTTTTGACTTCCAGTAGCATGATAGATGGTTCTCCACCCCCTCACTTTCAATCTGAAAGTGTCCTCAGGTCTAAAATGAGTCTCTTATATACAGTATATAGATGGATCTTGTATTTTATCCATTCTGATACCCTCTGTTGTTTGATGGGAGCATTTAGTCCATTTACATTCAGAGTTATTGAAAGATATGGATTTAGTGTCATTGTGTTATCTGTGGGTTTCATGCTTGCTTATTTTTTCAGCATTACAATAAAAAATAACACTAAACTTTCTTCATTAAGAAAGTGACTCTTTGTTATTGCAATAGTTCATAAGCAGTTTTATACCATACAATCATAATAACATGTTGCCTTCTAAAGCCTGTTTGAAATCTTGAATTTAGTAAAGCTTTGAAATAGGCAATGAAATTGTAATGCATATTAATAGAGTATTGATTCCATGTGTATTGCTTTTAAATTTGGTTAAACTTGTGTAGTCCTTCCTCTTCCCTTATATTTCCGTATTTTATTACATATTTCTTCAAGATTTTGGTGATTATTTGGAAAAATAAATAGATCTCATTTGTCTGTTTTAGACTTCAAAAACTTACCATTCATTAAGACAAGTTGGGCTAAAATCACCATTCTTGTTCTAACTTGTAGCTGTAAAGTTTCTGATTATATTAACTTCAAGATGCATCCTGACTGTTGAAAAATTAAAATATCTGAATTTAACAAAGACAAAGGGATGCACTTTAAAGTCAGAATGTAGTGCTTACATTGTTTCGACAACTTGATCAGTGCAGAGGCAAGAATTACATAACTCCTCTTGTGGTGTCATGCCTTCCCAACATAGAATTCAGGCAATTAGAATATGTTTTGTTATATTCAAATCATGAAGCTGAAGGAATATCAGAAACAAGTTGAGTTATGGAGATACAAACAAAACTACTTGTGTAATTACATTTATTTTTATGTAAATTAATACTTATTACCATAAAATGCAATCTTAATACTCTTTAGTTAAAGGATATGGTTTATCCTATTACAATCATGAAGAACAAATATTTACATCATGTTTTTCCAATAAGAACTATAAACCTGGAGATTGTAACTGTTTTATTACCAAGAATTTTACCCCTAAAGTCTGAAATGACTAAGTTGTATGTAAATGCTAATATCAATAATACCTTTAAATGGAAGAGTATATAATATGACATACATATATATATATTATATATATATATATATATATATAATATATATAATATAACTTGTACTAACTAAATATGGCAACAATGCTTTTTAAATAATTTATTCACTTAATGTTTTTTAAACATTTCTGAATATGTATACTTTCTTCTCAAGGTTTTTCTAGAATACAAACTTTAGAAATAAATTTTATATTAAAAATGGTATATTTAAAACTCATTCCCCAAATCACATATTTGGATAGCAGCATCTTTTTTTTTTTCCAGTTGTGAAACCCATTGATTTGGAATCCAACCACCTGCTACAGCAGACAAGTACCTCTTTCTCTTTGAAAGGAGAATGCCTCAATCTGTGCTTTGAATCTCTTTTTGGCTATCTTCTCTCCTATTGCTTATTATCTATTCTTTCTCTTCAATATGCAATCAGATTCTCAAATTTGGATTCTTCTTTCTCATTTTTATAAACCTGTTCTCAAATTTCGTCATCCAGAAATCAGTAGCAACAAAAGCAGCAACAGCAATGACAACACAACTTTCTGAATCCCACTCCCTCCTGTTACCAGTCTAAGTAAGTCTTCCTTTGGAACAAACGTTTTCAAAACATTTGCCTGTTTTCACTGTTTTTATTCTGTCATATACATACCTTGCAATTGAATACAAGTGGTTTCCATTTCAATGACTAAAACAGTCCTCACTATGAAACTAAAATAGTAAATTGAAATATAGCTTAAAGTCCAGAATTGTGATGCCTCCAGCTTTGGTTTGTTTATTTGTTTGCCTTTTTGTTTGTTTTCCATTACTTTGGCTATCTAGGGTCTTTTCTGGTTCCATACAAATGTTAGAATTGTTTGTTCTAGCTCTGTGAAAGATGTTGGTGTCATTTTGATAGGGATTGCATTGAATATGTAGATTGCTTTGGGTACTATAGACATATTAACAATACTTATTCTTCCAATCCATGAGCATGGCATGTTTTTCCATTTCTTTGTCTTCTTCAATTTCTTTCATAAGTTTTGTATAGTTTTCAGTGTATTACCTCTTTGGTTAAGTTTATTCCTAGGTATTTTATGGGTTTTGGTGCAATTGTAAATAGGATCAGTCCCTTGATTTCTCTTTCTGCTGCTTCATTATTGGTGTATAGAAATGCCACAGATTTCTGTACATTGATTTTATATCCTGAGGCTTTGCTGAATTCATGTATCACTTCTAGCAGGGTTTTTTTTGGTGGAGTGTTTTGGGTTTTCCTTGTAGAGTATCATGTCATCTGCAAAGAGTGAAAGGTTTACTTCTTCCTTGCCAATTTGAATGTCTTTTCTTTCTTTTTGTTTTCTGATTGCTGAGGCAAGGACTTCCAACACTATGTTGAACAACAGTAGTGAGAATGGACATCCCTGTTGTGTTCCTCTCAGTTTTTCCCCATTGAGGATGATACTAGCTATGGGTCTTTATTTTACTTTTCTCATTTTTCCTTTTTTTTTCTTTTTTGTTGGTAGAGGGTAGCAATCCACTGTTTGTATCCCCTTTTTCTGATCCCAAATGTTTGATGTTTGACAAAATTCTCCATTCTTCATTTTAACATGTATTTTATTCATAATTCATTATTATTTTTTAAATTTCTTTATTAAAAGCTAGATGCTTTGCATGGAAAGTTGTAGAGATAATTTAAGGTCTTTCCAATGTTACCTTCCTCCAAAGATTTAATTTTGCTCTCCAGCATGACATTAAAGTGTACATGCATATCAATTTATGAATCTGGGTCTACTTTGAAGCTGGATTTCAGTCTTTGTGAAGATTGGATTATAGCTTGTTCCACTTTAAAAGGAAGTCTGGGATGTGGTGTTTACCAATATTTCTATTACCTGGCAAACCTTGAACTCTAATTATTGACTCCTCTTAGCTAGCCTTTTCTGCTAAGTTTTTAGTCCCTTGGCCCTGTTTATTAAACACTGATGCAGACCACTGGGTTCACCTCTGTGTTCTTTTCTTATTGCCAAAACTACCCCCTCAAATCCTAGCTGCTTTAATATTTCCGAACTCCAAGTTTTATGCCCACAATTATGTCATGTAGCCTCCCCACCCCCAAATTCCACTCAGGTTCCCAGCCTGCTAGCTTCAGATTTCTATTTCCCTTTTTATCCTTTTGGATCTGGAATGGTTAAGAATTAACAAATGTTTCAACGGATAGAATCCAAAACTGGCAATGTTCATGTCAGTGCATCTCCCTTTTCACCAGAATCTTGGCCTCGTGTGTCCTGGTTGCCTTGTGTTTCTCAAACGCCTTGAAATAGATTGTGTGTGTGTGTGTGTGTGTGTGTGTGTGTGTAAGTGCGTGTGCATGTGCGTGCATACAAGTGCTAGCACATGAGTGTGAGTGTGCATTTTGTCCAGCTTTTCTACCTGTTTTCCACAGGGGCTATTCTGAATTAAGCTGAACTGTTTGTTTTAGTCAGGATTCTCTAGAGAAACAAAACTAGAAGGAGATATATATAGAGACAGATATATGAGATTTATCATCAAAATTGGGTTATAGGATTATGGAGAACCAGAAGTCCCATGATCTACCCATTGTAGAGAATCAGGGAAGCCAGTGGTGTTTTTCAATCTGAGTCCAAAGGCCTGAGAATTGAAGGTCTATGGTGTAAGTCCCAGTTCATCTCCAAAATCAGGAGAACCAGGAGCCCCACTGTCCAAAAGCAAATGATGGCTATCTTTGCTCAAGCAGAGGGAGTGAATTCACCCTTCTTCAATGTTTTTGTTGTATTCAGGACTTCAGCTGGATTAGATGATGTCCACTTGCATTGGGAGGGTGATCTAAGCTTAGTTTACTAATTGAAATGCTAATCTATATTGGGGACACTATCACAGACCCACCCAGAAACAATAATTTACCAGCTTTCTGTTCATTCCTTAGCCTAGTTAAATTGACACATAAAATTAACAATTGCACAGGCTTTTCCAAAAGATTGATATGCAGTTTTTGGTTATTCATAAAAGATAACCTTTCTTTCACCATATGACTGTTACATAAATTGTTCTCTTTACATGAAATGTTCTCTTCCCGTTTTAGTTCACCTACCACCTCATCTAGTGAATTACTTCCTTTATTTTTTATACTTCTCATTCAATTAATTCCCTGTACTACTCTAAAAATGTATATGCTATATGTCTGATATTCTAATGGTATATAATTAAAAATAACATTTTGCCAGTTGAAGTGTTATCAATATTCTTATACTGTGCTAAATAATGCAAAGTATGTAGATGTTTTAAACCTGATCACCTGCCACTCAAAATTATTTCTGTCTAATTTTTAAATTTGATTTTAAACCAACATATTATTATTATTAATTATTTAAATAGCCAATGTGTGTCTGGTTTTAACCTTCTTATCAAATTTATTACATTTCATCACTCATCTGAAATATTTTTCTCTTTATTAAAGTATATTATTGATAAATGATCTCATATTTTGTTAAACAGAAAATATATTAATTTTGCCCTTGCTCTTTAAAAACTCACTTCTTTGGGGGTGCCTGGGTGGCTCGGTTAAGCGTCCAACTTTGACTCAGGGCATGATCTCGCAGTTCGTGAGTGTGAGCCCCCGTAGGGCTCTATGCTGACAGCTCAGAGCCTGGAGCCTGCTTCAGATTTTCTGTCTCCCTCTCTCTGTCCCTCCCGCACTCACGCTCTGCCTCTTTCTCTCTCTCTCTCTCTCTCTCTCAAAAATAAATAGACATTTAAAAAAATTTTAAATTCACTTCCTTGGATCTAGACTTTTAAACTGGCAGTATTTCCTCTCAGGTGTGTGTGTGTGTGTGTGTGTGTGTATGTGTGTGTGTGTGTGTGTGTGTGTGTTTCATGATTCCTATGAATGTTATTGAAAAGATCACTTTGGGGGTGAGCCACTGCGTGGTTCAGTCGGTTAAGCATCTGACTCTTGGTTTTGGCTCAAGTCATGACCTCACGGTTAGTGAGTTCGAGCTTCATGTCAGGCTCTGTGCTGTCTTCCTCTCTGTCTCTGCCCCTCCCTCTCTCTCAAAATAAATAAATAAACTTAAAAATAAAACGAAATAAAAGATCTCTTTTAATTTGTTTTTTAACTTTCAGGTGATCATTTTTTTCTGGCTGCTGTTTTATCCTCTATTTTGGTGTTTTTTAAGTTTTTAAGTTTCAGTGTAAGTTTTGTATTTTATGCTGTACATTTCTTGGCAATTGTAAAAAAGCTTAATATCTTTTTGAAAATAATGTTTCTGCATTATTTCTCTTATCTCTTACTGGAACAATGTTATTCTGTATATGAGCCTTTTCTCATTGTCTTCCTTGTACCTGAATAATATCATGATTTTCTATTCCGTTTCTAGAATGTATTTCTTTATGTCTTTGTTATCTTTTTTCAAGTTTATAGTTTTTCTTCAGGTTTATCTTCTGTACCTTTAAAGAGTCTATTATGCTTTATAGCTTGTATTATGTTTTTTATTTCTAGAATTATTTATTTTTAAAATACTCTTGGGCTTTTTTTTGTGATGCTTGTTTTTAGTCTATCTCAAAATCTTTTAATTTTGATATAAATTATCTAAATTTCACCTCTTTTGTATTTGTTGTAAAATTTCCAAAAGCAAACAATTTTTGTGTTGTTTGTTTTCCTGTTGTCCTTTACTCATCTTTTTTAATGCATAATATATGCATTTTTAATGCATAATATATTTTAACATTTATTTATTTTTGAGAGACAGAGAGAGACAGTGTATGAGCAGGGGAGGGGCAGAGAGAGAGGGAGACACAGAATCCGAAGCAGGCTCCAGGCTCTGAGTCCTCACCACAGAGCCCGACGTGGGGCTTGAACTCACAAACTATGAGATCATGACCTGAGCCAAAGTTGAACGTTCAACTGACTGAGCCATCCAGGCGTCCTGCATAATATATATTTTTGACATAAACTCAAATGCTCGGTAAATTAATCTATATACATTAAGTTCTGGTTTGAATAGAGAGAATTTGAAAATGCTTCTTCCAGTTGGCTAAGTGTACTGGCAAATCAGAAAACTTTAAATAAAAATGTCCCCAGGAATTTTATTTTTAAATAGCTAATAAAAGACAAGTTAGTTTGAGCCATAATATTTTATGAGTTGGCTTGTCCACAGATCAAATACCGTTTGTTTATCCTTCTACTTTATACAAAAGTCAGGACAGGAAAGATCTTTTTTAAGACATCTTTTTTACAGTGAATTTATTTTTTCTTCAATTTTACAATGAAGATGTTTCTTTTTGTGACCCTATCTTTTTACAGACCTATTAGATTCCCTACCACAGGCAGGTATTATCATCTGTCCAGCCCAGAGGGCTTTCTGATATGGAGATTCCAACCTCATGTGTATGAAAGTCATGACAAAAGTTTGTTTAATATTTTGAGTGATGCCAAATAATGTCAGTTATGATAACAGAATTAAAATATAGTTCAGTAAATATCTATTTGTCACATCTATGTTCAAGGCAGTGTGCAGACGCTGAAGGAGGATAATATACTAAATGGGAAGACCTAGTCTCAGACCTCAGTTTAACTAGAGAAGCCAAAATGAATGCACCATAACTCTTATCCAAAGCAGAGCATATAGGTATTCTGGAGTCATATAAAATAGGAGTCCATAACACTACTCATCTTTTTTGGATACTTGTGTGAGTAGAAGGTGATATTATTGATGACTACACTGGTACAGCAGGCACAATTTGGGACTTACCTAGGCAAACTGGCAACTCTGTATTGATTTATGACATCAGCATAGAGTAATATAAGAGTGAAAGGAGTTTCCTCCTGGTAATACAAAAAAGGGGAGCATTTTTATTTATTGCTGTCATTTGATTTGTAAAAATGGGTATAAGTACTACAGGTAAAAGTTATTATGGGAACACAAACTAGTACAAGAAAAGATATTTTAGCCACAAAAATGTAGATTTCTACAAGCAATGAAAAGGTTTATTTAATATATATTTAATACATAAAGATGGATGTTCTTACAAGGCTCCCGATTCTAATAGAGACCAGTATTATCCTTATTTTAAGTTTGACAAAATAGCCTTGAGAAAATAATCTCATGCGCAACTGTACACATATATTAAATTACAACACAGAATTCCAGTCCCGGTTAAAATACAGTTGGCAAAAAGTAGGCTGTATGAGGAGACAGTACAGGTTGTGATGAATTTGAATGCTAACCTAGTGAAAGAATATATCATTTTATAGGCAGTATTAATTCATTTAAAATACAATTAAGGAAATGGTATGTTTTTTCAATAATAAGATATTTATAACATACTGTAGGGAACTGCAATTATATAAGATATTTGGGGGTTGTATGGAAGCCAATTTGTCAATAAATTATATTTAAAAATTATGTAAGATATTTGTATTGGAAGTAATTTTTTTAATGTTTATTTATTTTGAGAGAGAAAGAGAGAGAGCAGACAAAGGAAGGGCAGAGAGAGAGGGAGAGAATTCCAAGCAGGCTCTACACTGTCAGCCCAGAGCCTCACACAGGGCTTGAACTCATGAACTCTGAGATCATGTCCTAAGCCAAAATCAAGACTCTGGTCCCTTAACTGACTGAGCAACCCAGGCACCCCTGGAGGTAAATCTTAATGCAAGAATAGTGATATTCTCATTAGACATTGCTGATCTTGTGGGATTTGTTGTTTCACTTCTCTTTGGAAAAAAATATGTTCAAACAGTGCATGGTGCAGATGCTAGTGTTGACAAGGAACAATTATGGATAAGTCAGAGTAAGGAACTCTCCTCTGTTTACAGCATGCCATATGCCTCATATAACACTATATGAACTAGATGAAATTTAGGAGAAAGTAATTTCTCAAAATGACTAAGACAGTTTGGTTAATGTCTCTGATGTCAGTAATAGAATAACAAACTTACATGAAAAGTGCATTAAGTAATGACAATTAGATAATTGATCTTGAAATGATGCATGAATTGTCCTAAAATATCAACTTTTGTTCAAAGTCTTGATAATCATTATATTTTCATGTATTCCTTAAAGCTGTTCTCTGATTGTTTGGTATAAACTATTTAATTTGATCTATATAAAAGTAAAAAATGGTCTCTAAGCTACTAAGAACTTTTTCTTTTAAAAAATCAGATTATATTAAAAATGTGCAATATACCACTGTGAAAGGGTAAATATTCTCAAGTTCAATTTCTCTAATTACCTAAACCTTTTGTCCTCAACTTCATTAGCACTGTGCTAAAGAAACTTTTTGAAAGGAAACTTGAGTTATCATAATCCGCATTTGTTTTCTTCCCATTGTTGTGCTCCCACATTTGTTTGCTACACTAAAAAATCATAAGAACTTTCTCTGACCCAGTGGGAAATGTTTAAATATGGGATACCATGTTGACTGTATCTGGAATGTGGTCATTTATTGTCTGCTTAGATGAGATGCTTTGACTCTATTCTCATAAACATTTATTAAAATCTCCTGATTTTTTTTAACTTTTATAACTTGAAATTACCGAATAAAATTACCTAATAATGTAGCAGCACTATTATTTTCAGATTCTCATATGTCTGGCTACCTAGACTTTTAAATACTTACATAAATATAAAATGTTCTTTGTTTCCCTATTTTTATATTTCCTGTTCCTCTTTGTCCAATGTTTCTCCTAGATGTTCTTTTGCTGTTCTGTTTCATAAATGTAATCTTAACTGTTATCTCTGGAATGTTTTGTACACATTTTTCTAAATATTTTCTCTACTGCAGTCAGCCCCCCAGTGTATTCTTGTTCATTAAATATTTTATTTTCATTTCTGGTGT
This sequence comes from Panthera leo, assembly GCF_018350215.1. Taxonomy (NCBI): domain Eukaryota; kingdom Metazoa; phylum Chordata; class Mammalia; order Carnivora; family Felidae; genus Panthera; species Panthera leo. The sequence continues at coordinate 107,523,555 of NC_056682.1, read as the reverse complement.
ACCTTGTCAATATGCATATAATATGTACCAATTCAAAGGTCTAAGCTGTGTGTAACTGGCATCTCAAAAGGATATGTTGAAGAGAATGAGACATAAACCATATGTGAAGAGTTAATGAAAGGGAATGTTCCAAAAATGATGAATATCATGCCCAACAAATTCAAGAATCTTAGTAAATATCAAATAAGATAAACAGACAGGAAATCACATCTAGTCACATCACAGTAAGAATACTGAAAATCAAATGCACTAAGAAATCCTTAAAAGCAGCTAGAGTTAAAAGACACAGTAACTTTCAAGTGGCAATAGAAATATTGATGGCTTTTCTTTACAGAAAATTTGAGGGCAGTAGAGACTGGAAGGATGTATGTAAAATACAAAAAATGACAATAACAACAGCAGCATCAACAACACCTGCACATTACCAACCTAGAATTCGGTACCCAGCAAAATAGCTTTCAAAAGTAAATGAAGATATTAATAAACAAAAATAAAAATCTGTTTTGTTTTTGTTTTTTTTGGCAATAGGTCTACATTACAAGAGAGAGTATAGGAACTTCTTCAGGATAAATTCAGTAATTCCAGATGGAAGCAGAAAATTGCACAAAAGAATGAAATGTGCCAGAATAGGCAAACATACAATTAAATATAATTATATATTTACAAATATTTAATTAACATATAATTATATTTATAAATGTATATTATATATTTGTAATATATAATTGTAAATAGAATCACACATTTAATGTATATAAACATGTAATTAAAAGTACAGTAGTATGTAGCAGCAATCAGAACATCTGGTAGGAATTTTTAAATATATAGAAGTAAACTTCATGACAAAATAATGAAAAAAGATGTTATGGGAAAGTGTAGTTAACCTATGTTTAAGTTGTACTATAATGGGGCATCTGGCTGGTTCATTTGGTAGACCATCTGACTCTTGATGCATGAGGTCATGATTTCAAACCCTATGTTGGGCATAATTAAAAAAAAATCCTAATTAAAACAAAGTTGTATTATAATAAGTGAAGTCCCCAGAAGAACCAATAAAATATTTATATAAGGTATATGCCTTAAAAATTAAAGTAAAACAATATATACCATGTTAACAAACTTAAGAAATGAGGACTGTAGAAGCAAAGTACATACGGGACAAAAAAGAAGGAAAAATAGCAAATGATAGATTTAACCCAAGCATTTTAGCAATTTACAGTCATTATGAATGCATTTAATTCTTTAATTAAAAGCTAAAGTTTGCCATACTAGATATAAACAAATTCTGTTTATAGAATACGTGTGTTAAAAATAGTAACACACTAGTTATAAAGTAAAAAGCTGAAAATCCTAACTAGAAGAAAATTTAAATATCTTTACTAATATCACAAAAGTAGATTTAAATGCCAGAAGTATTAAAGATACAAAAGGACACTTCACATGAAAAAGTCAATCAGCAGAAACTATACTAATAATATGAATTCAAAAACATACTTTTTAAGAAAGGGAACATGAGAGAAAGGGAAATAGATAAGTTAACAGATATTTTAACACACTTAGATAATTAGGTATTTTAAGACATTTCTTCTTTTAGATAGTGGTAGAACAAAATCAAAGATCAGTAAGGACATGACAAGTGGAGTTTATTTCTAGAATGCAAATATCTTTTATCATTTGTTGAAATCACACTAAAGTGATACAATTCAACACACATAATGATAAAATATCCAGTAATTTAGGATTAGAAGAATTAGAAATTTTCCAAATGTATGAAGACTACCTGTACATAACCTATTGGTATATTATAATTAATAGTTAATTATCCAACCCATTCTCCTCAAAACAGATAAAAGACAAATATGTATTTTTATTCATTCTTTGGTCACCATTAAGAGGAAATTCCAAACTAGTGATATAAACAAAATAAAGATTTTTTTTAATGTATGTTTGTTTATTTTCAGAGAGAAAGAGAGCACAAGCAGGGTAGGGGCAGAGAGGGAGGAAGGGAATCCAAACAGGCTCTGTGTTATCAGCTTAGAGACCAATGTGGGACTCCATCCCATGAACCATGAGATCAGGACCTCAGCTGAAAACAAGAGTGGACTGAGCTACCCAGGTGCCCCTCAAAATGTTACTTATAAACACAGAATGATGAAAATAGAACTATTTATTTACGTAATATCTTGCTGGAGGAGGTCATCATGAGGACATAACCTCTAGTTGACTCATGAGCTGGTCTTGTACAATCAAAGGCTCCTTACTCTTCTCCCATCTCCTAGGAAAATTCAATCCACCCTTCATTCCATAAGGGAGCAATTTTTATTCCATAAGGATGCAGCTTTGAGAGAGCAATGTGTAATTGAGACCACCTGGGCAGGATACGTGGCTGAACCCTATTAAGGTCTCTATATAAAGACCAAAGATTCTGCCATACAGGTGTGGAGATCTAGTTGCCTTGCGACCACAGAAAACACACCTCATGAGTAAGTTTCCTTACTTATTAAAACTACCAACCCGTATTTGGGAGTGGCCTCTTCCCTCAGTCTCTTCCTGCCCTCAATATAAAGGGGCTGGTTTTGAATTTCTCCCAAAGTCCTGAGGTTGTGGATCAACAAATCTGTTCTCTCCAAAAATCAAAATAGTTTTTGAAATGTTTCTGTTTTTAGCTTTTTTTTTTAACGTTTATTTATTTTTGAGAGAGAGAGAGACAGTCAGGTTGAGCAGGGGAGGGGCAGAGAGGGAGAGAGACACAGAATCTGTAGCAGGCTTCAGGCTCTAAGCTGTCAGCAAAGAGCCCAGCTCGGGGCTCAAACTCACAAACTGTGAGACCATGACCTGAGCTGATGTCAGATGCTTGATGGACTAAACCACCCAGGAGCCCCTGTTCTTAGCTTGTTTTTAAAAGGAGTTATGAGTTTTCTGAAATACATATTTGTAAAATGCAACTTATTCCACATACTTATAATTAGAAAATATATTTATCTTCACTTTGATGTTTCAAATAATTTTTTCTAATTAGGAATTTGCAAGAATTAAATTATATGTTGAATTTTACTTTAACAATTCTTAATATATTGGGTAAAATGTGTTGGGGAAAAAAGAGCGATTACCTTAAATAATCATTTAAATCACAACATATCAAATAGATAACTTTATATATTATTGATAATGGAGCTATAATAGTGTCCTGGATTTTCATATCTAATTCAAATGTTTACATATTTTCTAAATTATTTCAATAGCTCAATTTGCTGATGGCCTGCTATAATGTGGAGGAGTATTTTTTGAGATCTTCTTTTTTAATATATGCACTTACAGCTACAATTTTTTTTTCTGTAAGCACTGATTTAGTTGCATCCCACAAATTTTGGTATGTGTGTGTTCCTTTATCATCTCAAAGTATATTCTAATTTTTGTTTTGATTTGTCAACCATTGGTTATTTACAAATGTGTTTTGTAATTACCATATAGTTTTAAATTTTAATTTTTTTGGTATGCATTTCTAATTCTATCCTGTTGTGGTGTAAGAATATACACTGTATTCTTAAGGTGCCTTTAAATTACTTGAGACTTGTTTTATGGCCTAGGATTTGGTCTATTCTGTATTGTGTTCCAAGTATACTTGAGACCAACCTCTGTTCTGTTTTGGTGTAGAAAGTTTTATTGATGTCTATTCTAGTTTACAGTTTATAGTTAGTTTAAAGTGTTGTTATGTCTTCTATTTCTTTGTTGATCTTCTGCCTAGTTATCCAATTAACTATTTAAAGTGGAATATGAAGTCAACTATTATTGGGTTGTCTGTCTCCCTCAATTCTGCCGTGTATTTTATGTTTATTCATATTTTTAGGGACTTCATTCCTATATTTAGGGGCTTTGGTTTTATGTGCATATATTTTTGTAATTGTTAATCTTCCTGATGGATTGTCTCTTATCATTTTTAATGATCTTCTTTATTTTTAATACCTTTTTTTGCTTTAATTGTTTAATAGTTCCATATAAGCTTTTATTTTTTAATTTTTTTAATATGAAATTTATTGTCAAATTGGTTTCCATACAATACCCAGTGCTCCTCCCAACAGGTGCCCACCTCAATGCCCATCACCCATTTTCCCCTCCCTCCCACTCCCCATCAACCCTCAGTTTATTCTCAGTTTTTAACTGCTAGGAATTTACCCAAGGGATACGAGAGTGCTGATGCATAGGGCACTTGTACCCCAATGTTTATAGCAGCACTTTCAACAATAGCCAAATTATGGAAAGAGCCTAAATGTCCATCAACTGATGAATGGATAAAGAAATTGTGGTTTATATACACAATGGAATACTACTTGGCAATGAGGAAGAATGAAATATGGCCTTTTGTAGCAACTTTTTTGTTTTAAATCTACTTTGATAGCATTATAGTCATTCAGCTTTCTTAAGGTTACTGTTTGAATCTATTTTTTTAACCTTTTATTTCCAACCTATTGATATATTGAATCTAAAGTGTGTCTCCCCTAGACTTGCATTTGTAGCATCTTGGTTTATTATGGAGGCTGATGACCTCTGCCTTTTAATTAGAGTAGTCACTTCACATTTAAGGATATTGTTTACATAGTCGGATTTGCATCTTCTGTTTAACTTTTTGTCTGTATATGGTATACATATCTTTTTTTTCTTTTAACTTTTATTGCTTTCTGTTTCTTTTTGTATACCATTTTAATTACTCTAAAGAATTTTAAATATATTAAGCTTTGTTGTTTTCCTAATGGTTGTTTTGGGGCTTACCATACACATTTTAACTTATCAGAATATGCCTCAGATTTAAAACAGTTCAATTCCGGGGAACATAAAAATATTTCTTATTTAGGGCTTTATTATCCCTGCCACCTTTTGTGCTATTATTGATATACATAATACATCTATATATGCTATAAACCAAAAATACTTTGTTGGGAATATTACCTTATGTAATTGTATGTCTTTGAGAGATGAGCAAAGAAAGAAGAACAAGTATATATAGTCACAGTTTGTTATATTAACCTTCTTATTTACAATTTCTGGATTCTCTTCATTTGTTCTGTGGATCTGAGTTATTGCCATCTTTTATTTCCTTACTCCAGTGCAACTTTGTCCCCACTCATGGCCTTCTGCTATTGTTAATTTTTTTTTCTGTATGTTATAGGCCCTACAATTAAATTATATACTTATTTTAAAAATTTAATCCCTTGATAAGTCACTTAAGAGAATAAAGGAGAATGTATACTGTCTTTTATATATACATGATTATATTTAAGGGGTCTGTGTGTGTGTGTGTGTGTGTGTGTGTGTCTGTGTGTATTCAAATTATTTGCTTTCAACCTGAAGAACATCCTTTAGTATTTCCTGTAAGACCTTGTGCAAGCAATGAATTCTCTCAGTATTAGTATATTTGAGAATGTCTTTTCTTTGCCTTCATTTTTGGAAGATAATTTTGCTAGATATCATACTCTGGACCAATAGTTTTCCTTCTTTGAGCACTCTGAATGTCACTCTACAACCTTTGGCCTCTGACTTCTAATGATAAATCAGCTGTTACTTTCATCAAGGTTTTCTTATATGTAGTGAAGGTATTTCTCTTGCTGCTTTTAAGATTTTCTTTTGTCTTTGTCTTTTAATATTAAAAAAAATGTTATTTAGAACCCAGGAGTGCTCTTATTAGTTGTCTCTTTTCCTGGTTCTCTCCCAGATTGACACACCAGCTTGACAAGTAGAGAATTGTGTTGGGACACTAGCGTCTGGTTTTCTTGGGTAGTGTTTCCCAACATAGAACCTGTTCCTTATGAATAGCCTGGAGCAAGGGCACCTAAAGATAAACTACTCTCTGCATAAAACAGAACGTCTGCCTTATGATCAGGTGCTCTGTGGAAGAGGCAAACTTTCAGCTACCCTTGCATGGATTAGAGTTTTTGAAACATGAAGCTGATCTGCAGGAGAAATGCTGGTGGCCTGCCCCTGCAGAGACACAGTGGCTTTCAGCCAGGAGCTGGATGGATTGAAAGCCCATCTTCTTGGTCACTCTCAGCTCTTCCTTTGGTCCTCAAAGCCAGCAACAGGGGATCAAATCCTTTTTACGCCCCCTCACTCTGATCTTGCTTCCATCATCACACCCCTTTCTCTGATCCTGACTTTTCTGCTTCCTTTCTGAACTTTGAGGGCACTTGTAATTACAGTCAGACTACATGGGCCATCCTCATTTCCCTATTTTAAAGTCAGCTGATGAGCAAACTTAATTACATCTACAACCTTAATTCTCCTTTCCCCTATACTTTTACATATTTGTACGTTCTTAGGATTAGGATGTGGACTTTGGGGGCCATTATTCTGCCTACCATAGTTGCACATCTCAAACTGTTTAACCAGCCCTCATAATCTTTCATATAATAAACACAGCCAAACTACTAACTTAAAGTACCTATATCATCACCCACGTGAGGTTTATGTTCTTTATTTACATCTCACACAAATATCTAAATTAAGCTAATATCTATCATCCAAGTGATCCTGTGATATTGTCTCAATGGCCTTTCTCCATCTTTCTCTACTACTCCTAAATTTCACCTCTTTGTGAACAGATCTTGAGACTTTCTTGGCAGTTACTCATATTCTAAAAGCTTCACCTCTAATTCCACCTCAACATGGTTGTTGGTTTGTTTAATGGACCAGTGTATGGTCTATATTTGTGAATGTTGCAAGTACACTTAAAAGGAAAATGTGTTCTGCTGTCATTGGCTTTAGCTTTCTGCAAATGTCATTGCATAAAATTGGTCAATAGCTTTCTGCAGAGTTTCTTTATCCTTACTGATCATCTGCCTAGTCATTCCATCAATTGCAGAGATATAAGTTGAAATCTTCAACTATAAGTTTGGGTTTATCTATATTGTGGCTTAATCATTTCTATTTTTGCTCCATTACTTTGAGGCTATTTTACTAAATGCATAAATATTAAGCTTTATTATGTGTTTTTGGTGAAACAATTGCTTTATTGTTGTGCATTGTTTCTTTTTTATTGACATATAGTTGACACACAATGTTACATTAATTTCAGGTGTACACCATATTGATTCAATAAGTCTATATACTATGCTCTGCTCACCCACTAGTGTAACTGTCAGTGACCATGCAAAGCTATTTCAATACCATTGACTATATTTCCTATGCCGTGACTTTTATCCCTATAATGTATTCATTCCATAATGTAATGACTCTTTTATCTCTGATAATAATTCCTTATATTGTCTGTTATTACTCATACTAATATAACTATTCATGTTTTTTTCTGAAATAGTTTTTGAAGTTTTTGAAAAATATACCTTTTTAATCTTCTTAAATTTTATGTATCAGTGTATTTAAGCTGTGTTTCTATTAGATCGCATTTAATTGAGTCTCTAATCATTTAATTGGCATGTTTAGATCATTTACATGACATGTAATTACTCATGATTATAGTAAATATAACATTTTCTTGGAAGTTAATATGCTGTTGGTCCTTTCTTCCCTTTCAGTTTTCCATCTATGTTTTGATTCATTGGCAATTTTTTATTCAATATATAATATTGGTTTATTTTTCAATTTATATTTTTAATTAATTATAGTCTGCTTTTAAGTAATATTATACCATGTAATGTGAAAGGTAAGAAACTGACAACAGTATAATCTCCTCCTCCCATGACTTGTGATACTACCCTCCCACATAACTGACAGGACAGATATGTATACCCTAAGAACAAAAACTGTCTAAATAACTTAAATTACTTTACAAACTAGTAAATTAAATATATAAAAATAATTGTTAAATTTATTCAATTCTGTTGTAATTTTTGCCTCAAATCAGAATTAATATCCTCTTTTTCTTAACATGAGAAATAATTTATATAAGAAATGTTCTCTGAAACCTATGTGAAACATCGTGATTAAGAATATTGGAGGATAATGCCATTTAAATAAAGGAGGAGTTGTGTGTTTCTAAGTGGTTTAAATGTATTGGAGATGAAAATTTAAGATTATAATATGGCTACCAATTGTCAGAAATTGGGGATTGGAGCGTAGGTCCTAAAGGGTCCATTCTTCCAGGAACGATTGCACTTGAGCGCCAGATGGACTTAACTTGATGCTTTCTACAGTTATAAAATTAGCTTCAAAATGTCAACATTTTTCTTTCTTTTCTCCAAATAACTACATTTGATTTTGCCTAAGAATGTTCTCGTTTTTTTTTTAATTGACAGTGCTTTTATTTTTAATTATTTGATAACATGTTAAAATTATATTTTATTTTTTGCCTGAAATATAGATTAAAACATTATTAAATATAATTTATTGTCAAATTGGCTAACACACAGTGTGTAAAATGTGCTCTTGGTTTTTAGGGTAGATTCCTGTGGTTCATCACTTATATACAACACCCAGTGCTCATGCCAACAAGTGCCCTCCTCAATGCCCATCACCCATTTTCCCCTCTTCCCCCACCCCCTATCCACCCTCAGTTTGTTCTCTTATGGTTTGCCTCCCTCCCTCTCTATTTGTACCTACTTTTTTCTCCTTCCCTTCCCCCCATGGTGTTCAGTTAAGTTACTCAAGATCCACATATGAGTGAAAACATATGATATCTGTCCTTCTCTGACTTATTTCACTCAGCATAATACCTTCCAGTTCCATCCACATTGCTGCAAATGGCATGATTTCATTCTTTCTCATTGCCAAGTAGCATTCCATTGTATATATAAACCACATCTTCTTTATCCATTCATCAGTGGATGGACATTTAGAATTTTTATTTCGTTTTTATAATTGTTTTTATTTAATCATCTGTAGATCTATAGTCAAAGTAATACCAAACCAGTAGAACCTTTGGCAAATTTTTCTGATTTTTTTTCTTCACAATAGTCTAATCGCTCTGAAGATACCCATTAATTAGTCTTAACTAGAGAAAGAATATTATGTTGTAGATAAAATAAAATATTCAAAACAAAATTAATGTAGAAATAACAGAGATATTTGCACTCATGACCACTGTTTTCACTCATGACCATTTATTGTTTACATGAGTTAACTCTAGAAATATTGCATTTATCTGGATAGATCATACAAGTGGGCTCAATATGGTTTTGGCATTGCCATTAATGCTCAGTTTATTAATCATGCTTACTTTCTAATTGATGTTTTTTTATTTGTAATCATAACTTACCTAATTATTTAACATGTGTCTTAAATATTTAGTAAATTTTTATTTTAAAATCGTGGATTATGATTCCTCTGTCCAAAAATCTTGTCAAAATATTTAATGTGCGGTCACATAATTAGAAATTTTGACATTATAAGTTTTAAAATGCAAAAGAGGGCTAAAATGTTTTTAAAATCTCTATAAATTATTTTAATCCAGTTGTGATATTATTTTCCATTGGTTGTAATCGGGAGCGTAGAAAAAAAAACTTGTAAAGATTTTATAAATTCTAACTCCATTGACTAGAAAGGAAAAGTAACACTGTGTGGTAAGGTGCTTTTTCAAGCATTTGCAAAATAAAATCAAGGAAAAATAAATCTTACATGCAGGCAATAGGCCTTCCATGAAGGCAATGGGAGTTGAATTGAAATGAACATTGAACCATTTGCAAATGCACAGATTAATGAGTTTAGAAAATTGTCCCTAACAAAGAAAGACTATCTTCGTCAAATAGTGTGAGGCAAGAGAATGGGACACATTATGTTAATATGAACATATTCTATTATGCAAGGGAAATTGGAATCATGTCAGTCAAAGCTGGAGCATTTCTTTTGGTCTTTAGAAAATTATAAATGTTCAGAGGTGCTCAGAGAATAGAGATATGAGAGTTGATATCAACATTCCATTTGTAATATTCTTCAACATATAAATTTTTGCATGTTTACACTAGCATGTGAAGGTCTATGTGTGCATGTATGTGTTTCCATGGTCCATAATGTATATTTGATAATTATCAATATGTTAGTTGACTGTCTAGTTTTGCTAAATACTACACAGACCTATAAATCTCTGTTAATTTAGGGGAAGGGAGGGAAGATGGCGGCGTAAGAGGACGCTGGGCTCACCGCGCGTCCTGCTGATCACTTAGATTCCGCCTACACCTGCCTAAAGAACCCAGAAAAACGCCAGAGAATTAGGAGAACAGAGTCTCCAGAGCCAAGTGCAGACCAGAGGCCCACGGAAGAGGGTAAGAAGGGCGGCAAGGCTGTGCGCACTCCATGGACTGGCGGGAGGGAGCTGGGGCGGAGGGGCGGCTCACCGGCCAAGCAGAGCCCCCGAGTCTGGCTGGCAAAAGCGGAGGGGCCGGACAGACTGTGTTCCGACAGCAAGCGCGACTTAGCCTCTGGGAGGTCAGAAGTTAAAAGCTCTGCTCAGAAAGCGGGAAGGCTGGAGGACAAAGGGAGGGAGAGCTGCTGAGCCCCCCGGATGGCAGAGCTCAGCTTGGTGGGGAACAAAGGCGCTCGCCAGCGCCATCTCCCCCGCCCATCCCCCAGCCAGAATCCCAAAGGGAACCAGTTCCTGCCAGGGAACTTGCTCGCTCCCCGCAAACACCCAACTCTGTGCTTCTGCGGAGCCAAACCTCCGGCAGCGGATCTGACTCCCTCCCGCTGCCACAGGGCCCCTCCTGAAGTGGATCACCTAAGGAGAAGCGAGCTAAGCCTGCCCCTCCTGCCCCCGTGCACCTTGCCTACCCACCCCAGCTAATACGCCAGATCCCCAGCACCACAACCCTGGCAGTGTGCAAGTAGCCCAGACGGGCCACGCCACCCCACAGTGAATCCCGCCCCTAGGAGAGGGGAAGACAAGGCACACACCAGTCTGACTGTGGCCCCAGCGGTGGGCTGGGGGCAGACATCAGGTCGGACTGCGGCCCCGCCCACCAACTCCAGTTATACACCACAGCACAGGGGAAGTGCCCTGCAGGTCCTCACCACTCCAGGGACTCTCCAAAATGACCAAACGGAAGAATTCCCCTCAGAAGAATCTCCAGGAAATAACAACAGCTAATGAACTGATCAAAAAGGATTTAAATAATATAACAGAAAGTGAATTTAGAATAATAGTCATAAAATTAATCACTGGGCTTGAAAACAGTATAGAGGACAGCAGAGAATCTCTTGCCACAGAGATCAAGGGACAAAGGAAGAGTCACGAGGAGCTGAAAAGCGCTTTAAACGAAATGCAAAACAAAATGGAAATGACGACGGCTCGGATTGAAGAGGCAGAGGAGAGAATAGGTGAACTAGAAGATAAAGTTATGGAAAAAGAGGAAGCTGAGAAAAAGAGAGATAAAAAAATCCAGGAGTATGAGGGAAAAATTAGAGAACTAAGTGATACACTAAAAAGAAATAATATACGCAAAATTGGTATCCCAGAGGAGGAAGAGAGAGGGAAAGGTGCTGAAGGGGTACTTGAAGAAATTATAGCTGAGAACTTCCCTGAACTGGGGAAGGAAAAAGGCATTGAAATCGAAGAGGCACACAGAACTCCCTTCAGACGTAACTTGAATCGATCTTCTGCATGACATATCATAGTGAAACTGGAAAAATACAAGGATAAAGAGAAAATTCTGAAAGCAGCAAGGGATAAACGTGCCCTCACATATAAAGGGAGACCTATAAGACTCGTGACTGATCTCTCCTTTGAAACTTGGCAGGCCAGAAAGGCTTGGCACGATATCTTCAGTGTGCTAAACAGAAAAAATATGCAGCCGAGAATCCTTTATCCAGCAAGTCTGTCATTTAGAATAGAAGGAGAGATAAAGGTCTTCCCAAACAAACAAAAACTGAAGGAATTTGTCACCACTAAACCAGCCCTACAAGAGATCCTAAGGGGGATCCTGTGAGACAAAGTACCAGAGACATCACTACAAGCATAAAACATACAGACATCACAATGACTCTAAACCCGTATCTTTCTATAATAACACTGAATATAAATGGATTAAATGTGCCAACCAAAAGACATAGGGTATCAGAATGGATAAAAAAACAAGACCCATCTATTTGCTGTCTACAAGAGACTCATTTTATCTGACGACACCTTTAGACTGAGAGTGAGGGGATGGAGAACTATTTATCATGCTCCTGGAAGCCAAAAGAAAGCTGGAGTAGCCATACTTCTATCAGACAAACTAGACTTTAAATTAAAGGCTGTACCAAGAGATGAAGAAGGGCATTATATAATAATTACAGGGTCTATCCATCAGGAAGAGCTAACAATTATAAATGTCTATGCGCTGAATACCGGAGCCCCCAGATATATAAAACAATTACTCATAAACATAAGCAACCTTATTGATAAGAATGTGGTCATTGCAGGGGACTTTAACACTCCACTTACAGAAATGGATAGATCATCTAGACACACAGTCAATAAAAAAACAAGGGCCCTGAATGATACATTGGATCAGATGGACTTGACAGATATATTTAGAACTCTGCATCCCAAAGCAACAGAATATACTTTCTTCTCGAGTGCACATGGAACATATACATGGAACATATACAGATCATATACTGGGTCACAAAACAGCCCTTCCTAAGTTTACAAGAATTGAAATTATACCATGCATACTTTCAGACCACAATGCTATGAAGAAACAAGGGCCCTGAATGATACATTGGATCAGATGGACTTGACAGATATATTTAGAACTCTGCATCCCAAAGCAACAGAATATACTTTCTTCTCGAGTGCACATGGAACATATACATGGAACATATACAGATCATATACTGGGTCACAAAACAGCCCTTCCTAAGTTTACAAGAATTGAAATTATACCATGCATACTTTCAGACCACAATGCTATGAAGCTTGAAATCAACCACAGGAAAAAGTCTGGAAAACCTCCAAAAGCATGGAGGTGAAAGAACACCCTACTAAAGAATGAGTGGGTCAACCAGGCAATTAGAGAAGAAATTAAAAAATATATGGAAACAAACAAAAATGAAAATACAACAATCCAAGCACTTTGGGATGCAGCAAAGGCAGTCCTGAGAGGAAAATACATTGCAATCCAAGCCTATCTCCAGAAACAAGAAAAATCCCAAACACAAAATCTAACAGCACACCTAAAAGAAATAGAAGCAGAACAGCAAAGGCAGCCTAAACCCAGCAGAAGAAGAGAAATAATAAAGATCAGAGCAGAAATAAACAATATAGAATCTAAAAAAACTGTAGAGCAGATCAACGAAACCAAGAGTTGGTTTTTTGAAAAAATAAACAAAATTGACAAACCTCTAGCCAGGCTTCTCAAAAAGAAAAGGGAGATGACCCAAATAGATAAAATCATGAATGAAAATGGAATGATTACAACCAATCCCTCAGAGATACAAACAATTATCAGGGAATACTATGAAAAATTATATGCCAACAAATTGGACAACCTGGAAGAAATGGACAAATTCCTAAACACCCACACTCTTCCAAAACTCAATCAGGAGGAAATAGAAAGCTTGAACAGACCCATAACCAGCGAAGAAATTGAATCGGTTATCAAAAATCTCCCAACAAATAAGAGTCCAGGACCAGACGGCTTCCCAGGGGAGTTCTACCAGACGTTTAAAGCAGAGAGAATACCTATCCTTCTCAAGCTATTCCAAGAAATAGAAAGGGAAGGAAAACTTCCAGACTCATTCTATGAAGCCAGTATTACTTTGATTCCTAAACCAGACAGAGACCCAATAAAAAAAGAGAACTACAGGCCAATATCTCTGATGAATATGGATGCAAAAATTCTCAATAAGATACTAGCAAATTGAATTCAACAGCATATAAAAAGAATTATTCACCATGATCAAGTGGGATTCATTCCTGGGATGCAGGGCTGGTTCAACATTCGCAAATCGATCAACGTGATACATCACATTAACGAAAAAAAAGAGAAGAACCATATGATCCTGTCAATCGATGCAGAAAAGGCTTTTGACAAAATCCAGCACCCTTTCTTAATAAAAACCCTTGAGAAAGTCGGGATAGAAGGAACATACTTAAAGATCATAAAAGCCATTTATGGAAAGCCCACAGCTAACATCATCCTCAACGGGGAAAAACTGAGAGCTTTTTCCCTGAGATCAGGAACACGACAGGGATGCCCACTCTCACCGCTGTTGTTTAACATAGTGCTGGAAGTTCTAGCATCAGCAATCAGACAACAAAAGGAAATCAAAGGCATCCAAATTGGCAAAGATGAAGTCAAGCTTTCGCTTTTTGCAGATGACATGATATTACACATGGAAAACCCGATAGACTCCACCAAAAGTCTGCTAGAACTGATACATGAATTCAGCAAAGTTGCAGGATACAAAATCAATGTACAGAAATCAGTTGCATTCTTATACACTAACAATGAAGCAACAGGAAGACAAATAAAGAAACTGATCCCATTCACAATTGCACCAAGAAGCATAAAATACCTAGGAATAAATCTAACCAAAGATGTAAAAGATCTGTATGCTGAAAACTATAGAAAGCTTATGCAGGTAATTGAAGAAGATATAAAGAAATGGAAAGACATTCCCTGCTCATGGATTGGAAGAATAAATATTGTCAAAATGTCAATACTACCCAAAGCTATCTACACATTCAATGCAATCCCAATCAAAATTGCACCAGCATTCTCGAAACTAGAACAAGCAATCCTAAAATTCATATGGAACCACAAAAGGCCCCGAAGAGCCAAAGTAATTTTGAAGAAGAAGACCAAAGCAGGAGGCATCACAATCCCAGACTTTAGCCTCTACTACAAAGCTGTCATCATCAAGACAGCATGGTATTGGCATAAAAACAGACACATAGACCAATGGAATAGAATAGAAACCCCAGAACTAGACCCACAAACGTATGGCCAACTAATCTCTGACAAAGCAGGAAAGAACATCCAATGGAAAAAAGACAGTCTCTTTAACAAATGGTGCTGGGAGAACTGGACAGCAACATGCAGAAGGTTGAAACTAGACCACTTTCTCACACCATTCACAAAAATAAACTCAAAATGGATAAAGGACCTGAATGTGAGACAGGAAACCATCAAAACCTTAGAGGAGAAAGCAGGAAAAGACCTCTCTGACCTCAGCCGTAGCAATCTCTTACTCGGCACATCCCCAAAGGCAAGGGAATTAAAAGCAAAAGTGAATTACTGGGACCTTATGAAGATAAAAAACTTCTGCACAGCAAAGGAAACAACCAACAAAACTAAAAGGCAACCAACGGAATGGGAAAAGATATTTGCAAATGACACATCGGACAAAGGGCTAGTATCCAAAATCTATAAAGAGCTCATCAAGCTCCACACCCGAAAAGCAAATAACCCAGTGAAGAAATGGGCAGAAAACATGAATAGAGACTTCTCTAAAGAAGACATCCGGATGGCCAACAGGCACATGAAAAGATGTTCAACGTCGCTCCTTATCAGGGAAATACAAATCAAAACCACACTCAGGTATCACCTCACGCCAGTTAGAGTGGCCAAAATGAAGAAATCAGGAGACTATAGATGCTGGAGAGGATGTGGAGAAACAGGAACCCTCTTGCACTGTTGGTGGGAATGCAAATTGGTGCAGCCGCTCTGGAAAGCAGTTTGGAGGTTCCTCAGAAAATTAAAAATAGACCTACCCTATGACCCAGCAATAGCACTGCTAGGAATTTACCCAAGGGATACAGGAGTACTGATGCATAGGGGCACTTGTACCCCAATGTTTATAGCAGCACTCTCCACAATAGCCAAATTATGGAAAGAGCCTAAATGTCCATCAACTGATGAATGGATAAAGAAATTGTGGTTTATAGACACAATGGAGTACTACGTGGCAATGAGAAAGAACGAAATATGGCCTTTTGTAGCAACGTGGATGGAACTGGAGAGTGTGATGCTAAGTGAAATAAGCCATACAGAGAAAGACAGATACCATATGGTTTCACTCTTATGTGGATCTGAGAAACGTAACAGAAACCCATGGGGGAGGGGAAGGAAAAAAAAAAAAAGAGGTTAGCCTGGGAGAGAGCCAAAGCATAAGAGACTGTTAAAAACTAAGAACAAACTGAGGGTTGATGGGGGGGTGGGAGGGAGGGCAGGGTGGGTGATGGGTACTGAGGAGGGCACCTTTTGGGATGAGCACTGGGTGTTGTATGGAAACCAATTTGACAGTAAATTTCATATATTAAAAAATAAAACAATAAAAAATAAAAAATAAAAAATGCCAAAAAAAAAATCTCTGTTAATTTAAATGTTTGAAGTTTTGTTTCAAGTTATTTTGATAAAACTATTATTTTTAATACAACTGCATGGTAATTTATAAGAAGTGTAGTTTCATAAGTTTACAAATTTGACTTCTTGGATTATGAATGTATTTCAATAGCAGCATAGCAGTGTAGACCAAAATAATTGAACTAAGTTTTATATCTGAAAAACCAGGGCCAATTACTTGCATAGGATATTCTCCTATGTTTGGGGGCAGGCTCACACAATAGGCACAACTGTAGCTCAGTAGTAAGCCTCTGACTGGAAAACCAGATTGAGGGAACTACAGTGTTTTAATGAATATTTCTCTGTCCTGATAAATTACTCCTCTTTATTTTGGAAGTTTATTTCAGTCTAAGTAACTGAGATTGATGATGATCCTCCACCAGCCATCTGTTCTCACTTGCCATGACCACAGCATCCTAAATTACTTTCAACAGTTTTCAAAACATTTTACAATGTTCACGTTTTAGCTTATATTCCAGGTTACATACTGTCTAAAATCAGGAGGAGTACAATGAAACGTCACAAAAAAATTAGTAACAATCCCCATATTTATTCTGCAAATATTAATCCTCAAATTTTTGGAAAACATTAAAATCGATTCTGTAACCAGCCATGAATTCTTTACTCAAAAGGTTGAGACAAATTAGGGGCACTATGACATGCTCTTTGAGTAAGTAAAACACAATATACATAAAAATATGGATAAGTTAAATATATAAATATTTATATATGCATATATGTGTATGCAGGCACACATGTAGCAAATTACCACAAATTGGAGGCCATTTTCAGCTTGTAGAGGCAGCTGCACCCCTTGACTTTCTATTTTTCTTATATCTTCAAAATCAGCAATGTCAGGTGGAGTCTTTCTCATGCTATTGTCTCTCTGGTTCTCTGTAAATAGAAAAGAGTATTTGCTTTTTAAAGACTTGTGATAAACTAGGCTCATATGGAATGGATCAATGGATATCCATTGTAATATCCCATCTTTAGGTATTTACACTTAATTCTAAATGCAAAGTCCCTTTTGCCATGCAAGCTAACATATGCAATTCTGAGGATTATAATGTGAATATCTTTTGAAGTCACTACTTTGAATAAATTGCCCATGGAACATGAAATCCATCTAAAAATATCAAAAGCCATTTGATTCAAAATTTGAAAAATTACTCATGTTTTTATTTAGGGTTAAGGTAAGCCATGTAATTAATATTTTTAAATTACTATTGAGTAAGCATATATGTTTTTGGCAATGTATAAAAAGGACTATGAAAGAAAACATTTATAAATTTTCTCTCACTAATATTAAAATTTTTAATGTTTATTCATTGTTGAGAGACAGAGAGACAGCATGAGTGAGGGAGGGGCAGAGAGAGAGAGAGAGGGAGACACAGAATCTGAAGCAGGCTCCCCGCCATGCGGGGATCAAACAACAACTGTGAGATCATGACCTGAGCGGAAGTCGGACGCTTAACTGACTGAGCCACACAGGTGCCCCTCTCATTAATAGTAAGAATTTTGGTCACTGAAAACTGTTATGTGACTGGAAGGCAAGCTAAAGCTCATATCTAGATTATATAAGTTATGTCTACAAATCAATTATAAGTGGTCCGAGAACTCAATTGAAAAAAAAAAAAAAGGTAAAATACTTCAATGCTCACTTCACAAAGAATAAATACAAAAATCTGTAAACATCTGTAATGGTTCTCAATGTTATTAGTCAGAGGGAAATGCAAATCAAAATCTCAATACTATACAGCTACAAGATTTAATTTCAATTTTAAAAAATGGAGCCCCTAGGTGCCTCAGTCAGTTGAGCATCTGACTTCAGCTCAGGTCGTGATCTCTCAGTTTGTGAGTTCCAGCCCCACATCAGGCTCACTGCTGTCAGCCTATCAGAATGCAACCCACTTCGGACCCTCCCTCCCCCTCTCTCTGCCCCTCCCCCACTTGCACTTTCTCAAAAATAAATATTTTTAAAAAGTTTTAATACTGACTTTAATAAAAATTTGGAATGACTGGTCTTGGATAATCAGTACAGCAACTTTGAAAAACTATACAGCAGTTTATACTAATGCTAAATATACACCTTTCTTATGACCCTAGATATATATGTATTAAAAACAAGAATCTATATCCACAAAAGACATGAAGAAGAAAGTTTGCAATTTATTTTTATTTAATATTTATTTATTTTTAAGTAAGCTCCAGGCCCAACATGGGGCTTAAACTCACAACCCCCAAGATCAAGAGTCCCATGGCCAACCACTAAGCCAGCTAGGAGCCCTTGCAATTTATTTTTAATACTTATTTATAATAGCTTCAAACGTGAAACAACCAAATCTCCAACAACACTAAGTTAAATAAACTGTGATATATTTATACAATGGAACATTAAACTCAATAAAAAAAATTACTACTACATACAACATGTGTTGATCCACCTAAAAATAGAAGAAAAAGGGCCTACAGAAAACAGTATATAGTATAGGATTGTACATACCTATGTGAAATTAAAAACAAGTGTAAGGGGCACCTGGATGGCTAAGTCAATTAAACATCTGACTTTCAGCTCAGGTCATGATCTCTTGGTCCTTTGGATCAATCCCCACATCAGGTTCTGTGCTGACAACATACAACCGACTTAGGATTCTCTCTGTCTCTCCCTCTCTCTTTCTCTCTCTGTCTCTTTCTCTCCACCCCCTCCCCCACCCTGTTTGTGCTCTCTCTCCATGACAATAAACAAGTAAACATTAAAAAAAAAAAAACTAAGTCTCTGGTGATAGAATTCCGAACAGCAATTCTGCAGGTGGTTTAGAGACAGAAATGTGACCTGAGAGAAGCTTTTCTGGAATTGAAAATGTCCTATATCTTGATATGGGTAGTGGTCACATAAGGATATTTATGTGTAAAATATTATCAAACTATACAACATATGTAACATCAGTGCATTTTACTCAATGTGTGTATCTCAATTAAAAATATGAAGAAACCCCTGGAGTGATATTTGTGTGTTTAGTGCCAAGGTATGGGGTCATTTTCCAGAAAGTCTGATTTAATTAGGTAAGTATGGATACAAAGTCAGAGTTTTTTGAAAGGTCTCCAGGTGATTCTAAAGTTTAGTGTGGTTAGAGAACCGCTTTTATAAAGACTATTATAGGACTGAAAGAGACTGCTTGAGGACTAGATAAGCAGCAATTTGGTCTGGAGAGCTAAAGTGATACAGACTACAAAGGTAAGCCAAGGGGGCAAGGCACTCTGAAATGCATCAACAATACTGTATACAAAGAATCATGACCAGTTGACACCATCCTAAAACACTGCAGAAGTTTCTAAAGGCCCAGGCTCTCTGAGGTGGCTACTAGGCTACATATTCTCCAGGTACCATTGGACTAGACTAGACTGCCAGTTTCAGGAGATGGAAGATCACAGGTGGGCACATTTAGTCTCCCAGCTGCTGCTTTCTATTTGTATTCTTGGTGTTTCATCCTAGCAATGTGCAATTGGGAGAACACACATCCTGATGGAAGGGGCATGTAGCAGGAAGGTCCTGCATACCTGCAGTTTTCTCTCCTCTCTTTTACTAGTCTTCTTTACAGCCTAGAGTTCCAGCCGCTGCCACCCCAGCCATGAGAGCCTTCTATAGTCCTCAAACTACTGCTTTCTATTCAGTCTCTATTTCCCTGGATGAAGATTGGCAAATTCTTTGAAGGAAGAAGTGTATTCCTCTTAGTTTTGAAGTTGTCTACTACTTAACTCCTTGACTCTAATAAATTAAAACAAGACCAAAACATTGTCATCGCTTTATGTATTATCTTCAGCTTTATAGTAGTGGAAGAGAGTCTGTTTTAAACTATGGTGACCTGGAGAAAAAGTGTATAAGATTGTATTCTTGATGTAAGAAAATATAATGTTACTGGCATCTTTATACCCTTCCCAGGTAATGAAAGGATACTGGGACAGTGTAATTTTTTCTTCCTATTAATATGATAAAATAATCGTTTATATAGATAGAGAACATAAGACATTATTGCTGTCTATGTAGTCATGATCATATATATTTACTAATATATTTTCTTTGTTTTTTAAACGTTTATTTATTTATTTTGAGAGAGAGAGAGAAAGAGAGAGTGAGTGAGCACTGGGGAGGAGCAGACAGACAGGAGCACTGGGGAGGAGCACTGGGGAGGAGCAGAGAGTGAGTGAGCACTGGGGAGGAGCAGGAGAGAAAGAATCCCAAGCAGGCCCCATGCTGTCAGTGCAGAGCCCGATGCAGGGCGTGAGTCAAGACAAGAGTTGGACACCTAACCAACTGAGCCACCCAGGTGCCCCTTAACTAATGCATTTTCTATTATAAGTGATTCCCTTTTCATTTCAAGTTTCTCATAACCATGTGGGATAATTTTCTCTCTGCCTTTTATATTTCTGTAAGTACAGATGTACTATTCATGAATTATTTCTGTACATTTGTCTGAAAAGCTTCCTTTTATTCTGTTTGAAAAATATTTTCTTTAGTAGGGAATCTAGGCTAGCAAGTATTTTCTTTACTAAGAAAAATAAAATTATATTGACCCTGGCTTTCATTGTACCTAAGAAATCCGATTTCAATGCAAGTGTTATTTATTTGAAGTCAATCAAACTACCCTGTACTAATTTTTAAATTTCCACATTGTCTCCATTTTTATCAGTTTTTCCTAACAAATGAGTATTTGCTGCTTAGTGTTTTAGGGCTTTTTGAATCTGTAACTGTGCATTTTATATGCTTTTATATTTCTATAACTTAAGCTAGGTTTTATTTATTTTTCAGATATATCTTCAAGTTAATTATTTCCTTGGTTCTATCTTTTCCCCCACTTATTTTTGCATATTTTCTTTAATTGAAGTATAATAAGAAATTAAATAAATTTAAATATTTAGAGCATGACACATTTGTACGTATGTAAGCATCTGTATAGTCATCACCTAATAAAGGCATTTAACATGTATAACACTCCACTAAGTTCCTTTATGCATCGTCCTAGTCAATATCATACCAAAGATAACAATTTTTATGTTAGTAATCATCAACAACTTTTGCTCTTTCTTGACCTCATATGAACTCCCACTCTGACAGGGGGAGATAAGACTCTCATCTACCACCCATTCACTTAATTGTTAAATTGGTTTTTTCTTATTGCGCATTCCATCCTGTAATTTCCTGGCCTACAAAATGATTTCGTTTAATTCACATACATTAACGGTCACTTGGTGTGAGGTAACGTTCTATGGTGACGCATACACTTATACATGACATACATGTCACATATGCTTAGTATCCATAATTATAGTATCATACTAAATAGTTTCAACTACCCTAAAAATACCTGGTACTTTATCTACTCAACACTCCCTTCCTCTTCCCACCCAACTGATGGCAACCACCCATCTTTTTTCTGTTTCTATAGGTTGGCCTTTTCTAGAATATCCTATAAATGTGATCATGTAGTAAATAGTCTTTTTAGGATTGGTTTGTGTAACTTAATAATCTGCATTAAAGATTCACCCATGTTTTTGTAGAATTTGATAGCTCCTTTTTTAAACCACTGAATAGAATCCCAGTGTATGGATGTACCAGTTTTTGTTTTTATATATTCACTTTTTCAAGGATAATCTTGGTTTCTTCCAGTTTGGGGTGATTATAAATAAAGCTAATTTAAATATCTATGTGCAAATATTTTTGTGTTGAAGTAAGTTTTCAATTTGGTTATGTAATACCTAGAGGTACAATTAGTGGATTGCATGGTGGGATTAAGTTTAGCTTTGTAAGAAACTATCCAATTGTTTTCCAAAGTGGTTGTACCACTTTTCATTGCCCTGACAGTGAATGAGAGCTCCTGTTGCTCCATATCCTTGCTAGCCATTGGTAGAGCCATTTTTTTGGGTTTGTTTGTCTAGCTATTTTGTTGTTGTTGTTGTTTAACCATTTTAATAGGTGTGAGGGGTATCTTGTTGTTTTAATCTTAACCTCCTAAGACAAATTATGTTGAACAAATTTTCATATGCTTATGTACCATTTCTATATCTTCTTTTGGAAGAGTCTGCTCAGATTTTTTGCCCACTTTTGATTGAATTATTTGTCTTCTTATTACTAAGTTTTAAGTGTTGTTTATATATTTCAGATACAAGTCTGTTAAAATGTATGTGTTCAGCAAATATTTTCTCAAAGTCTGTGGTTAACTTTTGGATTTTTTCTTTGAACATAATTTTAATACTCTATTATTCTCTGTCTTTCAAAACTCTGCATTAATGTACTTTGTGCAGAATATTTCATATTTCTTTTGTTAAGTGTTCTTTAGATTCTGAAAACTGAATTTTGTCAGTTATGGAAACTTCACATATATTCCCTTTTTTTTGAAATTTTATTTTTATGCCCTTGATCTTTATAATTATTTCCTCATTTCTGTTTTACCTGCTTTAGTTTCTGGAATAATGGAATTTCTATTAGTCTATTACTGTAACTTCTAGAATTATCTTCTAAGTGTACAATATTCACTCTTTTTATTTTATTTGGTTAAATATGTGTTTAATCTATCTCTCAAAACATCTATTTTTCCAGCATTTATTGTCTTTGTATACATCATCTTCTTTGTGTGAATGCAATGTTTTATTCTGAAGATATTGAGTGTCATGTTTTATTCTTCTCCATATATCATCTTTATTTCTGCCTACTTGCTTTCAAGTATATATAACCATTTCATATTTGATTGATATTTAGTTCAAATAAACAATTGTCTTAATTATTTTTGAAATGATTTGAAATGTTTATTTGAAATGCTGTATGTTGCCTGGGTTTCAAAAAGAAACTGTTGACAACTTTAAGGAAAAAGCCACAAAAACTGTCCAAATTTTTATAGCCTATATCTTGGTGATGGTTGAAACTTCTGATTCTATCTACTAGATATCACTGGAATTTTTTTAAATGTCTTCTTTGATTAGCTTTTATTTTTTTCATTTATGTTCCTGGTCAATATACCATCTTTATTCACCTACCCTTGTTATGTGATTCATGCAAAATATTTAGCTTGCTTTTAATGTACTAAGAGAACTTCCTGTCAACAAGGTAGCTAATCACCTTTTAAAAAATGTACATGTTTCTATTTTTTTTTTAATTTTTTTTAACGTTTATTTATTTTTGAGACAGAGAGAGACAGAGCATGAACGGGGGAGGGTCAGAGAGAGGGAGACACAGAATCTGAAACAGGCTCCAGGCTCTGAGCTGTCAGCACAGAGCCCCACGCAGGGCTCGAACTCACGGACCACGAGATCATGACCTGAGGCGAAGTCGGCCGCTTAACCGACTGAGCCACCCAGGCGCCCCTGTACATGTTTCTATTAAGGAGATGAAACAAAAAGAATAAGGAGGAAAGAAGGAGAAAGAAAATAAATAGAAGGAAAAGATAAGAAGAAGAATGAAAAGAATAAGGAAGAGAAGGAACAAGGGAAGGAAAAGAAGATACGCAGAAGGAGTAAAAGGGTGAAAACTTGGGATTACTTAGAGAAAAGTTTCATATGGGATTTAGTCAGTTTTTGTTTAAGTTTATTTTATTTATATATTTTGAGAGAGGTAAGGAGGAGGCACCGAGAGAAAGAGAGGGAGAGAGAGAATGCCAAGCAGGATTTGCACTGCCAGCTCAGAGCCTGACGCAGGGCTCAAACCCAAGAACCATGAGGTCATAACCTGAGCCAAAGTCAAGAGTCGGAAGCTTAACCAACCAAGCCACTCAGGTGCCCCTAGTCAGTTCTTAATGTGGACAATCATTATGATTAAAATGTATTTATCCCACAATATACTCAATATTATGAACACTTAACTAAGAAATAACCAGCTCAGTTTCTACTTGATAAATACAATGCTTTTACAAAAATAGTGAAAAAGATTTATAATTAAATTTTAAATAATTTTATCAGTGGGATGTTTTATTAACACATTCTAAGTTTTTCATGTTTTTAGAGATGAACATTTTTTATTAGTTAAATATATTTATTTCATAATTTTTTTGTGGGTGGAATTATTGAAACATTGCCAAGTCAGCACTATTTTAAAATGTGAGATAGCTGGACACTTTGGAACTTTATAGAAACAATTTTGTTTCATAAGTAGTCCAACTTGAAAACTATAAATTTTGCTGGTAGAAATCAAAATTAAGTTTTTTATAGAATATTGTAAAGACACATCCACAACAATATATTTCTTTCATTTCATTTTAATTTCCTATGTTAGTGCTGTTATAACCTAACAGAATCCTAAAAGGAAGCCTTTTGTAGCGACACCAATCTTACCTATGTATATTAATTGGGTTAATCAACCATTTTATTTAAACTCTTCAAGAAATATGCTGATAATATTATTAAAACATATTTAATAAATTAATATATTAAATATATGTAAGTTTTTAAATATATTAAAATCTACTACTTAGAATACATTAACATAATTTTAAAACTATTTAATAATGTTAAGTAAATAATTTGGTGATACTTAGCTTTAAAAATTGTATTAGAAAAGTATTTTGAGGAGCGCCTGGGTGGCTCAGTTGGCTGAGCGAACCAGTTCTTGATTTCAGTTCAGGTCATGATCCCAACCCGTGTTAGGCTCTGCATGGAGCGTGAATCCTGCTTGAGATTCTTTCTCTCTTCTCTATCGCCTCCCCTGCTAGTGTTCTCTCTTCTAAAAATTAAAAAAAAAAGCATTTTGAGTAAAATTCTCAAATTTCATATAAAATACAAGCTTGCTAAGCTAATTCAACCTAAAATACTAGTCTATTATAAGAAGTTATTTCATGTATTGTTAATTTAAAAATTAACTCTTTCACACTCCAATATGGTTTTGTTAATATTAAAATGATATGCATATTGGGGCGATTCTATTAATAATCAAATCTGGAAATGCCTTGATGAGATTAGAATTCTGCCCCCTCACACCAACATACCCAAAGAAAGATGCTATGAGATGCCTGGTAGCATGGAGCCAAAATTGGCAAGGGGAAGTAGGTAAGATAATAAATCAATTCATGATACTCAAAGTTGGGGAAGATTATAAGAAATCTGCCCCCATCTTTTCCATTCTTTAATAGTCACTTCAGTCACCTTGAAAGCTATTTATAGTTTGCTACAATCAGTTATTTACCTTCCCTGAATGGTCATTTCTTTTAAAAACGGTAATAAAAATATTACTTAGCATGGGTTATTCCAAAATAATATTTTAGGCTTTTTATTATATTTACTAGAGTGTTATTTCCTCCAAAGGAACTCTTACCCATTTTTAAGACATAGGAAAATATTATAGAGTTTTTTCTCTAAAAATGGCATATCATTTGCATGTTCTTTACAAATATATTACATAATGAACAGGGTGATATGTTATTATTATATCTTTTAAAATATATAAAATGAAAAATGCTCTGTAATTTATTACTCTTGTGGTCTAGTTAATTTTTTTTTATCTTTGACCAGGAATTTGGAGTAACAAACAATAAAATGCAGAGATTAGTATGAGAAACCTGCATTAATACGAAGAGCCTATTCAGATTGGAGGAGGCTATAGTCACCATAATAATTCAGATATATCCAAAGTGGTCTGTCCTTCAGATATCCTTCAGAAATCTACATTTTGGGAGAATTACCAACAACGATAGCAGAAGCAAGAGAAAGCATTAAAATTCTTGGAATTAAGCCATGTGAACATCAGTTCATTTGTTTTACAGAATCATAAACTGAAACAAGTACATCATTTTTAAAGTGAAGAGTTTTGGCCCCCCAAAAAACTGTTTTTGAATTAATCCAGAATTGAGAAAAACACCTAAATACAGAAAACATAAACAGATCCAACTCCAAAAAGCAAAATAAATTAAAAACAAATAAGTACATACATAGAAATTTGTAAAACAATTTTAGAGTATGATTTAGGGTCCTTAGGTTTAAATATTACTTTTTTAAAGTTACCATAAACAACTAGGCAATATTCAGTAGTTCTTTTTAAGTGAGGGGGTTGTTCTAAAAATTCAATTTTTAAATGATCATATTACCATGCTAATGGAAACATGATCGTTTCAAATAATTCTGGTAGAAATAGTAGTAAGATAGTAAATTCAGAGATCGGAGCAATAATATATGAGGATCTTATTTTTCACAGCACTATACTGCCAAATTAAATCTTGGATAGAAATTGAAGTTCCATTTGACTCTATAATTATTGACTTGGCCATGGACTTGCTACTCACTGAAGATAGTTATGAATGATTGCCCAGCTGTTGCTGGCAGGTAGAGAGGCTGAACATTAAGCAGTAGTTTCAGCTGCCTATTGAAGATTCTCTAAGTGAATGAGGCAAAATTGGTAGTTGTTGGCCTTTTTGAGACTTTCTTATAATAACTATACAGATTTCGCTATGTAAATGCAATTGTTTATGTGTTTGTGGTTGAACACCACTAACTGAAAGTTACACATTGAGCATGCTATTTCAAAATTGAAGTTATCAGGTAGTCTTATATTTTTCTTGCTTATCATTAAAAAAATCTGTATTTTAATTGGTGGAAAATTCTTAAAAATGAATGACCTCTTTCCCCCAGGAACTAGTTAAAAGCAAAATAAAACATGGTTTTATTAGCATAAACTAAGAATTACATTAATATTATCTATTTTTACAAAACATGTGAATGCAACCTAGTATTTCCTGCAGGAATACGCTGGTCTTTTTTGTAACACGGGGTGGAAATTAAACCTTGCTAGAGAAGCGATTAAATTCGGAAATGTCAGTATACCCAATGTATATTTAACAGTATCGGGTGTAGACTGGCTTAATTAGTTAAAACACATTTAAAATTATATCATGACTTTAAGTCTGGAAATTAATTTTGCATAAGTTTGTATATTTATATCCTAGTATTGGTAACGATTTTGCTGTAGCTGAAAAAAATAAAATGTATTTCTGCCTCTAGTACTGAAACAAATGTATTTTTATATACAAAGTTTAGGTATTATCTACAAGAAGCATATGAGTTACAATGTGAAAGAGTCTAAGGTAAAATAGGAAATAAACAATCTATTTATGCTATTATTTTGTAATAGCAGAGCAATCAACATTACTTTCTCTCGAAGTTTAGTGAGCTCAGAAGAATATGCCTCACTTATAAGTGGTTTTAGGTCTTAAAATATTTTGGATTAGAGATTGTGATGTTCTTTTCATATTATGTTAGGACTACATGGAGTTGATTTGTGGTCAACTGGTTGTTTTCTAATAAGTCTTATCATTAAATCCTTGCATTTTCAGTAAGTCTTCTACTTAACTTTCACTGTCCCTACAAGCCAGCTTCTAATTCTTGACAGAAGGCTCTGAAGACAGAAGCAACTTACACTTCTATCTGTTTATGATACTCATTTGAATGATGTATTCATGAGTTGGCAGAGGTGCAGCCATACAGCCTGGCATAACTGATTATCATGTCTTAGGAAATGAAGAGAGCCCTAGGGCATTAAGAACTCTCAACTATTAATATTGGTTTTGCCACAAGGCAGTTAAATAAACTGACAGTTTGGCAGAGGCATGACTCCTTGCATACTCATATACTGATTACCTCTGAAATATCATTAATATTTCTAAGTTTTCAGTTACTTACAGTGCAATTTAAAAAGTCAGCCTTACTTTATGGAAACAAAAAGTATGAGCAGATTATCTTGATACTAATAGGATGTCTAGTACACTTCAATTTATTAGGTTGAACACTTTAAGCAAAAATAATGAAAATATACTAAAATGTGTATGTTTTTTCCCTGAAAATAACTGACCCCAAATGACCATAGTATTTCCTGTGAAAATGGCCTATAGTTACAATAAATCTATAATTAATAATTACGTGGATTATGTTTCTAAATATTAGATTTTAGAATCGTATAAAGTATTTCACAAAAAGAATTTGAACTTAGAGATCATTAAGATTTTTAATTGATGTAAATCTTGTTCAAACATTAAAGTATGTTTCATAAAAGATGCTTTAAAACCAAAGGGCATTGTATTTTGTAACAATATATATTAATGTTATAATTGTTGCATTAAGGATATTTTTATATATAATGTTAGTATTCTAATAATATTTAATACTGCTTAAATGTTGGTGAGAAAGTAAAACTGAGGAATTTACCTTAGTATTCAAAAGTGATCATTTAAGTGCCAAAATGATTTATAACTTACAATAATTAGTTACATGGTTTACCACAATTGTCAAAAAGATCAAGGACTATATTGGGTTAAATAATCTGGGACCAATCTATATTTTTACCTACATTTTATCTTAGACACATATTCATATTTTACAGGGGAAGTTGTTTTTTTTTTCCCATAGCTTCTTATTTGCAGGTCAGAACTTTGTCTTTACTAAATTGAGAAATCAGATTTCTTAAAAAGTTAAGTGGTAGTCACTCATTCAACAACCTGGTTGCAACATGTATCTGCCTACATATTTAAATTCTAAATCCTTGAATTAATTTTAGTTGGATAATTATACCTATATTCTATGTACCTTTTGTTGCTGTTACATTCTCCATGCCTAAAATTGAACAAAATCAAGTGGATGTAAAAGAGACTCTTAATAGTACTGATAATTCTTACTTTAACTTTTTATTTTTTTAAATGTTTTTATTTAGTTTTGAGAGAGAGAGAAAGTGTAAGTTGGTGAGGGGCAGAGAGAGGGAGGGAGACATAGAATCTGAAGCAGGCTCCAGGCTCCCAGCTATCGGCACAGAGCCCAACACGCGGCTTTAACTCTTGAACCCTGAGATCAGGACCTGAGCGGAAGTCGGACACTTAACAGACTGAGCCACCCAGGCACCCCCTGATTATTCTTACTTTAAATAAATGACCACAAATCTTGCAAAAATCCTTTGCAATACACTGCAATACTTTTACATATTTCTGATCAAGTATCTGTTTTAAAAACTCTGGGAATTATATTTTTTATCTTTTTTTCCCCTGAAACTCTAGTATTACATTTGACTCATGACTTTTCTTTGTATTTCTTTGAGCAAATATAAGCCAACCAGAGACTTACGAGACATCCTCAGTGGCAGGTCCTCCAATGCATCTGAAAACTGTGCATGCAGACTCTATCTGCCCTCTTGTTATAATTGCTCACATCTCCCTGATTCGCAGTGGATCCCATCTTACTCTTGATTTGAACAACACCGCTCTCATAATGGTGTTTGCATTCTTCTACTTTGTTATATTTGCCTTTTCTCTGCCAAATGCCTGTATTCTTACAGTCTAGTAATTTCCATACCATATAAATAAATCTCCCTGGAATTAGACTTCCACCTTCAGGTGCCTCCTCATTGGTCTATTTGTAACAAAACTCCTCCAAAGAATTGTACATTGTAACATTTCTCATTATTTACCTTTGTTTTTCTTCATTAATCCAGGATTTTTTTTAACCGTTATTCCACTGAAGCCCATGTATCAAGTTTACCGACAACCTCCATAGAAAGTCCATTGGCCAATAGAAAGTCCGCTACTTTTGCGTCAAATTAATTAATCTCCCAGAACCATTCCTGTCTCTTTTCTGAAATAGTTTATGTGGCTTCCTGGCCACCATAATATCTTTGTACCCTTTGTTGGCTTATTTGTTCAGTTTTATTTTGTTTCATTCATTCAGAAGTATTTTCTCATATTCTTTGTAATTTTTTGACCTACTGATCATTTAAGAGTGTGGTCTTTCCAGTCTTTTTTAGTTTATTCCATTGTGGTTAGAGAACATCATTTGCATGGTTTCAAGCCTTTTAAATTTATTGAGACCTACACCTTAGAATATGATCTTAGAACATATTTCCTGTACACTTGAAAGAATTTGTTTTCTGTTGTTGTTGGTTAGAAAAGTCTCTATATATATGTCTGTTAGGTATGGTTGGTTTATAATGTTTTTCAAGCCTTCTATTTCCTTGTTGACCTTCTGCTTAGTTCTATTTAGAACATAAGCTATTAACGTCCCTAACTAATACTGTTAATCCATAAAAATAATCTATTACAAGTCTGCAATCATAGTCAATAATTGTCTATTTCTCCCTTCAACTCTGTCAGTTTTTACGTTGTGTATTTGGAGTTCTCTTATATAAATACATTTATAATTTTTGTATTTTCTGATGGATTGAATCTTTTATCTTTATAAAATATAATTTTTGTCTTTAATAACAACATCATCCTTGTTTCCCCAGAAGTATTTACTCTGATGTTGTTCTAGCTACTTAAGCATATATTAACTGAGCGCATGCCAAATCTCTTTTCATCTTTTATTTTCAACTAATTTATAATTTTGATCTAAAATATGTCTCTTGAAGACAGCATATAGTTGTATCTTTTTCATTTCAACCATTCTGCAAATTTCCAGCTTTTGAGTATATTAATTTATTTAACCTTTTAATGTATTTAATGATAAGATAGGATTTATTACTTCTATCTTACTATTTGTTTTCTATATGACTTATGTCTATTCCTATATTACTGACTTCTTTTTGTGTTAAAGATATTATCTATTTTACCATTTTATTTTTTACTGATCCTTTAACTCTATTCTTGGGCTTATATTCTTAGTGGGTGAACTTCATTGGTATTAAAGGTTACATTTTAGCTTTAAAAGTATTAAATCAGATTAATACTTGCTAATTTCAATAGTTACTAAAATTTTGCCCCA
This sequence comes from Panthera leo, assembly GCF_018350215.1. NCBI lineage: Eukaryota > Metazoa > Chordata > Mammalia > Carnivora > Felidae > Panthera > Panthera leo. The sequence goes on along the minus strand of NC_056682.1, from coordinate 107,492,575 downwards.
TATAGACTCATTACTCTCCCCTTCATTGTGCTTTTTGTCATATAAGCCATATCTTTATGCAATATAGTCCTCTCCATACAATTTATAATTATTGCTTTATGCAATGTTTTTTATTCAAGTAAGACAAGAAGAGAGTTACAGACAAAAATATATTTATACTTTTTGGGCGCCTGGGTGGCTCAGTTGGTTAAGCAACTGACTCTTGATTTTGGCTCAGGTCATGATCCCACAGTTCGTGAGATCAAGCCCTGCATTGAGCTCTGTGCTGACAGTATAGAACCTGTTTGGGATTTTCACTCTCTGCTCCTCCCTCTCTCATGCTCACTTGTGCACTTGCTCTCTCTCTCTCTCTCCTTAAAAATAAATAAATAAGCTTTTAGAAACATTAAAAAATAGGGGCACCTTTGTGCCTCAGCCAGTTAAGCTTCCAATGTTGGCTCAGGTCTAGATCTCACGGCTTGTGAGGTTGAGCCCCCATATTGGGCTTATTGCTGTCAGCTCAAAGCCCACTTTGGGTCCTCTGTTCTGCTGTCTCTCTGCCCCGCCCTTGCTCATGCTCTTTCTCTCAAAAATGTATATTATGTATATACACACATATAATATTTATTTATTTATATTTATCTATACTGTTGTTAAATTATAGTGTTCTGTATTTCTTCAATGTGGATTTGAGTTACTCTCTGGAATCCTTTTACTTTAGCCTGCAAAGCTCTTTAGTATTACATATAAATAGATCTGCTTATTTTCTCAACTTTTGTTTATCTGAGAATGTCATAACTTTCCTATATTCTTAAAGGTAATTTTGTAGAATATGGAGTGAAAAGGTGGGCAGAAGTGCTAAGTGAAAAAGTACTAATTTAAAGGGGAAAAAAGTACACTGGCCAAGGTTCTGATAAGGAGGTTTTTTTTTTTTTTTGCGGGTTTTTTTGTTTGTTTTTTGTTTTGTTTTTGTTTTTGTTTGCAGAAGCACCTGGGAAGTGCTCTAGGGAAGGTAAGGAGGCCTCTGAGTGGATGTGAATGGGCTAAAAATGCGGATATACAAATGAGCATGGCGGGCCCAGTTAGAAGAGAGGGAACCAGAGTCCTCTCCTGAAAATCCCTCCAGAAAAGTGCAAAGTACTATCCACACACCAAGTTTGTTGAGGGGAAGACAGCCACGAGTGAAGCCTGGCAGACAAAGCTTTGTAACTGCCTATGGTCAGGACTGAAAGATCACATACAATTTTCACCTGAAGCCAGACTCTTCGGCCTGCTAACTGATCTTGCTTACACTCTTGACCCCTATAATTCATTTTCCCAAAAGCAACCAGGGAGATCTGTTAAACATAATTATATTATAATCCAAACTCCTTATTATAACATACAGGTTCTATATGCTCCTTGCTTTGCTCTCTGACTTCATCACCCCACTCAAGCCACAGGGGTCTGCAGTCTGTTCCACAGACACACGAAACTCACATACATTTAAATATCTTTATACCCTCTGCTCAGAACATTTTTTTCCCACCTCTTTACATAGTTTTCTTCCTTACTTCATTCATCTCTTTGCTGAATTACCATCCTGTCAAAGCAGTCTTCTATGACTACATGAAAGAGCTTGGCAGTTCCTAACACTGTCTGTCTTTTATTGCTTTATTTTCTTCATTAAATATATAACCCGGTATAATATTATGTATTTATTTGCTAACATTGTATTGTCTGTTTCATGAGAATATTGACTTCAGAAGACTGAAAATTTACATAACTTCTTACTGAATCCTCATTGCCTGAAACAGAACCTCACATACATATGGTATATGGTTAATAAATGTTAGATGAATAAATGAATAAAATGAGAAATATAGGTTCATTTCTATTATTCTAGTTCTCCGAGTCAGGAAATTAATGCATGATAATTTTCGGTCTCAAAACTTCCCATAAGCACAAAAGAACAACTGGAAGGGAACATAGTGAAAGAATATGATAAAATGGAAAACACAGAGTGTTTTCAGACAGATCTCTTCGCTGTTTGTTTACTGGGCTCATGCCATCAACATACCATACTGTACAAATAAGAGTTTTCAGCAAGAAGACTCACCACTATCCTAGGGCAATTATATTAATCTTGACACCTTTAGTACCACCACTTCCCTAGGCTTAGGTAGAGTGTGCAATCTCAGGAATAAACTTCCCTCTTATTCTTTCAAATGTATTTGCAGGCCCTGCAGTCATCATTACATTAGGTGGCATGGCAAGAGTAGACCCAGGTACGTACAACATTCACTGGATAGTTCAACCATCAGGCGGAACAGGGACGGCAGCTGAGGAAGAAAATCACCTCATGGCGACCACACACCCTATTTAAAGGTATTGTTAACTCAAAACTGCTTTATCAGTAAAAATCCCCTCAAATTTAACTCCTTAGTTTATTGATCTTCAGAGTTTTGCCAACTTTTCTATAAAGGGCCATATAGGAACTACTTTCGACGTTATAGGCCATACAGTATATGTCGTAACTATTCAACTCTACTACTCTAGTGGGAAAGGAAAGCAGCCATAGATAACTTGTAAATGAATGAACATCCCCGTCCCCCAGTAAAACCATATTTATAAAAACATACCAGGCTGCACTTGTCCTGAGGGTTGTAGTTTGCCAACCTCTGCTCTACTTCATCATCAATTTCACAATAAGTATTGACTTGCGTCTGATTCGATCTGTCACTTCTTTCTTACCTCTCAAATCTTTCCATTTTCTCCTCCTGGTAAATTACCAGAAAACTATCCTAAATTCTTAAACTCTGCTTTGCAGTACCTAAAACCTGGCTCTTCCAAAGGGCACCCTTCTTAGCATCCCTCTTAAATGAAGGTGCTGTGTTATCCCATATGACCTTCACTTTTGAAACGAGATTGGCTTATTTTATACCTTACTTCACTCTGCTGCTTCCAAAACTTTAGTTTTCCCCGTTAAAATTTAGTTGATTAATATAAACAAATACCGTGGAAAGGAGATGCTATCATCCAACTATTTACTCTTCTTTGTCTTTGTTATCCAGACCATTTACTTTTTTCATATAAGATTTAAGCAATTTGTCCACTGTTGTCTTTAATCCAATACCATGTGATTTTACCATGTAAAGTAAAAAATCACTCACCACCCTGAGGTCTCTATAACCTGACTGTCACATCTTCAGTGTTTCCCCCATCCTCTTTAGCCATCAACTCTCAGAAACACATGGAAGCTTGTCATCATCAAAAAGTGTCCTAATCTCAAAATCGCTTGATCACTTACCCAAAGCTTATTACTTCTTAAAAACAACTTTCTGTCTTTCTTGTTTTCTTCTCCAATAATTTCAAATGCTTTTATAATTTATAAAATCTAGACTCCAATTCACTGAATTAAGACTATCTAACAAGTAGCCATAATATTTTGCTCACTTGCCTGCTTATCCACCTTATATTCTTAACTAGAATTGCCATCTCCCACTCATGTATTAACTAAGCTATCTCCTCCCACTGTCTTCTGTTGCATATATGTGCAAACCTTTACACTTCAGAAGAGTCTCTTTGTTTTCCTCTACTTGCACTTTGAATAGTAGCATTCTCTTTGAAAAAATTATGCAATATACAAGAGGAAAACAATTCTAAAATAATAATTGTGTCTTAACTGAAACTCCAACAGCTTCTGGGAAACATATTATTTTATTATCTGTGTGCAATTAACTCAATTACAATCTTCAAATATGCAAATTATTTATCACATTCTATAAACCACAAAGCCATCACCCTCACTGTTTTCTCTACCTCCACTTAGGAGAAGGTTTAACCTACTTCCAAACCCCTGTTCACAAATGTGCAAAATTACTTTTACTAGATTTACTCTATTTCTTCTTTCCCTCTCTTGCAATAAATGATAGGTCTCTCATCCGAAAGCCAGTCCTTACATCAATCTTTGGATGCCATTTCTTCCAGTTAGATCGTACTTATTGAAGAATTCAACATTTAAAAAGTGTATATCCATTTGCTTTGAATCTCAACATTGATCCATCTCTTCCCTTCTCATTACATCCAAAAGTATAGAAAGAGTTGTTTGTGTAACTGTAGTGGCATTTTAATTTGCCTGACTGATATTCATTTCCCCTACTGTTGCTAACACTGGAATATTCCTTGGGGAATCATCATTCCTCTACCCTAATTAATGTGGCTCACATGGAGTAGATTTTTGTGGCTTCAGAACTGAAAGTATGAACATGGCCTGACTAGTCAAAGCATTACACACTCTTCACAGTATTTGATTAAAGATGGCTTCCTAGAGCACCTGGGTGGCTCAGTCGGTTGAGCGTCTGACTTCGGCTCAGGTTATGATCTCACAGCTCATGAGTTTGAGCCCGGCATTGGGCTCTGCTGACAGCTCAGAGCCTGGAGCCTGCTTTGGATTATGTGTCTCCCTCTCTCTCTGCCCCACCCCTGCTTGTGCTCTGTCTCTCTCTGTCTCTCAAAAATGAATAAATGTAAAAAAAATGGCTTCCTATCTCCAACACAGACAATCAAAACTAACAATGGTCATTTGCTGGGGTTAAAGGAGAAGCACTTTCTGTTTTCTTGCCAGACCTTAAACTTCAGAGAATGTAAGCCTAGAACCACTGGTTCTGACTATATAGAAATCAAGTCATAATAGAAAAGAGTAGAGCCAAATGTAGAGAAATAAAGGCATCTGATCTCATAATTTGAAGACCTGAATTATACTTTGCCAGAATATTTGTCACCAAACTTTTAGTGATGTTAGTTAGTTAGTGATGATGTTAGATAATGCCTTTAAAACCAGTTTGAATTTGGGGCACCTAGGTGGCTCAGTCAGGTAAGCATCCGACTTTGGCTCAGGTCATGATCTCACGGTTGGTGAGGGAGTTCGAGCTCCATGTCAGGTTCTGTGCTGACAGTTCAGAGCCTGGAGCCTGCTTTAGATTCTGTGTGTTCCTCTTTCTCTCTGCCCCTCCCCATTCTCTTTCTCTCTCAAAAATAAATAATACATTTTTTAAAATTAAAAAAAATAGTTTGAATTATGTGCTACTTACATCAGATATCCCTAAATATATTTGTAATTATTTTGTTATTTATTCATTTCCTTCATACTTCAGTGCAGTACTCACTTCTCATTATTGCAATGAAACAAGTCATGCAGTGCTCACCAAACATGACAAATCCAAGTAGACCTAGTAAGTCTTTGTTTCACTTTACCTCTCAGGATCACGTGAAAGTGCTTAACGCTCCCTTCTTGTTGATGCAACATTAAAAAATTATGGAAAACCAGACTATAGAGGTCTCTGGTAATTATGGAATCTCCTGACTTTTAAGACTTTGTGAAAAAGTCCAACAGGGATCTCAGGGATGTTGACTCTGATTCAGTAACAACGACAAACTTTCCCAAGGTGCCAGCTGTCTGTCAGTATTCAGACATGAACTGACTTAGTGATATGAATAATATGTACATTTTTATCTACTATATTAAATTTATAATTTAATTTTGATTACTGTGTATCTTGTTATTTTTTTATATGAGGGTTATTAAAATGACAAGAAATGGGTACGCATATTTCCATGGATCTTTTGAAGAATTTTGATGTGTCTGACTTTAGTGAGTAGATAGTTTGAACCTAGAGATGACTTTTGGTTTTGCAAATGTAGGTTATGTGATGTCTTGCTAAATAATTATAGTAAGGTTTTTAATCTGGTCATCATGTCTGTGTGTGTGTATGTGTGTGTATTCTTTGAGAGTGACAGAAGGATGCCCTAAAAATATATGATAAATGGTAAGATTTGGTAAAAAAATATTGATAGAAAAATGTTCAATCCCTGTAAATACATTATATCCAGTGAAAAAATTTAAATATCCCTATAGTCAATGTTTATGATTGTAAATAATCAAAGGGTAAAAATAAATTTGTTAAAAATTCTGTTGGGAGTCACATTGGGAAAATGGTGGAAGAGGGGGGTCCCAGTCCTCATCTCAAACCAAAACACCAATTTAACAATCATCTATGCATTGGTAGACCTTTATTGGTAGAACTTTATGATAGTTCCAGAATCCAGATGAGAGATTACAGCACCTCAGCTGAGCATAGAAAGGAAACTAGATGCACTGAAGTGTAAGAAAAACAATATTACTTTACCTTAGTCACCTCTCCCCCAAGCATCACAATGGAGTGGAGGAAAGAGAGCAACTTGAGCATCTGATCTCCCCAGCATTTCAGAGATCTACCCAAGAAGTCTGTGTCTAATGCACCTCACCCCATACATGGAGGGAATCAGCAGCACTAAACTGCCTTAGGAGTAACTAAAAACAGAGGCAGGGGCTCTTAACAACCAGAACATAAATCTCAACAGCCAGCCTGCACCCCCAGCTTCTATAACCCGATAGCTAAAACACAGATAACCCAATTAAAAACTGGGCAAAGTAACTGAAAAGATATTTTTTCCAAAGAAGATATAAATATCCAAAAGGTATATGAAGAGGAGTTCAACATCACTAATCATCAAAGAAATGCAAATGAAAACCGCAATGAAATATCACCTCATACTTGTTAGGATGGTTATTACAAAAAACAAACAAACAAAAAGCAAAGATAATCTTGATGAGGATGTGGAGAAAAGGAACCTTTGTAGATTGTTGGTGAGAATATAAATTGATGTAGCCACAATGGAAAACTGTACAGAGGATCCTCAAACCATTAAAAATATAACTACCATATGATCCTGCAATCCCACTTTTGGGAATATATCTGAAGGAAATTAAATCAGTATCTCAAAGAAATATTTGCACTCCTATGTTCATTGCAACACTAGTCTCTATAGCTAAGATATGGAATCAAACTAAATATCCATTGATGAATGGGTGAGTAAAGAAAATGTGGTATATACATACAATGTAATATTATTCATCCTTATAAAAAGGAAATCTTCATTTGTGATAGCACGGGTTGACTTGAAGAATATTATGGTAAGTGAAATAAGCCAGACACAGAAGCATAAATACTACACAATTGTATATATATGAGGAATCTATAAAATAGTCAAACTCAAAAGCACAAAATTGAATAATGGTTGCCAGGATAGAGAGGAAGGAGAAAATGTGAAGACACTGGTCAAAGGGTACAAAGTTTAAGTTATGCAAAATGAAAACCTTTTAGGGATTATATAGCATAGTGACTATAGTTAATAATATTGTATCCCGTACTTTGAAATTTGCTAAGGGGCATCTGGGTGGCTTAGTCAGTTAAGCCTTGCTTCAGGCCCTGTACTGGCAGTGTGGAAGCCTACTTGGGATTCTCTCTCTCCATCCCTCTGGCACGTTCTCTCTCTCTCTCTCTCCCTCTCTCTCTCTCTCAAAATAAATAAATGAACTTAAAACTTTTAAATAAAATAAAATAAAATTTGCTAAGAAAGTAGACCTTATGTTGTGTTCTTATTACATACACACACACACACACACACACTACATACACACAAATAACAATGAAAGAGGATGGAAGAAAACTTTTAGAGTTAATGGATTTATGTCATTGATTGTGGCGATGGTCTCATGGGTGTGCACTTATATCCAAATTCATCAAGTTGTGTACATTAAATATATACAGCTTTTTGTATATCAAGTATATTTCAATAAAGGGGTTAAAAAACCTATTGATGCTGGCAATGTCAGTGAATCTTACATAGTTACAAAATATTTAGATGCAAAATATGAATATAAATATTTTAAAGTGATCTATAAAATAATAATGTGAATAACGATTACCAGCTATTGGGCTTTCCATAAATTTTAGTAAAAAATACATGTTCTGAAGTAAGACTGAATAGTTTAATACTGCAAGGAATATGGTATTCTGCCAAAAATTCACACTAGAATTTATGGTGGAACAGATTTTGTGAAATCATTAAATGCTATTCATTCTGTGCGATAATGTTGTTGTATTGGATTTATTGTGTGTAAAATGATTCCGTATGCTAATTTAAATGGGTGAAGGTTCTGTCATGGCGTCTTCATGCATATGTGCATGAATATTTCCTTATGTTATGCTTGGGTGTACTCCAATCTCATCCAAGAGTGAAAAATGAACTTTGGATGAAATTAGAATTGCTACCAAAACACTGATTTCATCAGATATGAAAATTTTTACATATGCCTTGAATAAAGTGAAGGAACAATTTGTAGACTTGAAAAATTAGGCTCATTCACAAAAACAAAGTAGCACACATTGAGTGCTTGGCATTATGCTTATAATATTTTATGGGAAGAAACAACCATAAGTTGGCATTTGAATGTTAATGTTTATAAATTTTTCAACAGCTTTGTAGTCTGAGCATATATAGTTTGATGTAACACTAAATTACAAGATGTAAGGAATATGTTATAGCTATACGGTAAATAAAAAGGAGGAAAAATTGGACTGTTGAAATTATGAACAACACTTTATGAAGCTCTTGTATGAGAGTAACGCTAGTAGGTTCTCAGTGATATAAAGCTTAAATTAAAAATGTAAAACATAAATTACTACTAGACCATCATGTTGTTTTAGCATTTCATCTTGTTTAGCATTCATATCAGATTTTTTGGTATTAAACAATGTGTTATCATTGCTTTATACTTGTCAAAAATATATTTAAGAATATTCTCCATTTATAATAATTTAGTCTGAGCTTACCAAGTACTTTATTATGTACTGTAATAGTGTTTTCATGCAGAAAAATATTATGGTTCAAAGAGTAGATCCAATTGAAGATGTCAATAATTTGATACATTCTATCCAAAAAAATAACTTTAAAATATTAGGTATTTCATTAAAGAATAAAAATATAATCATTTTAGACAAATATTTTCTAGAGAAAAATAGTATTGTTATGTTTTTCAAAAACTATGTTGTAAAATTTATTGTTTTAATTTTTCTGCCCATGATATACTTTAGGGTTTACCTAACAAATATAAATGTTATTTATAAAAAATGTCTTTAATCTTAAAATGTAGATTGCTTTTATTTCTTAGAATGCATTTTAATGTTAAAATCATTTTAATTCACCAATATAGTAAAGCAAATGTGCTAGTCATCAAGTAAATATTTTAAAACTTTATTCAATGCAATTATATTTGTAATGGTTTCACCATTGCGATGTCTCAGTTTTGGCATTATGTGATTACTTATTCCATAGTTTTTTTTGTCCCTAAAAATAACTTATGTATTTAATGAAGACTGAACATGTAATTGTAAATTCCTATGCCAAATCTTTGAAATGACATGAATTATAAAATAGAAATTCAGGAAATTATAATGGCATAAAATAACTAGATATCGTATTTTTCTGAAAATATATAAGAAATATCTAAATGACAGAAAAGAAATAGGCTTGGTTTCAAGCATGATATCACACACCAGTATGTTTGCAGACGTATTCTAGAAATCATACTTTGATCTATTTCCAAAGGAGGTGGTTATCAATTCGAGGAACAGTCACAAAGAGGTGTGGTAGTGAGTACTCAGGACTGACACTCTAACGCTTAATGGCTTGGCAAGTCTTCGGAAAGTTAAACAGATCTATTATTTGACCTTTCAATTGTTTTACTAGGTAGTTGCCCAAGAAGAAAGAAAAAATATCTGCATACATGCTTGGACACAAATGTTTATAGTCATTTTATTAGTTATAGTTCAAACCTGAAAACTAGCTGAATGTCTAGATAAGCAAATTGTGTTGTATCTATATCCTGAATATGACTCCATCATAAAAAGGAAAAATACTGTTGTGCCCAACATGAAAGAGACTCGCGTACATTATTCTGAGAGAAAGAAACGATGTACAAAAGAAGATATACTATGTGATTCTGTTTATGCAAAACTCTTGTAATGAAAATATATAGACAGAAAAAAGGATGTAGAGAAATTAAGTAGTACAACAGAAATTTTTAAGTTGATGGAAATGTTCTATATCTTGTTTGTGTTCCAGTTAGATAGGAATATATCTTTGTCAAAATTCATTAAATTATAGGGGCACCTGGGTGGCTCAGTTGGTTAAGTGTCTGACTCTTGATTACAGCTCAGGTCATGATCTCACAGTTCATGAATTTGAGCCCTGTGTCAGGCTCTACACTGACAGTGTGGATCCTGCTTGGAATCCTTTCTCTCTCCTTCTCTCTGCCTTTCCCCTGCTTGCTTCTGTACTCTCTCTCTCAAAATAAATAAAATGAACATGAATTTTTTTAATTCATTAAATTGTATTATTAAAATAAAATAATTATATGAGCTACATAACAAAATAGACAAAGTCTAGGAATAATCTTGAGACTGGAATAGAACAACTAAAAAACCAGGTCACAGAACCTGGTATCACTTATATCACTTATATCACAATGAGATGATATAAGATATATTGTAGAAAAATTAAAAAATCTGTTGCAAATAGATTCTGAATTACAACAGATAACTAAGAGGGCTTTTTAAGAGAAACAATAGAGTGAAGAAAGAGAGATATTTTAAGTTACATATTCTTTTCCTGTTAATTAACTAACCAATAAATTATAGCATGTGTGTTTGATCTATTAATATTTAAATCAAATTTATATATACATTTTTACTGATTTCTAATACAGGGAACTGAAAATCTTAAATCCATTTACTTACAATTTTTTTATTTATTTGATTGTATATATATTTTGAAATCAACAAGACATTATTATTGGCTAGAGTACCTATAAATTTGTAATTACATCTTTGCTCTTTTTACTCATTTTTACTCTTTCTGACATTACTCTGATTCCATTTAGATCATTTTCTCCCTATCTAAAGAACTACTGGTGACAAATTCTATTAAATTGTTTTTTATATTTATTGGTGGTCCTCTTATATAGTTAACAAAAGTGCTGCCACCCACCAGCCTTATTTTCTTGAGAGAAGCAAAACAAAGTTCATAATGTTCAAATCAGTAAACATTATTCAGTTATGCTTACTCATAAGAGAAAGTAAGTACTTCACTTAAAGGGGCACCTGGGTGACTCAGTCAGTTGAGCGTCCAACTCGATTTTGGCTCAGGTCATGATCTCAGGTCTTGGGATTGAACCCCAAATCGAGATCTTCACTGGGCATGAAGCCTACTTTAAAAAAAAAAAGTTCAGGCAAGACAGCCTCTTCTCAAATTTGGGAAGCTCATGCAAAGTAGTCATTGGTCCCCAGTGCTATTTTTCTTTGTGAAAATTGGAGCAGTTACTCTCCTGAGTTTACTCTTTGCCTTAAATGAATTGACTGAAGCCCACTTGCAGAATAAGGGGAAGGTTGGAAGATGTCCACAGCATAACTTGGATGGAATGTCCAAAAGCCTACCTATTGTTCTTGAGACAATAGGTACTGACTTTGCCTTTTATATCATATTCTTATTTTGTCAATGCCTACCCCAAATCTCGCTACCAGTTTCATAGGTAATTTGAACTTTCTCCAGTACAATTTGTTCCCAAATGTGGATGCAAACTCTTAGTAAAGAATTAACCTTCCCCAAAGAGAGATCTCTGTCCCTTGCCCTCCATTATTGGAAATTGATCTCTATGCTCTTAAAATGCCATACATGGTAAGGAGTGCCTTTGTTGTGTGGTGGCTTTGACCACAAGACAGTCTAATAAAATGACTGGTGATTGGGGTTTGGGGCTATTCAGTATCAGTTCTGCCTTGGAAGGGTCTGGTAGGGCTGAAGACAAAAAGGTCAGCCACATTGGCAGTATGGGATCAATTCTCATTCAAAATTCTAGATACCAAAGCTGGGGTGAACATTCTTGATTGGCAATACCCCCATGCATATTGTCACATTGTTTCCAAGAGGAGTTAACACGTCCATGGCTCCCTGGAGAGAAGACATCTGAACTCTCCCTTTTTGGACCTCTCCTGGACTCTGACCTGACCATCTTTTCCCTCAACTGATTTTTAACTGTATCCTTTCTCAGTAATAGACTGCAGCTATAATTATAACAGCTTCCAATGAGTTCTGTGAGTACTTCTAGCAAAATATCAAGCATATGAATGATTTGCAATTGGTTTCAGAAGTGAGGAAAATCTTGACTGAACTATGTTCCTTCAAATTTCACAGTTGACCAGCTGAGCCCAATATATTTTATTCATCTAAAAACTCACATTACTTTGCTAATAGATTTTACTGAGGTTTGGAGGATGGTGAAGGAGAATTACTGTTCAGAAAAGAATAATTACAGGGATTTCCTTTCTTGATTACCATCTCTGACTTTAATCCCAAAATCTCCAGCCATGTTGCTGGGTCTGATCATCCAGGCCAGGCTCAAAGCTTTTGTATAAACAGAAGCACAATAAAATGTCTTAACATATAAAATAACAGCTGTCTTTCCAGAAGTAGTATTCAGATCTCTTAAAGAAACAGAGCTAAATGCTAGAAGTCTTTAAAATAAAGAAAGAGGGGCACTTGGGTGGCTCAGTTGGTTAAGTGTCCAACTTCAGCTCAGGTCATGATCTCGCAGTTCTTGGAGTCGAGCCCCCATCAGGCTCTCTGTTGTCAGTGCAGAGCCCACTTCAGATCCTCTCTCTTCCCCTCTTTTGTTTGCACTCTCTTTCTCTCTCTCAAAAAGGAATAAACAGAGAGAGAGAGAGAGAAAGAAGAGGAGAAGAGGTTGGGGAAAAATAAGAAAGAAGCTGATTTTACTCTCTTCCAGTTAGGTTTCACCAAAATAGACTATCAGTTCCTGGATGGACAGTTCTCCTAATCCTTATAATGAGAGTTGCCTCAAAATAGATGAACAAGTAATAAAATAGGTAAAAATACTGAAAAGAATATCCAAGAATCCCTACCAGTACAAGTAGATTTAGCAAATAAGTAAGAAGAAGAGTGCACATTTCAATATAGTAAGTGTTGGATGAATAAGGGAATTAAAAAATCACCATTAAAATACAACTGATGGATTATAAAAGGAGGGAGATACTTTTCAAGTGGAAACAGAAAACTTGTATAATCTAAAATAATTTCTTCAAACTATCCACTAATTTCTGTGGTGGTTTTAACATATGTTCTCAAATTCTCTAATTCTTGTTTCAAATGGTGGAGTGTAATTCTCCTGAGTGTGAGTTGAACCTAATGACTCATTTCTAATGACTAGAGCATAACATGGGAAATTACTTTGGAGAATGCTGAAAGACACTACCTTACCCAATGGTCAAGGTGACCATCACCAATGATCTGTCATATTGATATTAATACCTCTTGATGTGATATGACAAGAAAGTCACATCACTTCTGTAATATTCTGCCCCCAAATCCATAGCCCTAGACTAATCATGAAATAACATCAACCATAAGGGAGATTTACAAGATACCTGGCTAGTACTCTTCAGAAATATCAAGGTTATTAATATTAAGAACAGACCCATCAACTGTAACAAAGTGAGGAGGGATGACGATGAGGGGTGCCTGAATGGCTCAGTTGTTTAAGCGGCTGACTTCAGCTCAGGTCATGATCTCACATTTCATGAGTTGGAGCCCCACATCAGACACCTTGTTGTCAGTGCAGAACCTGCTTTGGATCCTCGAGCTCCCTCTTTTTCGGCTCCTTCTGTCTCGTTCTCTCTCTCTCTCTCAAAAATAAATAAACATTAAAAAAAAAGAGGGATGACATTTCTGGTACCCTGGATTAGACCCAGGATCAGAAAAAGGATATTAGTAGAAAAACTGGTAAACTATGAATAAAGTTTAAGCTTTGTTTAATATTATTATGTCAGTGTTAATTTCATAGAGTTTATAATCACCATGGTTATGTAAATGTTAGCCTTACAGAAAAGTGACTGAAGGGCATAAGGGTACTCTCTGCACTATCTTTTCAGTGGTTTTGTAAACATAGAATTATTTCAAAATAAAAGTTTAGAACAATCATCAACGATTAACCTTCATAACAGAATAATTTGCAACCCCATTCTTCACAAACACTATTTTGCTTTTCTGCTTTATTTTTTTCTGTGTGTAGAAATATCATCTTGACAACATGCCATCTTGATTTTCTTAGTGTATTGTCAGTGGGTCTTGCCTTCTCTAAAAATAAGCTCCATGATTGTAGGAATTTTGTCAGTTTACTTCACTAAAACATCCACTCTACCTAGAATTTAGTAAATGTTTGTTGAGTTATATTATTCAAATTAAGCATTCTTTACTTTAAAAATACATTTTCGATAGGGGTGCCAGGGTGGCTCAGTCAGTTGGGCGTCCGACTTAGGCTCAGGTCATATTCTTGCAGTTCATGAGTTTGAGCCCCAGGTCAGGCTCTGTGCTGACAGCTCAGAGCCTGGAGCCTGCTCTTCCTATACCGTGTCGCCTTCTCTCTCTTTCCCCCTCCCCTGCTCATGCTCTGTCTGTCTCTCTCTCAGAAATAAACATTTAAAAAATACATTTTGGATAGAATATTTCGATCGTATTATTTTGAGGTGAAAAAAAATGTTGCAAAGTCCTAGTCAGGTTTGTACAATACAGTTCCCCATGCACAGTATTTAGTCTCAATTTTTTAGGCATAATAAGTAAATTTTCTATTTTTTGCTGTTTTTCATATTGAGCATTAGCCATTTCTGGCCACATAATAGATTATCATTAATCATGGTTTACATTATGGGCACTTTTTACTTATTTTAAAGAGGTATTTAACTATGTTACTAGTGGTTTAAATTATTAATTTATCATTAGATATAAGATGTCACATCATATTGAGTCATAGGAGAGTGGATAGGTCTAGACCATATATTGTTTAGAGTAAAATTAGCCTCATTATTATAAAAATGTAATTACTTTAAATTTATAGTTTAAATGTTATATAAATTATGTTTTCTGCTAAAACTTTAACATATTTTATAATCTTCATATGACAGTAAAATATATGTTTTTTGAGAGAGCTTATGACATTTTGTTGTCTATACAAATCTTTGACTTTTCACCCATACTTCCTTAAAATTAATTATGTTTGTTCTTGTTTTAGAGCAATGATACATTATGCAGATATGATTTGTGTATTGGCTACTGAATGTTAAAGTTTATAAAACTGTCTCATCTGTTATTTCAGTGGTAAATCAAATTAATAAAAAATTACAGAAATGAGATGAGAAATAAAACTCCAACATATAATAAGAATTACTTATATTCAATGTAGTGCTGGAAAATTTTACTGAATTTTCTCAACAATTATCTTACATCCTAGTAACAAGGAATCTACTTAATGCCATAATGATAATTAATAAATTGGGAATGTTGTTTTAAAATGTTTGCATATAATGGAGTGCCTGGGTGGCTCAGTTGGTTAAGTCTCCCACTCTTGATTTCATCTCAGATCATGATCTTGCAGCTCACAGGATCCAGCCCCATGTTGGGCTCTGTGCTGTCAGTGCAGAGCCTGCTTGAAATTTTTTCTCTTTCTCTCTCTGCCCCTTCCCCACTCTCTCTCACAGGAGCTTATGCATATGTGCTCTTTCTCTCAAAATAAATAAACTTTAAAAAATAAAATAATTACATATACTGTTTATAAATATGCTATTTTGAAATAATTTTAGGCTTTGCAGAGACAGTATAAAAGAGTAGAAGGAAGTTTTCATTTAAACCTCAACCAGTGTCCCTAATGTTTATATCTTATACAACAACAGAACAATTATAAAAACTAAAAACTGAGAGATTAACTCCAGTCGAATACTTTTATCTAAACTGGAGATGTTGTTAGGATTTCACCAATTTCTTCACTAACGTTATCTTTCTGACGTTGGATTGCAAGATCTAGACTGCAAGATCCAATCCAGTATTCCACTTTGTTTTCAGTTGTCCTATCTCTTTAATACCCTCCAATCTATAATAGTTCCTCAGACATTTTTTTTTGGCTTTTATGACATTGGCACTTTTCAAAAGTACTTGTCAAGTATTTTGTACTTGACATTGTCCCTTAATATATGATGTTTTCTCATGATTAAATTGAAGTTATATATTTTCAGAAATATCAGAGATGATATGTACTTTTTATATATCATTTCTTAACACCAACTGACATAAACCTAGGTCACTTAATTAAGGTGATGTCTGCTATTTTTCTCCACTTAAAAATTTTTTTCTTTTTGTAATTAATGAATATTTTGGGGAGACATCTTAAGACCTGTAAGAAACAATCTTTCCAGAACATGATGTTTGTGTGCAGTTCTTTGGGTCTTTAACCATACATTGTGTACTGAAGTTATTCAGGTCAACTCTTTTCTTCTCTACCTCCTCAAGTGCTAGTATACCATCCTTTTGTAACACAAGTAAATTCCCTGATCAGTCTGTGTTCCATCTTGAATACCCTGCACACCCTGATTAAACTTTTCAAATACAATTCACTCTGTGTGTTGTGATACTGTATAGGTTTTGACAACTGTATATAGTCATTTTTCTACCACTGCAATAACAACAGAATAGTTTTGTAGACCCCCAAATTCCCTCAATCTGTCTCTTTTAACCAGTTCTATCTCCACTTCCAACCTCCGGCAAACTTGATTTCTTTTACATTTCTGTATTTTTGCCCTTTTCAGAATATCATATAAATGTAATCATCCAATAAATTTTCTTATGCATTTAGCCCCTTTCTTTTAGCAACATGAATATGAAAAGTGAAAGTTGCAGCTGCTTTAACTTCCTTTACAGTAAGTACCTTTTAATGTAAGATTTGATGATTTTACTCATTCTATTGAATGCAGTGACACCTCATTATGGTTGTAATTTGTATTTCTCTGATGCTTAAAAGTGTTTAGCACCATTTTATATGCTTATTTGCCATTAATATATTTTCATTATTAATTTGTTCAGATCTGCTGTATGTTTTTAATTTGATTGCTTGCTTTTTTATTAGTTTGTTTTAATTGCTTCTCTGTCTAGTATAGATATTAGTTCTTTATCAGGTGCTTTGGAAATATTTACTCCTAATCCGTGCCCTATTTTTTTTAGCATTTTTCTAACAATGTCTTTCACGCAGTAAAGTTTTTAACTTTAATGAAGTTAAATTGTCATATATATATATATATATATATATATTTTTTTTTTTTTTTTAAGTATCATGCATTTGATGTTACAAACTCTTAGCCAAATTCAAGGTCACTCAGATTTTCACCTAACTTTTTTTCTAGAAGTTGTATAGTTTAAAATTTGCTATTTATATCTAGGCAATGATTTATTTAAAGACAAATTTATATAAGACATGAAGTATATGTGTAAATTTCCTTTATTTTGTCTATATTAAAGTCCAAATGTTCCAGGGAAATTGTCTTGAAAATACTATCCTTTGTTGAAATGCATTTTCATCTTTGTCCAAATCTCTTCAATGTATTTGTGTGAGACTATCTATGAAGTCTCTATTCTGTTCCATTGATCTCTGTGTCTAACATTTCAACAATACCATATTCTCTTGAAAATCATAGTTTTATTTATAAATTATAATAAAGCTAGGATAAGTCCTACACATTTGTACCTTTTTATTTTTTTCAAAATTGTTACAGATACACCGAGTCTTCTAGTCCACAAGCATGATATGTCTTTTTATTTGTTTGGGTGTTTTCTGGTTTCTTCCATCAGTGTTTTGAGGATTCATCATACATATCTTGCAGATATTTTTGTTGGAATTGTATCTATCTAAGTATTTTGCTCTTTTATGCTAATATGTTATTTTTATTTTAAATTTCAGTTTTTATTGCTGTGAATTCCATGGACATGGAATTAATTATTGTATATTGACATTTTATTCTGCAACTATTCTAAATTTTTTTAATGTTTTTTTATTTTGAGAGACAGAATGAGCGGCAGAGGGGCCGAGAGAGAGAGAGAGGGAAACATAGAACATGAAGCAGACTCCAGGCTCTGAGCTGTCAGCACAGAGCCCGATGCCGGGCTCAAACTCACAAGCCGAGAGATCATGACCTGAGTGGAAGTCAGATAATCAACCGACTGAGCCACCCAGGCGCCCCTGCAATTATTCAAAAATCATATTGATTTTGTTGTGAGTCTTGTTTTCTTTCTTCTGCTAGTTTTGGGCTTAATTTGATCTTCTTTTCTAGAATCTTAAGGTAAAAGCTTATATTACTGATTTGAGACCTTCCTTTTTTTTTTCTTAATAAGCATTTTGTGCTTACATTTTTTTAAATCACAGATTTGCTTTATCCCATAAATTTCAATATGATATATTTTAATTTTTATTTAGTTGAAATAATAATAACTATTATTATTATTATTATTTTAGAGAGAGAGTGAGAGCGTGAGCAGGGAGAGGGGCAGGGAGAGAGAATCTTAAGCAGGCTCCATACACAGCATGGAGGCCTACACAGAGCTCAATCCCATGACCCTGGTATCATGACCGGAGCTAAATTCAAGATTCAGATGCTTAACCGACTTAGCCACCCAGGCACCCCATTTTTGTTTTTCTGCTGTTGTTGTTTGGTTGTTTTTTTTAGTTGAAATTATTTTTTAACTTTCTGTTATACTTTCTTTATGATCCATAAATTAATTAGAAGTGAATTGTTTTATTTCTAAATGTTTGGAAATTGTATGTACGTAGCATTCTATCGATTCATAGTTTAAATTATTTGTAGTTGAGTTTTGTGTAATTTCTTTTAAATGTGCTAATGTTTGTTTTAGGATGCAGGATATGATCACTGTTAGTGAATGGTGTATGTGCACTTGGGATAAATGTATATTTTGTTGTTGATCCATTGTGTGTCAATTAGGCAAAGTTGGTTGATAGTATTGCTCAGGGATTATACATCCATAGTGGTTGTCTGCCTATATATTCCATCCATTACCAACAGAAGAGTTTTAAAGTCTGGGATGATTCTGGATTTGTTTCCTTTTCTTTAAATTCTGTCAGTTTTTGCACCATGCATATTGAAACACTGTTGTTAAGTACATACATATAGTTCTCTAGCTTTATTTTGTTTAATATTTGAATGGTATAATTTCCCCTATCTTTTTACTTTATAGCTGTCTATTTCTTTATATTTAAGTAGGTTTCCAGTAGGCAGCATATAGTTCGATTTTTCTCTAATCCAATCTGACAATATTTTAATTGGTTTGCTTGCATAAGCAAATTTAATGGGATAATTGATATGAATAATTTGTTATGTAGTTCCACTTTTTCTGACTTCTCTTAGCTTAACTGAGTATATTTTTATGATTCTATTTCATCTCCTCTATTAAATATTTTATGTCATTAATTTCTTAGCTTATCTTTATTATCTCATTCCTTCTTATTTCTTTCATTATTTTGCTGTTCTTTATTATTTATATGATGCATACCCTATTCATTTTCAACTTTCCTTCTTGTAACATATGCCTTTACATCTATAATTTCTCTCAAAAGACACTGAACTACATCATCAAGATGTTATATATTATATATTTGTTATTGTTAAGTTCAAAATCCTTTCTAATTTCAAACCTTATTCCTTCCTAATGTGTTATTTAAAAATGTATTGCATACTTCCAAACAGATAGAGATTTTTCTACTTATCTTTTCTTGTTACTGTTTTCTAGTTCTTGTTAGAGGGATCATAAGCTGTTCTGCATAATTAACTTTTTTGAAATATATTGAATTTATTTTTACATCTTAGCATATGATCACTATTTCTAGCTGTTTCATGTATATAGGTAAAGAATGCATATTGTGTCATTGATGTGTGCGGTATTTATTATGTTTTAATGCTTTTTTAAGAGAGAGGGTGTGAGTAGAAGAGGGTCAGAGAGAGAGGGAGAGATAGAGAATACCAAGCAGGCTCCACACTGCTAGCACAGAGCCGATACAGGGCTCGAACTCATGAACCACAGGATCATGACCTGAGCCAAACCGAGAGTCAGACACTTAACCAACTGACCTATCTAGGCCCCCGTACTATTTTATTTTTTATTCAGTTACTTAAGATAATGGAATGTTATTTAAGGAAACAATGACTTGCTATATTAGATTGAGAGAGTGGAAGATTAAATTTGTGAGACCTAATGCTACTCTCAGTTATCAGTTATCAGTATAGTTATTGCTAATTTGTGAACACCCAACTGAGTAATGATTTTCCTAAAGGAATTATCTACCTTTGTACACCAATGTCTTGTATAAAGTCTAGCACATGGTACAAACTTGACTAATGGCTGTTAAATTGAATTTAAATAACCATCTTTTGAAACTCTCTTTTCCAGTTTATTCACTTATACCAGTGAATTTTTTAAAAAAAGAGTATATTTCTTTATTTTGAGAGAGAGGGGCAGGGGAGAGGGGCAAAGAGAGAAGGAGAGAATTACAAGCAGGCTCTGCACTCATCACAGAGCCCTAGGCAGGACTTGATCTCACAACTGTGAGCTCAAATCAAGAGTTGGATGCTTAACTGACCAAGACACCCAGGCACCCCTACCAATGAAATTCTGAGCACTGACTTCGTGTCAGGCACTCTTGTAGATGTGTGGGCTACAAAGATGAAAAATATAGTCTTATCCTCAGAAGTTCTCAATCTACCAGAGGAAAAAGACAAATGTGTAGTAATACTTGGATTTGACTGATTGCTAGAGCAGAATGCTCAGCATTGACTTCATATTAGAATCGTCAGAAGAGTTAAAAAAGAAATCTCATGTCCAAGATGTGCCCCAAACCCTTTGAATAATAATATTTGCGAGTGGTTTCAGGTCATCAGTACTTTAAAATGGCCTACCAAGTAATCTTAATGTGCAAAAGGTTCAGAGATAACTGTGCTTGAGGCAGGCAAGTTGATAAGGAAGATGTTGATAATAAAGCCTAATAGTTATACTAATTAAATTAGTTTTGTTATTTGTATTGTTCAGATATTTATACATTTAATTAATTTATGTTTTGCTGTTCTAGTCTAAGATTTGTCTCTCTATTTAGTAAAAGCAATTTTCTTATTCTATTTGTATAGATTTAGGCTCATTTTACATATATATATATATATATTTTATTTTTGGTCAAATTAAACACTTCACCAATATGACTAATAGTCACTAGAATGCTCTTGCTTTAAAGTCTACTATGGATGCATTAATACAATTATACCAGTATGAAATTTTTTAGTTCTTGCAGTGAGACACCATTTTCTTTTTTAAACTGTCACTTTTCTATTATTTGGCCCTCCAGTTTACTAATTTGGTCTTATATGTTCAATGTGCTATACCCATACATTAAGTTCTTTATTTTAGACATTATAGCTTTGTCCAGGATGTCCATTTGATTATTTTTGTAGTATCCAAAGATTGGTTGAAATTTTCCATTTTTTTCATGTATTTTCATTCTTTATTTTCTATTTTTTGTAGATCCAACCTTTCTCAATATATTAAAACTTACTGAATATATATATGAGTTTTTTAACTCTCTATTATTAGATAACTCTAATATCTGAATATCTCATGTTCTTGTTTTTTTGTTCTGTTTTTGTTTTAATTTGTGTTTTAGTTAGATTGTCTTTGTATCTCTTGTGATTGGTTGAGTAGCAGACAGCAAAAAGAAAAAGTATAGAGGAACTTTGTATATCCTCTGAATGGATACTTTATTCTTACAGTGAATTCTTTCTACTCCTTCTGGCCAGACATTAGGGTTGACACAGGCCATCCAGATTGCACAAGCAGGGAGTGAGATCATTTTAATCTAGTCTGTAATATTGTGAAGATTGGGTTTATTTCTGGTTCACTCTCATGCCTTGGATCCAACTTAAAATCTGGGCGTTTGGTAGGGCTCACTTAAATCTCAGTTGCTAATATTTTGGCTCCAAGAGCCTGTTGACTATCCTCAACTTCTTAGTATTATAGCCACAACTTTAAAGAAAGTGCTTTAAGAATTAATGTGGGTCTGTGTCAATAAGCTTGTCACTGTTACTCCCTTTCTCCGACTGTTTGGTCCTACAAAACCTAGTGATTCCATGACCCCAGATAATCTAGTCTGCTGTTACTGGAAGAAGAAATCCCTCTTGTACTTTGAATATTGTCAATATTTAGAAAATTGTATTCTTATAAATGTTATCATTTTTTCTGTTTCTAAAAATGAAAAAAATATATGAATATTTACAATATAAATATTACATTATATATGTGTGCATCTATAGTAATATAGTTTGTAGAGTTGAGAATTCTACCTTACGTCACTAAGTTGATGCCTCTCTAAGTACATATACTTTAAAAACAAGCTTTATAATTTCACACCTTAAAGGGATTTAGTCTTTTAATTATACCCTTAACTAATAATATTCATTTCTGTATGTATATATGTATATATACATATGTATATATACATATGTATATATGTATATATACATATGTATATATACATATGTATATATGTATATATACATATGTATATATACATATGTATATATGTATGTATATATATGTATTTTTGTGCCAGTGTCTTTACTTTTCTTTTTTTTTAAATTTTTTTTTTTTTAACGTTTATTTATTTTTGAGACAGAGAGAGACAGAGCATGAACGGGGGAGGGGCAGAGAGAGAGGGAGACACAGAATCGGAAGCAGGCTCCAGGCTCTGAGCCATCAGCCCAGAGCCCGACGCGGGGCTCGAACTCACAGACCGCGAGATCGTGACTTGAGCCGAAGTCGGACGCTCAACCGACTGAGCCACCCAGGCGCCCCAAAGTGTCTTTACTTTTCTATGAGGGAAGAATTCGGCATGAAAAATAGTTTACAAATTGAAAAAAAAAATGTTGTTTTGGGGGTGTCTGGGTGACTCAGTCAGTTGAGCATCCCACTCTTGATTTCAGCTCAGGTCATATCTCACAGTTTGTGAGTTCAAGCCCCCTGTTGGGCTCTGTGCTGATGGTGCAGAGCCTGCTTGGGATTCTATCTCTCCCTCTCTCTGCCGCTTTCCCATTGGTATGCACATGCGCACGCTCTCTCTCTCTCTCTCACTCTCTCTCTCTCAAAATGAATAAACATTTTTAACAAGTTTGTTGTTTTCACTTCTACATTTTTACTCTATCTCTTCTTATCCTCATTTCCTCTTTGCCATTTTCCCTTCTTTATTTTAATCTACCTCTTTCTCTTTGGCCTTTTTAAAAAAATTTTTTTTTATTGTAAGTGTTAATGATAATGAATAAGGGGAAAATGTTTTTGACACTGCAAAGTGAAATCTAAGCATCATCTAAATATACCTTGGATTTTCTTAGATGACTGTACACTACCGTTAAACAAACATCATTATTTCTGAATTCATTTGCAATCATCACCAGCTCCTCTATTTTGAATTCATATATGATGTCAAATATTCCCTCAAGAGAATATAATATTTTTATACTATTTTTCTTTTATTCATAAAAGCAGTCTAAAACTTAACTTCTTTGAGCCTCAGTTATCTAAAACTTAAAATGAGGGGTTTTATTAAAAAATCCTTAACTCTCCTTTAAGTTCTTTAGTTAGAGTTGTCATTCAAATCAAATATGTATAGAATTCTTAAAAAATGTTTACAATACACTTGCTATTGTTTTATCTATATGCTGTAACCAAGATGTTCATGGTGGTTTGCACTTTTCTATAGCAAAAAAAAAAAAAAAAAAAAGCCAAAGTAATTGCAAAATTGGTTAGATATGTACATGTCACTGTGTATGTAGCAACTAAAAACAGCCCATCTATTAAACAGAATATAGAACAAAAATAGTAAAGCCGATAATTTGTTTATCTTAATATTCTCCTTTATTATGCTGCAATGTTTCAAGAATAAACATTTACTTAGAATTTGTAATCATATACAACTCTGAGCACATTCATGCTTGGGACACTTCCATAGCTAAAACTGAAACAAAGGGAGGAAGGTAACATAATTGAGTTTCAAAAGCCTAGGCATTAATTTATGTCTTTCTGAAATAAGATCAATTCTATTAATTATATTCCAAATATAGGAAAATAGAAATGCCTGAACTGTTAGGATATAAAAAAGCAGGGATATTGTGCATAGTAAAGTAGGTTAGTGTGGGAGAATCAATGTGTCTTTCCAATAATATCTACCACAAATATCACTCAAAGGCAGTTTCAATTGGTATATAAGGGTTACTTCTGAAGTATTGTATTTTCCACTGAGATTTCTCTTTGAGATATTACCTAACTTGATCTATATATTAGGTACTGAATTTAACTTCTAAATGACTATTGATCTTTTCCAAAATACACAGTAAATAAAATACAGCCTTCTAAATTTATTTAAACAATGTATTAAACTCTGAAAGCAATTTCTGTATCAGGGGCCAAATAATCCAGAGAAGTCTCACAATAAGTCTTACTGATTGGAACTGATTTCATGGAATAATATCCATGAAGTGGTTTGATGAAAATATTCACTTAGATGCATGAGTTTTAAGATATTAAACATTAATGGGGTACCTGGGTGGCTCAGTCGGTTGAACATCTTACTTCAGCTCAGGTCATGATCTCACTGT
The DNA here is from genome assembly GCF_018350215.1 of Panthera leo. Taxonomy (NCBI): domain Eukaryota; kingdom Metazoa; phylum Chordata; class Mammalia; order Carnivora; family Felidae; genus Panthera; species Panthera leo. The sequence goes on along the minus strand of NC_056682.1, from coordinate 107,468,141 downwards.
TCCTGAGTTTGAGCCCCGCTTCAGGCTCTGTGCTGACAGCTCAGGGCCTGAAGCCTGCTTTGGATTCTGTGTCTCCCTCTCTCTCTGCTCCTCCCCTGCTCACATTCTGTCTCTCTCTCAAAAATAAATAAAGATTAAAAAAAACTTAAAAAAAGATATTAAACATTAATGTGTTTCTTAAATAACACATCTAATTGTTGGAGATTCCTTGAATATAGTCACGCTGGTTTTAATTGCACATAGCTTCAGTAAAGGAAAGACAATAACTCTATAAAGAAAAAAATCTAAATTTGAAACATAAATATTTTCTCCCATTGAACTCCAACTTCGCCAAATTTGCATATTTGTGCAGAAAAGCCATCATGCCAATCTTTCTGTGTTCCTACTGTCAGCATTTTGTAGAAAAAAAAAATCAGAAGTGTAATGAGCAATCTTATATTTTAGTTAAATCACCCAGATGTTCTCTCTTATTATAATTTTTCCCTGGGTAATAGGAAGAACAGGTGGTTGGTTGTATGCTGGCAAAAAGAAAAAGGAAAGGGTGATTTTTTAAAATTTCTGTAAATTGTCCCAAGTCAGTTATTCCAAAAGTCACAACTCTTCCAACAGGAATATGTTTCTTTCTAAACTGCTTAATTCTGCCAAATTCTATTTCAGCCTATTTCATATCTGGGTCTTTGCCACAAACACAAACTGTTCTGTGGTCAGTGTGTTAAAACAATGATCCAGAAACAGTCTGTTTGCATCAGTTTTAACCCAAAATATATTCTGTATTTCTTGCCAAACTGCCAACACTGTGGTTTAAATTCACTGCTCAAAACTTGAAAATTCAGGTCCTTTCTATAATATAAATGTATTTTTTATTTCCACTATTCTTTTGGGTTCTCTTTGCATCATAAAGAATCTGTTCAGTACCAAAAAGAAAAAATTATCCTCCCCCGAAGAGAAAAAATTATCCTCCCCCCAAAATAGAATAAAATCTCACTTCTAAATATAGCAAACATCTCCAAAAATTTCTAGACTGTTCTAGCTAAATATGCTAAAAATACTGTGTTTAAGGTACATGAGCAAGTGCATTTATCACAAATACTCCATTTTGTTTATTGAGAATATTATTTTTAAGAAATGAAAAATATTTGCTATTTAGCAATTACAAATTTAACATTAAATACTGAGATTTGAATATGCATTAAGATCTATTTCAGTTTGGATTTCTAATACCCTTATATCTAGACTCTGTAAAGAGGTTATCTTTCTCTGGCAGAGTGAGACAAGTAGCATAGTAGAGCGTGAAGTTTTTCTCTAAACAAAAACAAAAAAAGAGGAAAGGAAGGAAAGAAGAGAGTGAGATAAAAGGAAGGAAGGAGGGAGGGAGGGAAGCAAGGAATATAGAAAGGAAGGAAAGGAGGAAGAAAGGAAGGAAGGAAGGAAGGAAGGAAGGAAGGAAGAATAATGTAAGCTGGAGGTAGCAAACTTTTCCCTTAAAGGGCCAAATAGTAAGTATTTTAGTCTCTGTGAGCTATAAGGTAACAGCTCTTCAACTCTGTGTTTGTAGAAAACTTATAAACAAATTAGTGTGGATGTGTTCCAATACAGCTTTATCTATAAAAGCAGATTGTGGGCTGGATTTAATCCACAGACCATTGTCAGTCTCAGATGTAAGAGAATGTGATAGAGATTTGCATATGCTTGATTCTGAATGTATTTTTTGAATGAATGATATTGGTTAACAGTATATCTCTTTTTGCATTATATAGTATTTATCTGAAACATAATCTACTAATCTTATCATTATTTATATTTCCTTTAATTTTTCTCATGGAAAAATTATTATAAAGATATTTGCAGTTTAGAAGTAATTCACAGAGAAAACATATTAAATGTTCAAATGTAAGTGACGAGGGAAAATAGAAAAATTTCTATATTAAAACAAATTTTTCACAAATAAAAGTGTGTGAATACTTCAGGTCAACTCTGTGTTATAAGACCTGTTTATTGCCTTTTCATTTAAAGATACTGATTTTGACATAATGATAGCTTAGTACCTATTGTATCTATGAACTTAAAATACTTTTCCACTAGAAAAAATGTCAGATGCAGTTTTATTGTCATCTTAAACTCAATTTTTTTTCTATATTTTATGCCTTATGTGTTTAATTTTCTGTGAAAAGTGTGTTTCACATTTGATCCACATTTAGTTTCCCACCTTGGAAAATTATTGAACAGAGAACATTAACAGGCATTATATATATAAATGTAAGAGAAAGAGAAATAGAAAAGGTAAACCTATTAAAACTATAATTACTGTTGATTCTCTACAAAAGATAATTCCACATTTTTTATTTTCTTTGTTCTTAATTTAAAATGAAGTTCTTAGGTTAACAGTAAGTAATTAATATAAGTTATTGGATATGAAGATTTTAATAGGAAGGTGAGTTATTTATTAAATATGTTTTCATAAATGTATTGATGTTGTAACTTATCTTGATGAATAGCATGTTTTGTGTTTGTGTATGTTGTGTCATGGCTTAATGCTTTATCAGATGAAAATAGAAAAAATAATTTTGATACTTCTGCATTGTTTTAAAGAATGCGCATGTTATCTGACATGAAAATTCTTTATACTCCTATCACAAATGTCCATGTATTTTTTATTTAGGTGCATACTGGTTCCCATCTGAATTTAAAACAAAACACTTAGAAGTCATAAAGGAATTGCTTATAGATAAATTGAGCTCTGATTATTCTAAGTTGTTAGGTATGACATTTTAGAAAATTACATGTTGAAAAGTTAGAAACCTAGTTTAACAGTGTTCAAAACATAAAGCCAGTGAGTCCATATTTGTATGTGAGAGTAGATCAGGATTCATGTGCATTTTTTCTATATAGCAAATTATTTTTTAATGTTACCTTAAATAATTCACTCTTTTCCTATTGATTGGTAATGCTACTTTATCAAATATAGACAAGTCTGGTTCTGAGTTTATATTCTGTTTTATTATTCTATTTATTCCTCACATGAAAACCTCATTGGTTCAATTATTATGGCTTTGGGTTATGTTTCTATGCCTTTATAAGCTCTCTGTGTATGTGTATGCAGCTGTATATACAGCCATGTGTATATGTGACTGTAAGATAAATATTACCCTTAATTCTTCTTTTTAAAACATCAACAGTTACTTATGGAATTAAGTTGTTTATATTTATATATTAGAATAATTTTATGAAATTTATAAATAAATATCGTGGAATGTTTACTAATATATTCAGTTACTTTCCCATATACATTTTTAAACTATAAAGGTTATACTATAGAATTATTTTACATTATTGCCTAAGAGAATTTGGGAAACCAATCTTTATTGCATATTATTTTTTCCTAAATTTTCTAATCTTATTACATGAAAAGAAAATTTCTATTAACTTTGAAGGTTGAGCTTCTATCCAGTATATGTGCCATACTTTGTAAATAATTTGTTCATTCATCCCATTCTCTAAGTAATTGTATCATCTATAAATAATCATAATATTTTCTGCTTTTTTTTCTTTCTGACACTAATTTATTCTTGCCCTGCATCACTATCTATAGACTGTATCATTGACCAGGATCAATAATTATCTCTGTCCATTATTCTTATGGCGTATAATGATTTGTTCTCATCCTATTTGAATACCATATCAAGAACTATCTTCAGTCTTCTCAGTCTGTATAGCAGATAATATTTTATCATGCTTCATAGTGAAGATGGATGTAACAGTCTAGGTTCAATTGTTTCAAACAACAGGCAGCAGAGTACTGTGATTCCATGCAAAATAGGAAACAAACAAGGTGCCCAGATGATCCACACTACTGTCTACCTGGAAGCACAGGGGGACGCCAGCAAGGACAGAGAAAACCAAGCAGAGCACTGAGTTTTGGAGGCAATTTGAATATTAGAAAGGCTGAAGCAGCTGGAATTTATAGGGCCAAATAATAGAAGAGTGCATAACAAAGATAGAGCTTCACAAATCTGCATATGTAATCCCTTGCCTCTGCAGCAACTGACCATTAAATTGAAACTCCTTGAGACCAGCAAGGATACACAGAAAAGCTGTAAGCTAAACAATTCTAAAAGGTCACATAACTTTCAGAGATATTCAAGTGTCAATGTGCAAGAATAAACTTCTTAACATTCAGGAAAGACCTCCAGAAGGATCAGCTTAGTAGTAGAGGCGTTGAACTGGTCCTGGCATAAAGATGAAAACCCATCTGCTTCCCAAAATTTAAAACTATGCCATAACTGTATCAAGCTAATCTTCAAATAGCTTAATTGTCTGCCTAAATATACTCCAGAACTCCTGAAAGTAAGACAACATAACCGAAAAATTTGCAATATCTGTCATCCAATAAGATTATTAGATACATACCAAATCAGAATAATGTAACTCTAAGGGAAACATTGATCAATAGAAACACATTTTGAAAAGATGGTCATCTTCAAATCAACAATCCATGATTTTTAAAAGGCTATCGTAAATATGTTCAAATACTTAAAGAAAAAGTACATGAAAAATTAGGATAGTACTATAAGATTTTTTTAAAGGATCAAATGGAACTTTTAGAGATGGAAAACACAATAAATTATATTTTAAAAATTACTAATGGGCTAAAGAGCATATTGGACACTGGGAAATAAAAGAAAATATGAAGACACTGCTTTATAAAGCATCCTAACATGAGCTTTCCAATGTGATAGAGTCAGTGGCAGCAAGAAATATTCAACTACTCAATAGTCACACATGGTTTTGAGATACTGCTTTGGATACTGCATATTACAAAACACTATCATTGCAGAGAGTCCTATTGGAAAATGCTGATCTGAAATAAAACATAGAAAGAATATGTCCAAAATAAATTAACGCAAAAATAAAACCAGAGTCTCAATGTCCCAAAGGACAGGGGCACCTGGGTGGCTCAGTCAGTTGAGCGTCCGACTTGGGCTCAGGTCATGATCTTGCGGTCTGCGAGTTCGAGTCCCGCGTTGGGCTCTGTGCTGACAGCTCAGAGCCTGGAGCCTGTTTCAGATTCTGTGTCTCCCTCTCTCTCTGCCCTCCCCTGCTCACGCTCTTTCTCTCTCTCTCTGTCAAAAATAAATAAACATTAAAAAAAAATTAAAGGGGCTCCTGGGTGGCTCAGTTGGTTAGGCGTCCGACTTTGACTTAGGTCATGATCTCAGGGTTAGTGGGTTCAAGCCCCGGGACGGGCTCTGTGCTAACAGCTCAGAGCCTGGAGCCTGTTTCAGATTCTGTGTCTCCCTCTCTCTCTGCCCCTCCCCTGTTCACGCTCTGTCTCTGTCTCAAGAATAAATAAACATCAAAAAATTTTTTTTAAAATGTCCCAAAGGACAATATCGAATAGTGTAGACACATATAATAAATTTCCCCAAAGATGGTCATGACTAGGAAAATATTTAAGATAGAATAGCTTGAAATATTTTAAATGAGATGAATACTATGATCCACAGGTCTGAAATAGCAGCAAAACTCAAACAGGATAATTAGATAGAAATCTACAGCAAGGGACAATATAGCCTAAATCAGTGAAAATCAATGAGAAGGAGAAAATTGTAAAAGTATTCAAACTAAAAAAATATATATATCACAATCTTCTCATCCAAAACTGTGAAAGCCACAACACAATGGAGTAACATATTTAACTTTTTTTTACAGATAAAAAAGAACCTCAACTACAAGTTGAGTCTATCCCTGGAGAAAGAACCCTGCTGAATTAGAATTCCATTCCCAGCAAAAAATTCTTGCAATAATAAGGCAAAAACAAAATGAGACAAACACCAGCAGACAAATACAATGCATTTTTTCACCCCAGATAAATACAATATTTAAAACAATTAAAATAATTTCTTCAGGCAAAAGTAAAATGACAATATATGAAACAAAAGCAATGTGGATCAGCATAAATGGTAAGCATGTGGGTATATTTTCCCATTATACAATTACTTTATGAAATAATGATATTAAATAGCTTACCATCATCTTAGTTCTCTTTCTGGCTAACAAATTATGTAACAAAGGTAACATGACCATATTTTATCTTTTGTGAACCTAGGTTTAGTAAAAGTTGCATGTCTGTATTACATTTAATATCAATATCTCTAAAGATATGTCTGTTTTAATTAAACCAATAAACATAAACTAGTTTTTGTTTCTGAAGATTATGCTAGATCACATGAACTTGAAAAAATTTGAATCATTTTCTATGTTTATGAGAGTAGGCTTGATTTATATAATGCTTGTTTGTCTTTTTTTTTTAATATGAAATTTATTGTCACATTGGTTTCCATACAACACCCAGTGCTCATCCCAACAGGTGCCCTTCCTTCTCAATGCCCATCACCCACTTTCCCCTGCCTCCCACCCCCCATCAAGCCTCAGTTTATTCTCAGTTTTTAAGACTATCTTATGGTTATCTTTAAGCCAATTAAATAGAACTCTCTACAAAATAATTTCAACAATACCATCTGGAGGTAGAAAAATATTACACATCTATAACAAACACATAGACATACATCAGCCTACAGCCTACTCAATAGACATGGAGTTCTTATAGCTCTCATTTTAAATTTTAGTCATGAGATAGGTGTGAAAATACAAAACTTGCTACTTTATTAAAGAACAATTGAATCCAAATTGTGGTTATTGCAGTTGGAATAAGTTAAGGTTACCTGCTCAGATGTCTAAAGCTAAATATTTGGGGGAAAAACTTTTAAGATTTTTCATGGACCTCAGTTTTCAAAATAACCTTCCCTTTTTCCATTTTCTAATTAGAGTACTTTGATTCCTAGAGAAGATCAGATAGAATGCTTATATTTCAAAAGGCACAGAAAGAAAAAAAATGCAAGTTCTGCCAAGAAGGCCTTTTTTTCCCTAAGTCTGACTCTTACAGTATCTGCAAGCCTTTTGAGATTAATAGGGGAAGTTTGGGGATTGGTAAAAAGGATAGATGAGTTTTGGATTATTTCTAGTGTCAGTCGCATGCATTTCTGTTCTTGTAAAGACTTGATTTGTAAGACAAGTATAGTGGTTTTAAATTCCTCAAAGAATTGAGTTCAACCTGAATGATGTCAAGAGGATTACACACCCATCCAAGCACACAATATTTAGTTTGCTTCTTTATATCAGGGCAAAGATCCTCAACTAGATGGAATTCAAATAATTCCTGTATTCTAGATTTCAAGCTGTTTACTTTTGGAATGTTAGTAAATCTTCTACAAAGTTTTCAGAATGTTTTTCTTTTCCTCTGGGTATACAGTTTCATTTTAGCTTCTAGAGAAAGACTGAAAAAAAGTTCTTATCAGGCTCTGAATGTCAGACTTCACACTGGACCCAATCCAGCTCTAGGTAAGACCCAGTTCGCCTCCAGCCCATTTCCAGACTAGATCCTGTTTCTAAGTTGGACACAGTATGACCCTGGACTCAGTTCAGTTCTTAAGTCAGACCCAGTGTGACTCTGCCCAATTTCTGGACCCAGTGCAGAAAAATGAATGTTCAAATAAAGTCTGAAAGTTTATAGTGCAAAAAAGTGCAGATCCAGAATCTGAGAGGAACTTAACCACCACCTCTGGGGGCAGTGAGAGAGCAGTGAACATACAGGGGTCACCCAGGTATCTTTATCTGATTGTTGCTTCTGGGGGCCATGAGAGTCTCCTTTGATTCCCACTTCTAATACTAGAACTCTTAAAAGATTAACTGAGGCAGGGGTGCCTGGGTGGCTCAGTTGGTTAAGCATCTGACTTCACCTCAGGTCATGATCTCATAGTTGGCGGATTCAAGCCCTGTGCTGACAGCTCAGAGCCTGGAGACTGTTTTGGATTCTGTGCCTCTCTCTCTCTGCTCCTTCCCCATTCATGCTCTCTCTCTCTCTCTCTGTCTCAAAAATAAATAAACATTAAAGAAAAATTTTTAGAAAAGATTAATATTATCTTTAATATCAGATAACTGATATTTAAAATTTTAAGAGTTTATCTGAGCAAAAATCAATTTGAATCAGGCAACATCCCATTAGCAGGTAAAAAGGAATTCAGAGGAGCTGTATAAAATGAAAGACTTTTATAGCCAGAAGGGAGTGAGAAAAGGAAGTTATACTAGGCAAAAAAGTGGATTGATTATTGCAAGGTTACTTTTCTTTGGGAATGGCAGGTGTCTACCAGGCAGACTGCCTCACTAGAGCTGATCAGGAGATTCCTGGTTGACTGGTTTAAGATTTTATTCCCGAGAGAACCAAAACTGTAATTAAATCTTGGTTTGGTGGCATGGGCTTACCATAAGTGACTCCATTTTGACTATTTGTCTTGTTTTTTTTTTAACACTATTAGCATTAATAAATAATTATAAGTTCAGATAAAATGCTAATTGCAATTTTTAGATTATTCAAATAACCGTAAGGACTTTGGAAAGTATGTTAATGACATTTCATTTTCATCTCCATAAATGTCATCCTATTTTTAAAAGCCTGCAGTTCTAAAATGGATATAAGGATATACAATTGTGATAGTCTAAATGTAAAATATAATTTGAATATGTATGATTGTGATTATACTAAGTAATTATTTTAAGTATTTTAGAGAGACATATTCTCATTTTTCCCTCATCAAGGGCAGAAAAATGAAATAACAGTATCCCTTGCTTCATGCCATAGTATCATCAACATACCATTTGCAACCGTAAATATATATATATATACACACACACACACACACACACACACATACACACATATATCCTTAATACTATTTCCTGCCTGCCCTACCATGCTATGCAGCCATTCTGATATGTTTAATAGCTGTATTTCTGAATTTATGTGTTTTGTACAGCATGCATTATTATTGTCTCTATATATCTTTATATAAACGGAATCATGAAATGACTTCATTTTTTAAAGTGTGTGTATGTGCGTGTGTGTGTGCGCATGCACGCGTTTTCCCACTCAGCTCTGTTTTAAAGTCCATGTAGGTAGTTTTATGTCTATTTTCAAGTCTATTTTTTCAAGATTCCAGTTAGTATTTCACAGCATTGTTAAAGAAAAAACATTTAGGATATTCGTTAAAGATGGTAAGGAAAATTTTATTCAAGGGGAACTATTATAACAGCTTATAGGGAGCACTGTAATGGGATCTTGAAGTGTGGAAGAGAAATTGGGCTCAACCTCAAACACAAGGAAAATGAGAACTTGTAGCCAAGATGCAGAGTGGTGATCAGTGGATATAAACTTACCAAGAAAAAGCATCATGAATAAGGGGATATTCTAGTTAAGCCTGCCTATGAGGTTTCCTATTGAAGACAGGCTACAGTGATCAGATATCACCTTGAGAATTGTGGAAAGTAAGGAACCCAGTAAGATATTGAAGGTGAGTAGATATGGAGGATGGGAGATTCTGACTAAACTGACTTATCATGATTCTTGCTAAAATTAGACCATGCAGACAAATTCAGAAGTCTAAAAGTTGAGGCCGAATTGAAAAAGAATTCAGAATAGCCTGAGTAGAGTCTGGTCAGGGAGGAAATCTGTCACCTTCATAAATTCCCTGGATGTGGACACCTAGATAACCTCCAACTTAATTTTAACACAATCAACACTACAATGAAAATTCATTGTTATATTTTTAATCTGTATTGATGAATATTATTTTGAATGCATACCTAGTATTAAACGAGAGTAAACTCTTATTATTTACTTATGACACACAATAAGCATTGGGCTTCCTGGCACCCCAGTTCTTACCCATGGGACAATGCAATGAAATCTAGACTTCACTCTATACATAGGATCATATTTTCAGCAAGGAATCCACAAACATCCATTTTCTTTGCTTAATGGGGGGGAAAGGCAGCTGTCAGTGTTTCCCTTCTGAAGTGTATTCTTTGGGAAAGTAATGGAAAGTAATATCCTGGGTTCTTCCCTTGTGCTTTGGTATGTAAATAAATTTCTAATGGAAAAGGTAAGATTACTTTTCCAGAAGTCCATCCCTTTTGAAATATAAATACCTATTAAGATAACCTGGGGGCTCCTGGGTGGCTCAGTGGGTTGACACTTCTGCTCAGGTCATGATGTTATGGTTCAAAAGTTCAAGTCCCACCTCAGGCTCTGTGCTGACAGTTCAGAGCCTGGAGCCTGCTTCAGATTCTGTGTCTCCCTTTCTCTCTGCCCCTTCCCTGTTCTTGCTCTCTCTCTCTCTCTCTCAAAAATAAATAAACATTAAAAAAAAAAGATAACCTTCTGAATCTCTCCAGTTCTCCTTGTTATTCATTCACTCTTTACTAACCTGGGTCTATACTAACTGAAATGTTTCACTCCAGAAGAGATAAAAGATAGATATGATCTTTTGGATGGGAACAATTATTTATACTAAAAGGGAGAACAATGGTTACAGATCAACTTCTGTTTTTATGTGAAATACAAAATTCTCCTGGGGAAGTAAAAGCAAACTTTCTTTATTTTCTTAGCATATCAATTTCTGTGGCTTAGGAGGCTGAGACTTTAGAGGAACACTGGGTAATCCAGGAAAGGTTTATTTTCCACATTCATATATATAAATTCTCACTGATTTCAGATAATTTCTCTGGCTATATATTCAAGAACTGTATGTATGGATTATAGGTTTGCTTTGTAAAATTGCAGCATCCAATCTACTGTTTTCCTGCCTACTAAAATCCATGGAAATTTTTGGCATTAACCAGCTTTATAATGTGTTCAATTTTAATTGTGTAGTCTTTAATATTTTAATTTTCATATCATGTATAATGAGTTTCAGCATTTCTTTGAATGCTTGTTAGCCTTCGATATTTCTTGTTAAATCTTTCCTATCTCTCTGTCAGATCTTTTATCATTGTTTCTCTGCTAACTTTGTCTGTAGTGTCCTTCAATTAATGAAAGGAAGTCTTTATCTTCTTTTTTTATATGCTTATGTTTTTGAGTTTTTGTCAAAGACATTGTTATTCACAAAAAGTAGGCCATTATGACATTCTCATATCTTATATTCAGTTAACCTTATAGTTTTTCCTGTTCATATTTTTACTTAACTCATCTCTGGTATATGGGGTAATTTAAGATTGTTTTATTTTTCTTTATGTATAAGCTCGTATTTTCAAATTTTCCTGCTCAAAAATATGTCAACTTCCTAATGTTATTATATATTGTTATTATATATTAAATTATCTGGTCTTCTGCCATTTCATTTTAAATAGCAACACTCAACTGTCATAATTTACACCAATGTCACTGATTAGATATATGTGCATATGACAATATATTTTTATATGTAATTACATATATGAGTTTGTTTTGTGGTGTGGAAGAAAAATTGGCTCAACCCCAAACACAAGGTGGGGACTTGTAGCCAAGATGCAGAGTGGGGTCAGTGGATATGAACAAGTATATATTTATGTGTATAAATACATATGTGTGTATATGTATATATGTATATACACACACACATACAATTGTGCATATATCAATATACATATATATGTATATGTATGATATACATATATAACATATATATGTGTCATTGCAACCACTTGTAGGAAGATTATATTAATATTTGTATTTTCACTTCATTTACTTTAGCTTTTTAGTAATTCTTAGTATATTTGTAATATATTTTCTGATAATAAAATCTGCCCAGATAAAAAATATGCATGTTGTTAGTCAATAGATTTTGAGGCACGTCTGTAGTGTATGTATATATATTTTGCCCAGTTAAATTACATATTTTTTTAATGTTTATTTTTGAAGGAGAGAGAGAGACAGACAGACAGACAGAGCCTGAGCGGGGGAGGGGCAGTGAGAGAGGGAGACACCAGACTGGAAGTGGGCTCCAGGCTTCTGGCTGCCAACACAGCCCGACGCGGGCTGGAGCTCATGAGGCATGAGATCATGACCTGAACTGGAGTCAGATACTCAACCGACTGAGCGACCCAGGTGCCCCTAAATTATATTTTAAATCTAGATTTTTTGTGCTACAGAAAAGTAACATAGGGATGTCTATCTTTTTTACTAAAAACTATCTCTACCAATAAAAGTGAAAAATGTAAAAGTAATTATAAATTTATGCTAGTTTAAGACTCTTTTGCCTTTCCATAACTCTGAAAATGTCCATTAATAACTATTACTTCTGGATTAACCTCATGGAAACACATGCACATTTCTTGTGATCCTTTACTGAATGAGATTAACTGTAATGTTTCAAAATGCATACGTGGAAAAAAAAGTAATGATTTCAAGGTATATTTTGTACAATATCAAATAATGTTAGAAAAATATATTTGAAATCATATGGCCACCTAATATTTTAAGTTTTATGCTTATGCATTCAATGTTTTTGTTCACATAAAACATACTCAAAATTAATACATCCTAGGCATTGTTCCATACAATGTTGGACCCAAATAGATATCATACTTGTTTTCATAATAAGTATAAGTTATGAGGAAATAAACATTAAGCTAATCTTGCACTGATGGCTGTTGTGATAAAGTCTATGAAGGAAACCTAACAGATGCACCCAAAATTCAATTTAGAGGAACCCTGCCCAATCTAGTAGATTACTGAGACCTCCCAAATCCTTCACTATTCCATCTCTGACACCTTTTCTAGATTCTGTTTCTCTTCCCAATTATTGAGGCTAGAAAACATTTGTACAGAAATTTCCAACCCCTTCTGGTTTTAATCTTTCCTCACACTTGAGTTAATATTATACCATCTTATGATTTTAAGTCATATGCACATGTTGAGAAAAGTCTGCATTTATATTTTTACTCATGTGGCTCAGCCACTGTATTCTACTCTCTACTTGGAAGTCTTAATCCCATATTTAATATATCCAAACAGAAATATGTAACCACATTCCTAAATCCAATATCAGTAATAAGCATCTTCATTCATGTTGATGTGGAAGCAGAAATTCCTAAAAATTTTCCTTGGTTTCTAATTTTCCCTTATACTCAATATTTAATCCATACACACATAGCTATTAAAAATTATTTCCATCACCTCCACCTCTATTAAGCTAGCTCAAGCCACCATCATCCTGCCATTTATGCACCTACAATAGCCTCACAATTGGTTTCACTGTTTTTACACTTGACTCTAAACTATATTCTCCACTCAGCAGTCAGCTTGTGTAAATAAATCATCCTAAATAGAATCCAAAGAAAAGGCTTTAGTGGGGCCTACCAATAAGAATATAAAATATACTGTTTTTTTGGCTAATTCTTCAACTTTTTTTTTAATCACTGTTCTCCTAATGTACTTTGCCTTACTGGATATTTTTTTATCCATCAAACTTTTCCACATACTTCCCCCTCAGGGACTCAGTGTTTGCTGTTACTTCAGCCTGATAATCTCCTAGTATTTGTCTGATATATTTGTCTGTATATTCTGTCATGTGCCCTAAGTCACCTCCTTTCAAGAAGTCTTTGCTAGCTTTCCTGTCTAAAATGATGGGGGGAGGGAGGGAGGGGGGGGTGGGTGATGGGTATTGAGGAGGGTACCTGTTGGGATGAGCACTGGGTGTTGTATGGAAACCAATTTGACAATAAATTTCATATAAAAAAACACAATTCATAAAAATAAATTATTTCAACCTGCAAAAATAAAATAAAATAAAATGCACTATTCTACAATTTTGATTACCTTATCTTGCCTCATTATACTTCTAGAACACCTGAATACATGATATTAAATTTATGTTTATTAACTTATTTAGATTCTCTCTTTCTCTACTCTCATAACTTAAGCTTCATGAGGGTGGAGATTTTATTTTGTTCTCCACTACATCTCTTGGCATATAGTAGAAACTCAGGATGTTTTAAATGAATAAATTAATAAATTTTCAGCTGACAGAAAAATATAATTGTAAAGATTTGATCATAAAACTATCATGAAGTAAATTAAATGAATACCAATCTACATTTTGAATTCAAATTTAGAAGAGAAAACAGTGAAGTATACAATGATAATTAGAATCCTAACATTTAGAGAGTGGTTTGCTTTCAATACTATTACTACTCTTCAAAAACAAAAGATATACTCAGAAGGGAAATAAAAAAGAGTAGGAAAATATATAAATATATTAAGATTTGAAGACTGAAACAATATCCAGTATATTAAATGATTTAAAGAATTTGAAATATTTTGAGAAAATAAGGCACTAATACTTCTGAAGACCATTATTAGAGGTATATGCTTTTGAATAATATAGGTAATATTTGGATATTTTATCCTACTTGATGATGGTTTAACTATACAAAGTTAAATTTACATTTTTTTCAATGCCATTGTTGAGAATGGCAAAATTGTATTCATTTCTAAGAAGACATCATAAACCATTATTTATTTTGTATTTAGTTTATTCAAATAGTCCTAATAAGTACTAAGCATCTCAAACCTACCTGAATCAATCAATTGCATAGAAATACTTTATTTTTGAATCACATTTTAAAAGATAATATGTAAATAATGATTTCACCTATACATATAATTCCTTAAAAAATAAAACCTGGTAAGAATTTTCCATCAAAATTTAACACAAAACATTCAGCAAAAAATAAAATAAGAAGAGTAGAAATATTAAAGCAAGTATTATTTGCAAGAACATTGTCTGAATATCAACAAATTCATTCTTGTCTTTAACTGTGATATAATGCAATATCCTTTGTTTTTTTTTTTTTTCCATTAGCTTGAGGTTTCATATTTGGAGAAGATTATGGATCATCTTTATTTTTTTATCATGTCATGTGGCTATAAATTTTGAAAAACAGTGCTAGTCCAAAAGGATTTTCAAAAACTGATTGGAAGATTGTACTACAAATCATGATTATGGACTGAAGTTTTCTCATGATCTTCTCTTTCTGAAACAAACAAAAAAAAAAAACAAAAAAGAAAAAGTGTACCTGCTTGCAAAAATCATAAAACCTTGTTTATATGTCTTACACACTCAGTGTTTGTTTTAGAGTAGAATGAAATTTAGAGATCATTTAGTCCTCCCATTTGTCCTTTTTAGTGGTGAAGAAAGATATTTATTTGGAATTTCTTCCCAATTCATAAGGTATGTTCTCACATTAACCACAGCTACCTCTCAGTTTGTTTAAACTTAGCATCCCTTAAAAAAGAAAGTCTCAATTTTGTACTAAAAATACTCCAACAATTTGCCCCTTTTACTTAGAGATATTTTCAAAGACAAAATTGTTTTATTCACCTTTAGAAATCACTGTTAGTAAAACCATATTATATTCCAGGAAACAGAAATGAGTTAATAACAATTCCAGCAGAAGATATTAGAGCTGTGTGGAGTTATCAAATTGAGTCGGAATCCCAACAGTGGTTACACATCATTGTGTTTATTTTAATTACTGATAGGTCCTTATGAGATTAACACAGAAATAAGAAATGTTTCCTTCTGTTGAACACTAGGACAACTCATAAATAATACATACATATTTGCCAGTTAGTACCTGCATTTTAATCAGTCATCTTCTGTCATGTAGTAATGCATTTATACATCTGTTATGTAATTTAATTATCAGAAACACACCAATGAGTAATAAGCATATAAAACTTCAATATCTGCAATGCAAAAATTGCAAGTTTAAAGGAAGTTTTTTCCTTTGTAGATATCTGCCATATCACTTTTAAAATCTTGAGTTTAAATACAAGAATTAAGTACTTTCTTTACCTCTTTCATCTGTCTTGGTGTGGAAGAACCCACCAAGCCAGCAATGACAACAGAAACAGACAAAAGGCCTTACCAAAAACATAGTTTACCTAATCAAAAGACAGGAAGTTTAGAAAACTAGCAAGACAGAAAACTGAGAAAGTAAATGGAACACACACACACACACACACACACACAAATTCTGATCCCATACTCATCCATCCATGCCAGCAAAGACCAATTGAGAAAACCCAGATCTTCACTCTCATCTGACTGTAATTAAGTATGCTACATCTCCTAGGGGCTGTCAAAGCAAGTTAAGGAGGGAGCCAGGGAGTTGAGACTTTCATTCCCACCAGGCAGTAACATAGTCAGGATAAGATGGTTTTCTTAATATGTGAATTTAGGTCAAATGGTTATCCATAAGGAAAGGAATGAACCTTGACCCCTCCACAGACACAACGTCAATTCTAAATGTATCATAGACCTAAATGTGAAGGTAAAACAATAAAGTATTGAGAAATAATTATAGGTCAATACCTTTATTAACTTTGAGCAGTAAACAGTAACATTAACTGTATTGGTCTTAAAGTTTTGATAAGTCGAGCTACATTAAAATCAAGAACTCAGGACTCCTGGGTGGCTCAGTCAGTTGAACGTCTGACTCTGGCTCAGGTCATGATCTCATGATGGGAGAATTGCGTATGTGAATAGGAAATATCATTCGGGTTTAATGTGGAGAGGGGTGTTTAAGGGGTTGGCAGGGATGTAATTGTCTGGGTCTCCTATTAGGTCTGGTGAGAAAAAAACGAGTAGCTTGAGTACTAGGACTAGTACTAGGAGGCCCAGGATGTCTTTGATTGTATAGAAGGGATGGAATGGAATTTTGTCTGAGTCAGATGTTACTCCTGAGGGGTTATTAGATCCTGTTTCATGGAGGAATAGGAGGTGTACTGCTGCTAGGGCTGAGATGATGAATGGAAGGATAAAGTGGAAGGCGAAGAATCGTGTTAGGGTAGCTTTGTCTACTGAGAAGCCCCCTCGGATTCATTCTACTAGGTTGGTTCCAATATATGGAATTGCTGATAAAAGGTTGGTAATTAGGTAGCTCCTCAGAAGGATATTTGACCTCATGGTAGGACGTATCCTATGAAGGCTGTAGCCATGACTGTAAATAGTAGCACAATTCCAATGTTTCATGTTTCTGAGAAAGTGTAGGAACCGTAATATATTCCTCGGCCTACGTGCATATATAGACAAAGAATATGGAGGCCCCGTTAGCATGTATATATCGGATAATTCAGCCGTAGTTAACGTCACGGAAAATGTGGGTTATTGTGTCTGATGTGTAATGTATGGCTAGGAAAAGACCGGTAAGAATTTGTAGGATTAGGCAGACTCCTAGTAGGGAGCCGAAGTTTCATCATGCTGAGATATTAGATGGGGCGGGCAGATCGATGAATGAATGGTTAATAATTTTGGTAAGGGGGTGTGATTTTCAAATGTTGGTCACTAAGTTCTTGCAGTTGAAATACAACGATGGTTTTTCATATCATTAGTCATGGTTAAATTCCATGTGAGAATGATGATAACATACACTGTATTTTAAGTACAATTTTTGTGGTGAGCTTTGTAAGTTTTTCTTCAAAGCCTTCTCCTATTTATGGTGGGTTTGGTTTAATTGTGGCTGGTGGTATTGGTTGTGGTATTGTGTTAAATTTTGGGGGATCATTTTTAGGTTTAATGGTTTTGTGAGTTTGAGGCCCATATCACGCTCTCTTCTGTCAACACAGAGCTCTCGTCAGTTCCTCTGTCCCTCTCTCTTTCTCTGCCCTTCCCCAGTTGGTGCTCTCTCTTTCTCAAAAATAAATAAGCGTTAAAAAATAATTAAAATCAGGAATTTATGTCATTAAAAATTGCCATTAAGAGAGTGATTTGGCATGCCACAGAGTAGAAGAAAGTGTATTATATATATCCAATAACATATTCTATGCAGAATATATAAAGAACTAAAATAAATCAATAAAAGAGCAACAACACAGTAGGAAAGAAGGCAAAATAGCCCATATAAGGATAAATAATCAAGATTGGTGCTGTAAGCAACAGGGGCTCAGTTATTTGGGACCTCTAAAAATTTCATCAGTTTTCCAGAATTTTTTTCTGACAGATGGGAAGTTGGATCATGTATTCTCCATTTCATTTTCCATTTTTGAAAATTACAGTAGGGGAGATGGGGTTAACTATCCCACACTTTTGGGCTGCACTTGTACCCAGGGAGAAATAGCTCTTTTGAGGACAGAATGTTTTGGGGAAAATGTGGAAAGATGCATGGCAATACCTGGGACATTGTCAGTCAGAGAAGAATTGGACCTGTCCATCACAGCTGCAGCTCAAATAAAAGATTGCAGGACATAATGCTGGGCATTGAAGGAATCTGCTACAACATGAATTTAGATGCAATGCTAAAAAAGAAAAATGTCCTAATAAATGGAGGAGGAAATAATTTGAAAGATTATCCTGGACTCTTCTGTGAAAGTGAGCAATTCTTATATTTTCCCCTCCTTTGAACTAATATAGCCATCATTTAACTATCCATGCAATGAAGTATGATGCCTATATGAAATAAGTGATTCCATTTTATATGAATTTTTATTATGTATTATTAAATATTATCACAGCCACATAAAAATTTCAAAGTAAAATTTGGACCTTAAATGAAAAAGGATGAATGATTTTGAATAATAATATATACTGACATTTAATATTTGCCTAATTAAAGATAGATTCAAGACATACAGCCTTTTGTGAACATTTCCTGTTAAGACTATGAAAAAATTTAATATACAAAAAAAAATGTGGAAAAGGATCAAAGTTTAGTGTTTGCATTTGTTTCTACCCCAAACATAATTTTAACAATATACCATGTATGCTATGGTACATGAAACAGAATTATGGAAAAATGTTTTCTAAATACAGTGTATATGAGACATTTTGGTAAAATTCAATTTGTTTCTTATATGGACATTTTCCTCATATTTTATTCTTCACAATATATTGCTTAATTTTATTTTTTCAGAATCATAATATATTTTTCATAATAATATTTATAGCACAGGATAGTTGCCATAAAATTTTATTAATAGTTAATGTTTGAATTCATATATTTTATAGGAATGACCCAATGAATTTTATAGAAATTAAACTCATTCCTAAAATACTTGCATGTGAATAAATAGTTGTGACACATTAGTGATCTAAAAACTAATACAATCTTCAGGAAATAATTTACTAAAGGATTATATTCAGTATTAGAAAAACTAAAAATAATTAATGGTAGAAAAAGATGTAATGCTAAAATGGTAAATCCAATCTAATATATATATGTATATATATATGATAAAAATCCAATCTAATACATATATATACATATATACATATATATATGATAAAAATACTTAAGTTGATAATTTCTCTTATGCATGAGCTATGGATTATCTGGATAAGATCTTTTCCCCAAAGATGATGTGATACTACAGCTGAATGTATCTTTCAGCTTTGTTCCAGAGCCTTTATCCTCTAAAAATGATCACCAGAAAAGTCACTAGATTAGCATAAGCTCCATTCTTTAACCACTTTTATGAAAATAGAAACAATCCCAGTGAGTCTAAAATCTACTTCAAAAATGTTAAGTATTTTTATAAATTCTTATATTTTAGAAATGTAGTTTTCAGAGTAATTAGCTCTGCTACTATACGCAGATACATGTTGTGGAGTCTGTACAAACACTTTCCAATACACTACACATGTCTTCCTGATAAGGTTAAAATTATTCAAGCAGGACATTTATTTTACACATCATACTATTAAAAAATTATATCTTAACATTGATTACACATAATGAGAGCTAATTAGAATATATGTCATATATTGGCTATTTAACAATCACGGTTTGAATTTGCTTTAGTGATTCTTTAATGTTACTAAATTCAAAGCAGAAAACAAAGATGGCGAAAATAATATACCAAATGCGACATATGGATCGAAGTTCTTAATTCTAAAACTTAGTAGACTAAGCAATTTTGACTGCAACAATAGTCTGAGAAGACTAAATCATTTTGAAACTTTATCAAAGTCTCAAGTATAAATGAAAAATTTTTCAGTGATGAAAAGTCCTCAATAACATTGATTGATCCACATTTTTAAGGGCAAAAACAGCCATATTTCATCAGGGAGTTTAGACATTGATAAATTTATCACACAAAAACCTTTCTGGTATTCAGCCCATACAACAGTGAAATGTTGCCTGTTGTGAGAATTTACAACCATAATATGAGATTCATAGCTCATCCTTTTATTTATTATAGAAGTCTTCTGAATACTAGCAAAGTTATAAATGGTGAATTAAATCATAAAAATGTAGTTGCAATTCAAACTAAGGTCTTTCTTAAAGTAAAAAATAAAAAAAAATTGGAAAATGATTATCAGTAACATAATTTGGGTTTATAGCTTAATTAATTTTATAAAAATGAAATACATAAGGTTAAGTTACTTAATTAGCTAAATTAAGAACCATGGGAAAAAATTCTTGAGAAACTCAGGGTATGTATTTGAGGTGAGAAATCTACATGATGGTTCTTAGTGTGTAGAACTAAGTAGAGCTTTACAAATTTATTTTTGCTTTAGTTATAATGTAAATTAATATGGAAATAGGTGTTAAAATAAAGTCTTAGGGAGAATAGATTTGCCTATTAAATTTTGATAATCTGATATTGGAAAGTTCACCTTTCCTTGGCAGATTAATCTGTGTCTGAACAAGAATAACAATATGGAATTCATACTTCTTTTCCCAAACTATTTTTAAACCTCAAAAAAAATGTATAAAATAACAACTTTGATGCTATTAACTAAAAATTATATATAACTAAATTATTTAGCAATAGTAAGATCTACACCAGGAAAAACGCTAAAAATAAGGTTTCAGTAAAAATAAAATTCAACAGAAATAGAAATAATTTCTAACATAAGTTTCAAAATATTAATTCTAATTTAGCTACACTAAGACAGTATTCTTTATATTACAAATATATAAAAAACATACAATGCTACTTAGAATGGAGAAATGAAGTCTCTATAATTAAAATGAGAAAATAACTGTAATTACGTCACAACTTCTTAAATATTTTAGGTATTTCATATGTTTTTTCAAATTTCTGTAATTTATGAATTAATAGTAAAACCCATATTGTAAAAGTTTAAATGGCACAATAAAATTGATAAAGTGAAATGAATTCTTAGCCACCATATCCCCCAGGCACCAAATTCTCTTCCCTAAATTTATTGTCATAAAATCAAAATCAAAGTATCCAGAATCCAGAATAATTTACAAAATAAATACAAAATATGTAACTTATACTTTATCAAATATACAAATATATAGAAGTATAAAACTTGGAAAAGAGGGGAATTATTATATTTCAGAGTAAGATAGAGGCATTAATCCATTTGGGAAGTTAATAAAAAACAATAAACATAAGTGTGGATCTTAAAAAGTTGTAGAAGAACAAGAAGAAGATAATAATATATATAAGAAGAAAATAATAATATATAAGAAAAATATATAGAAAGAAGAAGAAAATAATAATATATATAATATATACATATATATAATTTATATATTATATATATAATTACATTATATATAATATATATATTATAATTATATAATATAATATATATACATATATATATAATATATATGTATAATACAATTTAGATACTTAAAAGAAAATTTAGTCTATCAAATGAAAGATAGGAAATGAGGAACCAAGAAAGAAATAGAAAACATGATGGTTGATGTACTCCTAAATTGATTTTAATTATAAGATTTATGGGATAAAACTATTTATTTAAAAATATTTAATGTTTATTTATTTTTGAAAAAAAAGAGACAGAGTGCAAGTGGGGGAGGGACACAAAGAGAGGGAGACACAGAATCCAAAGCAGTTTCCAGACTCCAAGCTGTCAGCACAGACCCAATGCAGGGCTTGAACTCATGGACCATGAGATCATGACCTCAGTTGAAGTTGGATGCTTAACCCACTGAGCCACCCAGGTACCCCTGAAACTCACTATTTAAAGAAAGGGATCTCAGACAGATAGTATAAGAATTTATTGCAGCAATAATCAGACCTAAAGGATATGGACCATTCAACTATAAAGGAATGGACAAGATATAACAGGAACACATGACCTAAAAGAAAGGTAAGTTATCAATTTTAAGATCAGAAGTAAAAATGAAATGGTAGGAAAAAAATCTCCGTGCAAATGGTGGTAAGGGGCCCATTTTCTGTTATAAAATAATAGCTCACACAATATTGTAATAAAGAACAAATATAAATATGGCAATATAGTCTCAAAATACTTAAGGAAACAATTTTATAACAGAAAAAAAGAACAGTTACAGGTGAAGAATTCACAGTTCTATCTCTTAAATGAATAGCAGGATCTCCATGTTCATATTCAATTCCACCTCTTATTAATGAATCAAATCATCATAACAGCATAACAGCAATCGTTCTCTCTGTTTTAACCAACATCAGTTTGTTTTTTTTAATCTGGTAGAGCATCCCACTCAACATAAAAGTAGATTTTTTTCTCATAATCTCAAAATGTTTTAAGTGCTGTTTCCTCATTAGAGACAACTCTATTTCCTTGGTCCTATTTGGGAGAAAACTCTTTAAATTTTATCATTATATCATTATATCTGTTTGTCTCTAATTCCTTGTCACCTACTTTCCCTGAAGTCCATTCTAATCAGGCTTTCAGGTAATCAATAGAAACACAAGTTAAGGTAACAAATGGCTTCAGTGTTGCCAAATCTAGTGCCAAAATTCAATCCTGATGTACTTCTGAAATTAACAAGGCAATTCACTCCCTTTTATATAATAGAGTTCTATCTTTGCTTGTAAAATACCACAATTTTCTTATTCTCTTCATACTTCAGGCTGTAATCCTTTATTCTTGCTGGTTTCTCCTCTTTTCAAGATAATGATTAAATCTTTGCTACTATTCTCTATATACATTTATACTCTTGGTAAAGTTATTTAGTCTCATGGCTTCAAATACTATTTTTATGCTAATAACACTGTAATTATTCCAAACGTAAACTTTTCCTTTTGAGTGTTCTTGAGTTTTGATTCTCTCATCTGGGTGTCTAGTAGATTACTGAGAAAAAAATGTCCAAAAAACTCTGATTATCAACCTCCTAACAACAACAACAAAACCATTGAATTTTCTCATTCTCTTACACCCCCTATTGAATTTTGTAACAAATCCTGTTGACCTTACTTTCATAATGTAATTAGAATCACACCAATCAAACACCCACTCCTGAAAACTACAATGTCAAAGATGAAAAATATACTGATTAGAATTAACAGTAAATTAGATATTTTAGAAGAAAAGATGATTGAAATTGAAGACATAGTATAAACTATCCAGAATCAAACACACAGTAAAAACATAAATGTACAAAAAATAAAAACTAAAAGTATGATTAATGAGTTTCTGTGGAAATTCCAAACACCTAATATGCATGTACTTGTAGTCTGTGAAGGAGAGGAGAGAGAGACATGAAGCAATGCGGTGGTTAATTTTGTGCCAACTTTAAAATATTTTTGAAATAGAATAACAAATCACTGGCTATACATAAGCAGGTAGCCTTCTATAATACGGTGGCCTTCATCCAATCAGTTAAAGGCCTGAATAGAATGAAAAGCAACAAGATCTTCCTCCCTCAACCAGAGGGAATTCTTCAGCAGACTGACTCTGGACTTTGTACCATCAGCTCTCTTGAGTCTCTGCCCGGCAGGCATAAATATACACTACTGCACCCCTGACTTTCTTGAGTCCCTAGCGAGTCTAGTAAAGACCACTAGAAGCAGTTGCTTTCATCTGGCAAGGTCAACAATATACATTCACTGTCCTATCTTAAGTATATCACCTCTCCAGTCCTATATCATAATTTAATTTGCAGGGATCTTGATTACTTTTCCTTCCATACAATATCACACTGGTCCATTACACTAATGACATGCAGATTGTACTTACTGAGCTAGAAATATCAACTACTCTAGACTTATTAAGACAAATAAGTGGGAAACAAATCTGACAAAAATTCAGAAGCATTTTACCTCACTGTAATATCTAGATGTCTGAGTCGTGTGGGGTATGTCAAGACATCTCCTCTAAGATGAAGCATAAATAGTTATATTTGGCCCTCTTACAACCAAAAAAGAGGTACAACACCTTTAGGAGGCCTCTTTGGGTTTCAGAGGCAACATATTCTTCATTTGGGAGTGTTATTGGCTTATCTACTGAGTGATGTGAAAGCTTCTAGTTTTGAGTGGAATGCAGGACATGAGAAGGCTCTGCAAAATGTCCAGTTTGCCTCACAAATTTCTTTGTCATGTGGCTTATATGATATAGAGGATTCAATTATGCTTAAAGTGGCAGTGACAGATAGGGATTCCCTTTGAAGTTTGGCAGGCTCCTATAAGTGAATCAGAGTTCAAGGCCTTAGGATTTTGGAGAAAATCTGTACCATCTTCTGCATATAACTATTCTTCCTTTTCAAACAGCTGAGGGCACAGGGTGGATCAGTCATTTAAGTATCTGACTATTGATCTTCCCTCAGGTCTTGATCTCAAGGTTATGAGTTCAAGCCCTGCGTTGGGCCCCATGCTGATATGGAGCTTACTTGAAAAGAAAAGAAAAGAAAAGAAAAGAAAAGAAAAGAAAAGAAAAGAAAAGAGAAAAGAAAAGAAAAGAAAAGAAAAAAGAAGGAGAAGAAAAGAAGAGAAGGAGAAAAAGAAGAAGAAAAAGAAACACTCTTGGCCTGCTACCAGGCCTCAGCAGAGACTGAGTGCTTAACCATGGGCCACAAAGTTACATGTGACCTGAGCTGCTCATCACATATTAGGTGTTACCAGACTCACTAAACCATAGAGTTGGCCAAACATGGCAGCACTCCAATACAAGTAATATATATAGGATTTGGCCCTATACGCCAGGCCCTATATGCACAAGTAACTTCTATGGAAAAGTGGCTCAAATACCCATGGTCTCTATTCTTGACATAGTATCTTCTCTATCCCAGTTTCTTACTCAACTCAGATATTGTAACAAATTATTATAGACTGGATGACTTAAACTACAAACATAGTTTTCACAGTTCTGGAAACTGGGATGTCCAAAATCAAGGTGTAGGCAGATCTGGTTCTGGTGAGAGCCTGCTTCAGGGTTTGCAGATAGATATCTGCCTACTTATCCTCGTAAGGCAGAGAATGAAAGGCAAAATCAAGCTGTCCTGTCTCTTCTTACATGTGAACTAATCCTATTCATGAAGGCTTCTCTCTCAAGATCAGATTACTTCCCAAAGGGCCCACCTATAACACCACAATGGGGTTAAGGATTTTAATTTATGCATTTTATTGTGACACGAACATTCCGTTCATAGCACTCAGTCTGCATCCATGGCCTCATGAGGAATTCTTTCCATCAGTTGACAGGGAAAAGAAACTTGGGCTTGGTTTAAAGATGGTTCTGGGGTGCCTGGGTGGCTCAGTCGGTTAAGCCTCCAACTTCAGCTCAGGTCATGATCTCATGGTTCATGGGTTGGAGCCCCACATTGGGCTCTGTGCTGACAACTTAGAGCCTGGAGTGTGCTTTGGATTCTGTATCTCCCTCTGTCTCTACCCCTCCCCGGCTAATGCTCTGACTCTCTCTGTCTCTCAAAACTAAATAAATGTTAAAAAAATTTAAAAAAAAAGATGGTTCTGCATGATGTGTAGACATGACCAAAAGGTTAACAGCCTCAGCACTATAGCCACTTTCTCTAATATCCCTGAACAACAGTGGTGAAGGAGCATTCTGCAAGTGGACAGAGCTTCAAGCAGTTCATTTTGAAAGGAGAAATGGTCAGATGTGTGATTCTTTACCATGTCATGAGCTGTGGCCAATGTTTCATCTGGATGGTCAGGGACTTGAAAGGAACATGATTGGAGAATTGGTGACAAGGAAATCTGGGGAAGAAGTGTATGGATAGACTTTTCTATTTAAATAGCAAAAAACAATATATGAAGACATTTGTATCTCATGTCATTGCCCACCAGATGGTGACCTCATCAGAGGAAGATTTTAATAATAACATAGCAGATATTCTAATGGGCTATTGGTGTCAGGAATGGACATTATGCATGGGCTCAGCAACATAGACTTCCATGCACCTGGCTACCATCACTGCCAAGTGCCCAATTTGCCAACAGCAGAGACCAAAAATGAATCTTCAATATGCCACCATTCCCCAGGGTGATCAGCCAACTACCTGGTGGCGGGTTGATTACATTGAGCCACTTCTGCCATGGAAGAGGCAGTCTTTTGTTCTTAATGGGATAGATATTTACTCTGGATATAGATTTGGCTTCCCTACATACAATACTTCTGTAAAAACTGCTATTTGTGAACTCACACACTGTCCTATCCATTGTCATGTTATTCTATACAGCATTTCTTCTGAACAAGGAACTCATTTCACAGCAAATGAAGAGTGGCAAATGGACCCATGCTCATGGAATTCACTGGATTGATCTCATTATCCATCATCCTGAAGTGACTGGCTTAATAGAACTGTGGAATGGCTTCGTGAAGATCCAGTCACAGTACTAGCTAGGGGAAAATACCTTGCAAGGCTAGGACAAGGTTGTCCAGGAGACTCTATAGGCTCTGAATCAGTATCCAATATATGGTAGTTTCTCTCATAGCCAGGATATACAGGTCCAGGAATGAAGGTCTGGAGTTAAGAGTGACACAAATCACTATTACCCCTAATAACTCATTAGTAAAACTTTTGCTTCCTGTCACAGTGGCCTTATGCTCTGCTAGCACAGAAGTCTTAGTTCCAAAGAGGAATATCTCTACCAGGAGACAGAGCAATGATTCCATTAAAGTGAAAGTTGAGACTAGCACCAGGCTATTTTGGACTCCTAATGCTTCTGAATCACTAGGCAAGGGAAGGAGTTACTGTATAGGCTGGGGTAATTCACTTCCAAAGGTGCAATTGGACTGCTATTCAAAAATGGACATAAAGGAGAGTATGTCTGGTATACATGATATCTCCTAAGGTGTGTTTTAGGATTATCACGCCTTGTGATTAAAGTCAATGAATATATAACTACAACTCCATTCTAACAGGACCACTATTAGCCTAGACCCTAAAGAATGAAAAAAATAATCTTCAGTTTGCTAAAGAAGGCTTAATGTTATTTTAATTTTAATGAGGTACAACTATCAGTTTTTTTCTTTCGTGGATGGTATTTTGGATATTGTGCAAAAACCGCAATTAATCTAATGTCCTGAAGCTTTTCTCCAATGTTTCTGTCTGTCCAGACATGTTATGGTTTTACATTTTACATTTAGGACCATAATGCATTTTGAGTTAATTTTGATTTAAGGTGAGAGGTCTGTATCTAGGTTCAGTTTTTACAGATAGGCATCCAGTTGTTCCAGCCCCATTTGTTGAAAACACTCTTGTCTCCATTGAATTGCCTTCATCCTTTTGTCAAAAATCTGTTGACTATTTTTATATGGGCTTACATTCAGGCTCTGTATCATGTTCTATTCACTATTGTTTATTCTTTCACTAATATCATGTGCTTTTGACTACTATATCTGTATAGTTTTAAGATTGGGAAGAGTAAATTACCCAATTTTGTTCTTCTTTTATTGATTGTATTAGCTATACTGTCTCCTTTGTCTCTCCATACACACTTTAGAATAAGTTTGTGGATATTTACAAAATAGTTTTCTGGGATTTTTATTGAGAGTGTGTTGAATTTATAGATAAATTTGGGAATAATTGACATCTTAAACATATCAAGTTTTCTAATCCTTGCTTCCAATCTATGCTCTGATCTATGCAAAATATACCTCCGTTTACATAGATCTTTTAAAAACTTTTCTTTCTTCGGTGATTTGTCATTTTCTACTGAAGATCCTATGCATGCTTTTTACATTTAATGAATGTTATCATTTTTTTTAATTTCAAATTTATTTATTGCTAAGGTATAGGAAAGCAATTTACTTTTACATATTAACCTTGTATTCTGCAACCTTGCCATACAATGTTTTGGAGTATTTAGAGAGGTATTTTGTTGTTGTTTGTGTTTAGTTGTTTGTGTTTTGTATATTCTGTGGTGTTTTCTACACTGAAAAGTGTTTCATGTGCAAATAAATACTGTGTTATTCTTTCTTTCCTATCTATATTCCCTCCCCTCTCCCAGCTTATTTCACTAGTTAGGTCTTGTAGTATAATGCTGAATTGGAATAGGGAAAGAAGTCATCCTCACCTAGTTCCCAGTTGGAAGGAAAAGGGGTAGTTTCTCACCATTAAGTATGAGATTTCCATAGGATTTTGTGTATAAACTGTTTTTATGGTAAAGAAGCTTCATTCTATTCATCTAGTATTTGGAACTTTTAATCACAAATAGTGTTGCATTCAGTTGAATGCTTTCTGTACATCTTATGATTTTTCCTATAAAATCTGTTAACATCAAGAATTACATGTATGTATGTATGTATGTATGTATGTTGATCCAGCATCTCATTTTTGTTTTATTTAAAAAAAATTTTTTTAAATGTTTATTTATTATTGAAAGTCAGAGACAGAGCATGAGCAGGGGAGGGGCAGAGGGAGAAGGAGACACAGAATCTGAAGCAGGCTCCAGGCTCTGAGCTGTCAGCACAGAGCCTGACGTGGGGCTTGAACTCACAAATTGCGAGATCATGACCTGAACCGAAGTCGGACACTTAACCTACTGAGCCACCCAGGTGCCCCAAGCCTCTCATTTTTGAAATAAACCACAAGTGGTCATTATGTCTTATGCTTTTGTGTATTGCTCTATTTGATTTGATATTTTGTTAAGGATCTTTGCATTTATGTTCATCTATAATGACATTTGACAGTTTCCTTCTAGTTAGAAGAATATTGATAACTAAAATATGAAAGAGATGGTTTGGAATAAATTCAAGTACTAAATAACAATATCACCATGCAAAAATATGGTATTCTGAATCAATTAGTGTTCACAAAAATTGGGTAGTACATTATGTATGTATGTACTAAATTCAAAAAATATTTTTAATGTGTGTCTTATTTAAGAACGCTATTTTATGTGGTATGTAAGTGTGTGGATTGTATGTGTGATGTAAAATAAAATGCTAAGCTAGGGTGACATAGTTTAGGGAATAAGAATCACTGTCTCTGAAGTCAAAACATTAAAATAAATAATGTTTATTTATTTTTGAGAGAGAGAGAGAGAGAGAGAGAGACAGAACAATAACAGGGTAAAGGCAGAGAGATGGAGACACAGAACTGGCAGCAGGCTCCAGGCTCTGAACTGTCAGAACAGAGCCCGACACGGGGCTCGAACCCACCAACTGTGAGATCATGACCTAAGCCGAAGTTGGAAGCTTAACAGACTGAGCCATCCAGGTGCCCCTGGAATCAGAATATTTAAAAAACATTTAAACCGTTAAACATTTACATCCTGGCTTTAACATTGTATGAACCTTAGAAAATTCTTTGCTATCTCATCTGGTTCAATAGAACAAGTAATCCTATTTCACTCATGGGATTGTTGAGATTATATGACATAATGTATTTGAAACACGTAACATGCTTCTGACACATAATAAATGTATAGTCATTTACTCAGCTACCATTTATTGAATGTCTGTTTTTCAACTATAGTTAATAGGCATAAATTTAAGGGGCACTTGGGTGACCCAGTCAGTTAAGCATCCGGCTCTTGATTTTGGCTCAGGTCATGATCTCAATTTGTAAGATTTAGCCCCATTTTGGAGTCTGTGCTGATGACATGGAGACTGCTTGGGATTCTCTCTCTCCCTCTCTCTGTCCCTCCCCTGCTCGTGCGCCCTCTTTCTCTCTCTCAAAATAAATAATAAAAATAAACATTAAAAAAGATAGGCATAAATTGAAAACAAAGATGCCATTATCCTAGGTCTAAAGATGATGATGTGTTTTTTTAAATGTTTATTCATTTTTGAGAATGAGAGAGACAGAGCAAGAGTGGGGGAGGGGGAGAAAGAGAAGGAGACACAGAATACAGAATCCAAAGCAGGTTCCAGGCTCTGAGATCTCAGCACAGAGCCCAACGTGGGGCTCAAACCCACATACTGTGAGATCATGACCGGAACCGAAGTCAGCCACTTAACAGACTGAGCCACCCAGGTGCCCTATGAGGATGATGTGTAGCAATTACAAAAAGGGTAATTTGATGAATAAAAAAGTTTGTAGCAATTTATCGGAGGCTTTGTGATTAAAATGAAAAGACGCCAGTCAGAAACTCAGAAGATACAGCCTCTTCCCAAAGTTGCAGCAATTCACTGAGTGACCACAAACTAACGACCTACATTTTCAATATTAGCTCTGAGAGATGTGAAAGTGTGTGATTGGAAAGTTGTTACTTAGTGACACAAATCGTCTTTCTCCTAATCTGCATAAGAAATATGTTTAAAGAAATGAACTCTAAGGTTCTTTTAGTTTTGATGCAGTATCGTCACAGTTGCCAAATAAGTAATTGACACTTACCAAGTGCTAAATGTAAGCACTTATAAATGACAAGTTTAAGTTGTCTGAATTTCAAACAAATATATTGAACTAAATATATGTTTTTGAGAGCCCAATAGATCAAGGAAACTTGAAAAGAAAACTAAATACATGAGCATTTAGTACACTTGAAGGGTTAATTAAGCTACTGTCCAAGGGAACTGATTTAATAATTCTGTTGCTGTATATATGTTTGAAAGTCCTTTATTCTGTAAAATTTGAATTTTTGACAAGGATTTTTACCTAGTCTTGAATCTTTGACTTTTAAAATTACAATATTACATATGTTAGTAGATATCTTTTTATAGGAATGGACACCTAAAATGTAAGGGGACTTAGTAGGAAATAGATTAAGAAACTGATATTGCAAAATAAAGTGACTTAACCAAGATCACAAAGGAATGTAAATCCTCCCCATGCTTTTTGCTAAAAATTTCAGGCGAACTTCTATCTATAGATTTTCATGTGAACCACTGTTTTTATATATACCTAAGTGGCAGGAATAAATGGAGACATTGTTGTTATCAGTGTATTGATCTCCAATGGGTGGCCGCACACAGGCAGTAATGCATTAGACAAGAAACAGGTTGTTTTTCTGCATTAGCCATGAGGTGTCAGGACAAGTAAAACAATGACAGCAATATTAATATATCACCTCTGGGTGACAGTAGAAATAAGAAAGCTATTGATTTTATAACATCTTTAAAATCAGGAATAAATCATTGTCTCATGAAGAGAGAGACATATTTATTTATTTAAAACGTGGCATTTTACCTGATTTATGTGTCATTTATATGAATGCGTTCTACTTTCCACATTTGAGATTTAAGGGTACAAGTAGAGGCTTCCATTTCAAGACGATAATGCAAGCAGATGAATTGTGTCACCCATACTTTTCTAAATGTTTGAAGGAAAGAACAAAGAAACATAATAGCAAAGAAAAATAATAGTAATAAATATGTATTATATCTTGAAATTAGGGAAGAATGCTGCCCACAGAACTGCCACTTCTAATTATTTCTGTAAGCTATTAGAATTGGATGTGGTGAGGGGTCTATTTGACTAAAAACAAAACAAAACACAAAAGACAGGGCATTAAGTTGAAGGACTATCAGCAAATTCATGACATCCGATATAATTCAAATAGAAACTCAAAACAGAGAGAGAGGAACACTTGAGATCCATTTACATAAAAATATAGACAAATAGTGCGCTTTGGTGAGAACTCACAAGTAAAGATAAAAATTTCTGTGGCATGTGTAAAATTATTACAAAGTGATAATACTTAAGAGGCGTTTTGGGTTTCTCTACCAAAATACATGAATGAATGAACACGGAGCAAATTCTAAGAGTATAAGGGGAAATATTACAACTGAAGTTTTATCTAAATGGTCAGATTTTGAGTATGATAACACACAGAGATGGAAAACGGACAAAAACTCCAGCTGAGGAAAAATATAAAAGCAAAGCTGAAAGATCTGTTGTTTTCCTTTCTCTTGTTCAGATGTCATTAACAAAGGACACTCCAGACTGATCTAGTGTTTTCCTAGGCTAAGAGAATAGAAACAGATATTTTGGCCATTACCCTTTTGCTAGCAACCTCAGGTCCCTCATCATATTTGCAGAACACGGACCCATTTGCTCACTGGCTTTACTCTAACTTTGTCACCTGAAGCCTGTTTTAAAAACGGTTTTCATAGTGATGCAGAGGTGAATATAAAAATAATGGGAACTTATATAAAGTTAATTGATCTAATCATTAATTTTGGGAAATATTTCCATATAAATGTGACTTGGAGGAAACCTAGACATTAATTAGATCATGAGTACAAGCAAAGTATTTAATGGAATGGGAACAGCCTGGGCAAAAGCTCTCTGCCAGGTGGACTTCCTTAAACAGAAAGGAGATTACGGTACAAAATTATTACATATCATAGAACAGAAATTTTCAGAGCTAGAAAAACCTTGAGGAGAATTTACTCGAATTTCCTAATTTTCCTACCTGGAAAATTGACAAGAATTTTGCTTTAGACCACGTAAACAAAACAGGAAAACAATAACTACATTCAGGTTTCTTGATTCTGAGTCTAATATTTTCACCAAGGTAAAGATTAGCAGGTGACCTGTGTTTTGCACAACTGTGTACAGATGACTTCTTAAGTGATTTTCCCCTTTAGAGATTCTAAGATGAAAGCCTTTTGATGAAATACGATCTGATACTATTTTGTTAAAAGGGAAATATTAATTAAAGGTAGTTTTTAGAAATGCATATTTTTCAGTAAATATCAATAACTAGATGAAAATGAACACCTCTTCTTCCATCTCCTGAACCATAAGGTTTGCTAACTCTACACAGCTGTAGAAATTTAAATAACTGGCATGTGGGGACAGGGTGAAATTTAGCCTTTTCAAGCAGATTTTTTTTTTTTAGCAATGACATATTGTCTCATCAACACATCTAGGAGCTTCTATTTTTGAAATGCTTCACTTATCACTTGTGGAGTGTTGAAATGGAACCTATTTTTTTCCCCAAAGAGAACACTGCTTGCAAAGACAGATTGTCTCATCTGCATTAAGAAACTGTCCCTCATGAACACTCTGTCTATTGAGACGAGCACATGCTTTCTCTCTGCAAAAGTTGAAAATTTGAAAGTGAGAACTTTTGTTTTATTCTTGAATGATAATTTTTGTTAGAGGCTAATGATTTAATTGTTTTGGTTTATATTCCATCTGAAATCCAATTGTCCTTAAAAAAGAGAAGGGCATACTTCTCTAAAAAGATAATTTAAAATGGGCAACATAGAAACAGACTGACTACTGAGATGGCAAGTGAAACTTTCCTTGGGGAGTTAGTGTCCTCTTCCCCTTAGACAAAAAAAAAAAAATGCATTCAGGATCTAGTGATAAATGAAAGAATTATGTTAAGTTGAAGCACATACAAATGAGGAGAAGCTGAGGGACTTTGGAACATTCTGGTCAGTGAAGTTGCCCCTTGTTGGCATAGGAATGGCCTGAAAGACAACACAATAGGAGCAAGCTTGGGCTCTAGTGGTAGGAAATATAGGTTCACTTCGGATGAGCGATTCTTTCACTCGTGACATTGGGCAAGTCGCTCTACCACTGTAACTCTCAGTGTGTGTGCATGCATGTGCGTGTTTGTGCACATGCACATTCCCCCATACACAGAATTTTTGTTCGAATGTGCTTCAGCATTCAATGTGCTTAACATACACTTCTTGGAAAAAAGTAAAATCTACATATGGCTTTTTAACAGGAAGTTTTTTTATTGAAATATGATATTTATTCTGAAAATACTGAAGCTCAGTATATTTTGACCAAACCCCCATGTAATCAGCTATGTAACCAAATTCAAATAAAAATCACAAACAGACCCAGTACTCTCATGGAGTGTTGAAATGGAGCTAATTTTTTCCCAAAGCCTTTCTCACCACCTCTTGGAGTCACTACTGCAACCTAAACCAGTATCCTGACATCAAACTATTGATGTCTTTAGCCTGTGCTTGATTTTGCATGGATGGACTCTTTTTACAATATGAACACTTTTTCATGGGCTTTTTTTCACCCAGTATTTTCTGACTTGTACTATCAAGGCATCTAGGAGGGAGAAGGGAGCTAAGAAACAAATAAATCTTCCTGTTTCTCCATCAATCATGGAGGAAGTCAAATGGATACTTTTTTCTTTACAACACTATTCAAGTGTAGGTGAAAACAAAGCAATATTTAGCAAAATTCATAAAAATTAAATACACAACTTTATTCCATGTCACACTCACTTTAAAGTATAAATAGAGCGAATATTCTCAGGGATGTAAGAACTCAGGGAACATAGCACCTAAAATTATTTCTAAAATGAAACAATTACTGAATGATGAAATCTAGCCATCTGAGAGAATGAATACACAACTTTAGTAAAATATCAAGTCTCATGTATCAAAATTATGCCTAAACAATTGTCTAAAAACATAAAAGTCACTATGCTCAAGTATAAAATTTGCAATTTGAGAATTAACGCTTGGAAGTTAGAGGAGATAAGGAATGTCAGTGGAATAATCTCATTTTTTAAATTTAGAAATTAATACAAATGTGTATTTGTTAAAGTAAATAAAAGATATTTAACTCTATCATATAAACTTAAAATAATTAACTAGATGACTTAAAATATATAAATATTAAAAATTAAGAATTAGGCAGAGAAGGGACTTACTTTTACCAACTTATTTATATTTTCTGGTTAAAATCACTTAAATATTTTTAAAAAATATATATTTTTTCTCCCGCCTTGATTTCTATTGGAATGGAAGTTTTTGATGATTTCATTAATTCCTTTACTGCATTGGAATCATTGGTTATATTTCTATTTTATTGATTATCCTTAAATTTTAAAACAAATATTTTAACTCTAAATATCTAACAATTTCATAGTTTCTTTTATAATTAATTAATATTAAAAAACAGATCAGTTTTAACAATTTGTGGGTGCCCTATTGCTTGCTGCTAGTATCTCAGGTGTCTTCTCAATATTTATGTTTCCTTTTCACTAAAAGATACAGTTAATATTTTATTTTGAGGGTTTTAAAATGAACAACATTAGATGTGACAGTCATACTTAAAACACATGTCTACACTAAGACTGGATTGATCATTTAGTAGCCCTAAGACCAGAGGCAAAGTGTTTAAAGTCTCTTTGTACTTTGTTCATCTTCTTTTCATTTTCAAAAGACAAGTAATTAGAACAACTTAAGCTGTCTTCCATGTTTCTAATGGACTTGATGTCTATATGTCCTTTGAAATGTATAATCTCTAAATTTGTGTTTGTGTCTAAGTTGTGTGTGCATATTTTTTAATTTGCAAAAGATATAGATAAGATAGAAACATAAGTATAATTATCAACAAGTACATAAACATGTATAAATATATAATTATATCTTCTAATGTTTCCAATGAGTTATTTTTCATAGATAACTGTTCTTACTTTTACTTGTTTTTACTTCATGAAGGCTTTTTCATTATTTCTTATTTTTTGGTCACCTTAAAGGAATTTCTTTTAAAATCGTTGTTACATGCAATTAATTAATCTATAATTAATTAATCTAGGTTGAACTCATGTAGTGATTATTTAGTTGCATCACTGGCTTTCTTAATATCAGATTATTTTTTCTGGGCACTTAATTTATAGGTTTCTGTTTAATGAGAGACGGTCTCTCTGAAAGGTGTTAGGTAGTTACTTCCTCTCAATCACCAATTAAAAACTAGATGTTATAATACCAGTTGATGTTCCTGTACTTTTATATTAGGGTATTATACAACCTGTTGCTGAGCTGCTACTAAATTTTTGTTGTAGTTTGATTCACTTTTTTATTTATTTCCTCTTTTCCTTCCCTTTCTTGCTCCTCACCTGCACCAGGGGTCAAATCATTTTTTCAGTATGAGGGCTCTTATAGGCTCCTCTAATTCTCTTCCCTCCATCTTTTTCTTGTTAGCATTTTCCCCAGTAAATCTCTTATTCTTCTAATATCATCTTGGTATCTACTTCACAGAGGATCAGGACTAATGCATGGGATGTTCTTATGGGACAAGTTACTGTACCTTACATCTTTTACCTCTAAGAATGAACAATGATTGGCAGGTCTCTTTGGCTTACGGACGCGCTGGTATATTGCACTTGAGACTACTATCCTAGTGTACTTAACAGATTGAGTAAAAGAATGCCATTTTGAGTAGGTATGAGAGGAATAGATGGATCTATAGCAGGTCCTGGCTATGCTATAAGCAGTCCTAGTCTACGTCAATATGACTTGATATGATTTTATGTTACTGGAGAACTCGGTGGTAGGTAAAGTTATCTTTCCACCAATTTATACCTATGATTTCATGGAGAATAAAAATGACCAGCTGTTAGAGAAGAAAGATAAACCAAGTCTGATTCATGTGTAGATCAGTTCCATGTTTGTACAAGTTGACAGTCAACTTCTTTTGTGCTACGGCCTCGCACACTGGTGGCTCTAAAAGAATGTGATCGGGGTAAATTCTTTCAGTGTGCAGCAATGGTAATCCACTGCATGTGGGGGAAGAATTACTTGAGTTTAGGTTACATATGGACTCCTATACTGTGATGAATGGTGTGACTCTTTGGTTAGGGCTTGAAAAAAAAAAGATTGATAGATTTTGATGAGGATGTATGGAGGACATGGAGAAGAGGTATGATAATGAACGTCAGGAGCAGTCATAAAGTGTTATATTTGAATCATTGTGCATGTCTCATTAATGACCATTAGAAAACATCCCTGCAGGGGCACCTGGGTGGCTCAGTCAGTTAAGCCTTGAAAATCAGCTCAGGTCATTATCTCGGGGTTTGTGGGTTTAAGCTCTGTGTGGGGCTCTTTGCTGACAACTCGGAGCCTGGAGCCTGCTTCGGATTCTGTGTCTCCCTCTCTCTTTGCACCTCCCCTGCTTGCACTCTGTCTCTCTCTATCTCTCAAACATAAATAAAAATATTTTTTAAAAAAAGGAAAAGAAAACATCCCCTGCAGAAAACATCAACCAGGGGAACAAATTGGTCCAGTAGATGTTCAGCAGCCTCTGTATTAAACCACTCTAGTTTTTGCACAATGAGTTAACATATTTCCTTGCATAGTAGTAGATCTCCTTGCATGGCAGTAGATCTTCATAGTCATGGTGGTAGAGATAACTGTGCATGTGTGAAACACCATAAGCTTCCTCTCAACAAGGGCTATTTAATTACTGCTGTGGAGTATTTATATATCAGTAGCAGAGATCAGTGTTGAACCAGAGTATAATTCCATCTCTCAAGGAGATCAACTAGAACATTGGTGGCAAACTGATTACATCAAATCCCATACAACTGAAAAATTTTCAATTAGTGTTTACTTAGACTGGAAAATATTCCCAATATAGTTTGCTTTTCTGGTATCATAAAAAATTGCTATTGGTACCATAATAAGAGATGGTTAGTGAAATATAGGAAATTGTTTGTTTTGGAGAAAAATGGTAGGTGATATGTTTGAAGAGGTCATGTGACCACAGAGATGGTTTCTAAAGTGTTGGTAATATAGTGGATACAGGTCCATTAATTTTACTATTATTTTACATGGAATATATGTTTTTACTTTTGTACAAATGGCATATAAAATGTTAATTTTATAAATTAATTGAAGATGCACACACACTATAAATATATATATGTATTGTATTATGAATATGTGTATTGCTGTATACTGCTGTCCAGATTCCCTCCTTTAGGACTGAGGTACTCTTTTCATGAGCTGCACTAGCAGAGTAAGTGTGTGACTGATGGCTCTTAGTTGGGTGGCTCTCTGTAAAGCTACTCCACACAAGGACATGTCTTTTTAACTCAAAGGGAATTCATATTCACTGACTGGTCAATGAAGAAGAAAGGGAAATTGTATAAGGATCTGGCCCCTTTGCTTTTTTTAAAAATTTTATTAATTTTTTTAATGTTTTATTTATTTTTGAGAGAGAGAGAGAGAGAGAGAGCAAGAGCAGGGGAGGGGCAGGGAGAGAGGAAAACACAGAATCCCAAGCAGGCTCCAGGCTCTGAGCTGCCAGCCCAGAGTGCAGTGCAGGACTTGAACCCATGAACAGCAAGATCATGACCTGAGCTGGTCAGATGCTTAACTGACTGAGCCACCCAGGTGCCCTTGACCCCTTTGCTGAAAGTCATTATAGTTCCAGAGTTCCTTCTCTTCCCTCAGGAGTTAATCCATAAGGCACTCTCCAATAAATCTCTTGCATGCAAGTTTCTACTTCAGTGTCAATTTTCCAGAATATCACAGGAGAAAAAGAGAGTGATGGCTAATGCTTATACTATCTGTTAATAAAAACTTAATTGTTAGATGAAACTTTGTATAACAAATTGGAAATGTTTAATGAGGAATTATTGATAAGTACAGTTTTAAATATGCCATGATTTTTTGTTTTTATAATAATGCAAGAACATTGTTTAATTTTTTAAGTACTTTCCTATTTAAGATTTTGTTTGCAGAACCAAGAAAAATCTAAAATGTTTCAATCAACTGTATAAATTATAGGTATCATAGATAAATTATTAATTCCCAAAGAGTGTTAAAATGCAAGACAGTTTGGAGGGGAGAAGGGGTGCTAAATAAATCAATGGTGATTTTAATAAACTAGAAGCTTTTAGGTACTAAATCTGTCTGCATCTGATCTGAATTGCAATTACCTGTCAAAAATTCATCCATCATCACAGGCTCCAAACAAACTTTCTTGGCAGCAGATGTTTGAGGAAAGATATTTCGTATGGCAAATTTTTCTTCTGGTTTACAACACCCTCAAGAATGACAGAAATTTCAAGGAACATTTCAGTACAACTCAGCAGTAACCTGTTAGGTGGAGAAAATCATGGTTTACATAGTTTATATAATTTATGAATACATGGTTTATGTATAAACCATGTATTCATAAATGAGTGGTTTAATTTCCATTGTTTATGATATTCATAATCTTTTATTTGAATTTTTTAATATTTTCTAGGAATATGTGAAAATATATATTTTAACAATGGATTTGAATAAAACATTTTCATTTCATAGTATTTTTCAGGTTAAAACTATGTTTCATGTTAAGTTATATTTGGATAAAATTAATTCATTTTATCAGTACTTTGCAGTCTTCATTAATAACTTAGTAACATTTGAGGGATATCATCTTCAATAACTTTGATCAAACCAAAATCTAGAGACATTAGCCGTTCAATAGCAAATGATATTTTTTAAAGTAGAACAGGTTGTTTTTTAAGTTTATTTATTTATTTTGAGAGAGAAATTGTGCATGGCAGTGGCAAAAGAGAGAGAGAGAGAGAGAGAGAGAGAGAGAGAAAGACTCCCAAGCAGGCTCTGCACTGTGTGGAGACAGATGTAGGGCTCCAACCCACGAACCATGAGATCATGACTTGAGCCAAAATCGTGAGTTGGAAGCTTAACTGACTGAGCTACCCAGGCACCCAAAAAACTACTGTTTTTACCCTTAGCTCTTTCATATTTATCCTTTTTTTTTTTTTCTTTTTTGAGGAATAGGCCCATGGTCTTCCTAGGTGGCTTAGTTGGTTGAGCCTCCAACTTGGGCTCGGTCATGATCTCATGTTCATGAGTTTGAACACTGCATTGGGCTCTCTGCTGTTACTGCAGAGCCAGCTTTGGATCCTCTGTCTCCCTCTCTCCTGTCCCTCCCCTCTCTCAAAAACAAATACACATTTAAAAGAAAATGAATGTTGCCATTTTTAAAATTTTGCTGCCAGAAAGTGCATTTCTAATTCAATTTTTATCTAAAAAGGTTTTTTGAAAAAAATTTAATGTTTATTTATTTTTGAGAGAGAGAGTAAAGGACAAGAGGGAGAGGGCAGAGAGAGAGGAAGACACAGAATCAGAAGGAGGCTCCAGCCTCTGAGCTGTCTACACAGAGCCTAATGCAGGGCTCAGACCCAGAAACCATGAGATCATGACCTGAGCCGAAATTGGATGCTTAACTTACTGAGCCACTCAGGTGCCCCTAATTTTTTTTTTTTTAATAACTAAACATACTGCCTGCTACATAGTAGATTTTAATAATTATATGTTATTTGGTATATCCATATTTGAATGTAAGGATGCTTATTTATTTATGTTTTTCTGCCCACTTCATTACTTGTGATCATATATTCCTGAAATATTTGTTTTGTGAGCAATGTGTATAAATTTATAAAAAATATAAATTAGACTTTATAATTAAAAAAACTTCTGTTTATCAAAATATACCAGCAAGAAAGCAAATAAGCATGCCATAAGTTGGGAGTAAATGTTCACAAACATAAAAAAAGCTCGTATGAATAAA
Organism: Panthera leo; assembly: GCF_018350215.1. Taxonomy (NCBI): domain Eukaryota; kingdom Metazoa; phylum Chordata; class Mammalia; order Carnivora; family Felidae; genus Panthera; species Panthera leo. The sequence goes on along the minus strand of NC_056682.1, from coordinate 107,427,857 downwards.
AATTAAAGAGTAACAAAAATTTCTAATAAAACACATGGGAAACAATTTTAAATAACATCCATAAGGATTTTACTAATATCTAATAAACATGAAAAAGCACTTTAACTTCTTAGTTTTATAACATTATAAATTGAAACCACAATTAAATGTTACCACAGCCACCATAATGGTTCAAATTTAAAATACTAAAATGATAAACAGATAAAACGCTGGTAAATGTAGGAAGTAACTGAGGTACTTCGTATTTGTTGTTGAGGATATGAGATGTTGTAGTCACTTTGGAAAAAGTTCTGGCAATTTTTTTAATATATGTAAAACTGAATATACAACAACACCATAAGCCAGCGATTTTACTCCTAGACTTTCATAAAGATAAATAAAAATATGCATACAAAAATCAGAAACAAAAATAATGACCAAAACACCAGCATAACTCATAAAATCCCAAACTAGAGATTGGCTAATTGTCCATCCATAAATGGATAAATTAAACCTGTGGTGTGCTATATTTTTACAATAAAATAAAAATAGAAAGGAATAAACTATATATTAATTTTTTCTTGGTTCTGCAAACAAAATCTTTAATAGGGAAGCAATTGGTTTGAAATCAAGCAAAAGTCATCTATGGCAGAAACAATCAAAATAATGATTGTTTCAAGGGGACTGAATATGGTAATTCAGTGGAAAGAGACATTAAGGAGCTTTCTTAGGTGATATATTAGTTTTTTAAATATGAAATTTATTGTCAAATTGGTTTCCATACAACACCCAGTGCTCATCCCAACACGTGCCCTCCTCAATGTCCATCACCCACTTTCCCCTCCCTCCCACCCCCCATCAACCCTCAGTTTATTCTCAGTTTTTAAGTCTCTTTTGGTTTGCTTCCTTCCCTCTCTGCAACTTTTTTTTTCCCCTTCCCCTCCCCCATGGTCTTTTGTTAAGTTTCTCAGGATCCACATAAAGGTGAAAACATATGTATCTGTCTTTCTCTGTATGACTTATTTCACTTAGCATACCACTCTCCAGGTGATATATTATTTTATTGTGTCAGGGATTTAAGTTATAAAGGCATATGCAACTGTGAAGATGTATCCTTAAGATTTGTGCATGACATTATATATAAATTTCACTTAAAATTCTATGGAATAATATTGAATTGTATTTAATACTGTGCATGCTAAAAATTTAATGACTCTCTGAAAATTATTAGAAAAATACCAGAATAGGAAGATGAAGTGGAAAATGAATAGCAAGATGATCAATAAAAATGTGATAAAACAAATATAGTAAAGATTAGTAAAAAGTGATTGGATGTTCATTCTAAATTCTTTTATCTTTGCTTTTTGTTTGACAATTTTCATAATAGAACATTAGAGTAAATGTGGAAATATAAAGAAGTTAGGGGACTGTGGCTTCACTACATGAAGTAGCCCCATTGCTTCCAGATCCTCCCTCTTATAACCAAAAATGCAACAAGTATAGAAAGACTCTGAAAGTTGGAGAGAGGAAGGTAGACAGCCTAGGGACCTCAGGACTTGAAGAAAGACATGGCAAAGGGTTCCCAGGTTTCCTTAATGTCTTTCATATACTGCAGACAAGCTCTGTAGTCACCTTCATCCCTGAAATAAAAAAGCCAAAAAGAGAAAAACATCTTTGTAATAGCATCTGTGCTCTATCGAAGTTACTAAAAAAAAAAAAAAAAAAAAGTAGCCTAATAACAGAAAACCAGTTTGACAATAAGTATCCCACTCCAGAAAAATGGCACCAACTATTCTCATGGTTTCAGCCACACCAACTGAGTAAATAATAAGTAATAATTAGCATAATAATGAAGATTAAGCAGAAATAGATAATAGACAAGTGGTAAAGAAAATTAACAAAGACATAAGGTGGTTCCTTGAAAAGATCAACGAAAATGATAAACTGCCAACAGTTCTGAGAAGAAGAGAAAGAGAGGAATAAATGGACCACTTTGTGACAAACACATTTCACAACTTAGTGAATATGAATTTAAGATAAAACAGAAAATTTAAAAACCCTACATTTGCCAAAGAAAACTTAATTCATTATCAAAAACATTCCTACAAAAACCTATAGGCGTGATGAATAGTTTGCCTGATAAATTACTAAAATAAATAATATGGAAAATGTCCCAGGAAAGGAGGGAACACATACACACTACATTCATGAGGTCTGCATTAACTTTGTACAAACAATGGATAAAAGCAGTATACACTATTTATAATCAATTACCTTCACAAATACAAGCGTAAATTCTTAACAAATTATAGACAAATCAAATTAAGCAATAATTAAACAGGATAATACATCATAGCTAAGTGCTCTTTTTCCTAGGAACATAAATTTGGATTAACACTAAAAAATACTTAATGTATTTTGCCATATGAATAAAAAAATTTAAATAGTATGATTATCTCAATAGGAGAAGATGAATTTGATAAAACTTACCACCTATTCATGATAAAAAAAATTCTAAGCAAATTAGAAAGAAAATGAACTTCTTCAATCCAATAAAATGCATCTGTTAAAAACCTGCATACAGCTGGGGCACCTGGGCGGCTCAACTGGTAGAGCATCCAACTCTTGGTTTCAGCTCAGGTCATGATCCCAGGGTCGTGGGATCAAGTCCTATGTTGGTCTCCAAGCTGAGGTGGAGCCTGCTTGAGATTCTGTCTGTCTCTCTCAAAGCAAAACAAAACAAATAAAAAACCCCAAAACAAACAAAACAGAAGCACCTACAGTTACAATTTTGCATGGTGAAATGTTAAATGTTTCCCCTAATAAAGTCATCAAATCGATCATGTCAGTTCATTTCTTTTCAACATCGTACTGGAGCAATTATTCATGGCATAAAAGCAAGGAAAATAAATGAAAGATATATACATATATGTGGACAAAGTAAAACTCTCTTTTCAAAAATGAAATGATTGCTCACATAGAAATACCCAAAGACTTTCAAGAAAACTAATTAGTGATTTAGAAATGTTCCAGGTAAAAGGTCAACTTATACAAACATGTATTTTATTTATATATACTAGCTTTAAACAATTTAAAATCAAAAACATTTTCTAAATCTCTTGAAAATAGTATCAGAAAGCATAGGATATTAAAAAATAAACATATCTTACAAAATATTTTCAAGAATTACCAGACTACAAAGCCTTGCTGAGAGAAATTAATGAAGACATAAATAAATGGGAAATTATACCATGTCCATGGATCAGACACTTAATATATTTAAGAAATCCATTCTCCCCTGAATGATCAGTGTTTTTGATTACTGAATTTGTCTTTCTTATGGAAATAAATAATTTTCTTGCATTTATATTAAAATTATAAGTCCTAGAATTTCTAAAAGTAGCTTCTAAAATACACATGAAGTATAAAGTTGGAGGACTTATACTACTGCATGTCAAAACTTTCTACCAAACTGACATGCTACATTTTTATGACAATGAAAAATTGCTAATGTGAAAGAATAGTTTAGAAATCATGAGATCAAGACCTGAGCTGAAGTCAGATTCAACCAACTGAGCCACCCAGTCACCCCTAGAAGCTGCATAATTTTAAACTCTTAATTTAGGTTTATGTATTTGCTCAAATTAATATTTGTGTGTGGTATAAGAAAAGGATAATTTCCGTGAGTTCAAGCCCCATGTCAAGCTCTGTGCTGACAGCTCAGAGCCTGAAGCCCACTTCAGATTCTGTGTTTCCCTCTCTCTCTGCCTCTCTCCTGTTTGCACTGTGTGTGTGTCTCTCTCTCAAAAATAAAGAAACATTTTTAAAAATTATGCAGCTTCTATAAGAAAGTAGAGATTCTTTTTTAAGCCTCTGATTAGACACAGTTTTGAAACTGAACCCAGAAAGCAGCAATATTAAAAATTACAAAACTAAACATACACTTACAATCCAGCAATTGGACCCCAAATGATTTGAAATCTTCACACAAAAGATTTGTTTTGTTTTCCACACAAAAACCTGAGCATAAATGTTTATTGCAGGTTTATTTGTAATTATCAAAACTTAGAAGTAAACAAAATGTCTTTCAATAGGTGAGTAAAAAAATAAACTGGGGTACATTCAGACAGTGGAATATTATTCAGCACCAAGAAGAAATGAGCTATCAAACCAGGAAAAGTCATGGAGGAATGTGAAACACATATTGCTAAGTGAAAGAAATGAATTTGAAAAGGGTATATTCTGTACAATTTTAACTATATGACATTCTGTAAAAGCAAAACTGTGGACACTATTCCTGTGTTTGCCAGGAATTTAACGGGGAGAGAGGAAGGAATGGACAGACAGATCACAGAGGATTTTTAGGGCAGTGAAACTATTTTGCATGATACTACAATGGTGAATTGAAGTCATTATACACTTTTCCAAACCTATAAAATGTATATAGCACAAAGAGTGAATCCTAATGTAAATTATGGATTTGGGTTGATAATGAGGTGTCTGTGTTAGTGCAGGAATATGATAAATGTCCCACACTGATGGAAGATGTTGGTGGTGAGAGGCTTTGTGTGAGGTGTAGGGAGAGGTGTTGGGGGACGACTTTCTACTCAATTTGTCTTTGAATCTAAAACTGCTTTTAAAATATGAAAGTATATTAATTAAAAAAATAAACTTCTGCTAACCAAAGACACTACCAAATGCATGAATAAGGTAGGAAAAAAACAAATGCTGAATATTTGTGAAACACACGACGGACACATTCAGAATTCATAAAGAACTCCTCCAACACAGAACTGGAAAAAAAAAGTTCAAGGCTCACCTGCAGCATCCTTTTGCTCTAGAAAGCAGTGAAATGCTCAAAAGTCAAAAGCACAAAGAAACCATCTTGAACAGACTTCCTCTGACCTAATCTGAGGCAATTTGAATATCAAAATATATAATGACAGAATGAGACTGCAATCCACTGAACCAAAAGAAAAGCCCTTTTTATTTTTATAAATATGTCAGTGATAAATACTTTCAGCGATAAATGCCAGTGAAAAAATCTTTTAAGGTAGAATGCTAACTATATAATCAAAAAAAAAAAAAATCTAAAACCAGTGGGTGAAAGATTGATGAGAAACAGTATATTTCCATAGTTTCAAAGTGAATTCCCCAATCGTAGTTATTAACTACAAAGAGCTTAATAATTTCATGACAGTGGAAAAACCCTGAGAATAATACCTTAATCAAAAAGCTAAATTAAACATCACCAATAATGGGATAAACCAAATATCATTCTTCCTTATATAATGAACCAAGAAAGACAATCTCATTTTTGTAAAATGTGTATAAATAAACTGAATTAAGCATAAAGGTACATTTTCTAAAATTATTGCCAAGATCAGAAAAAGTGAAAGCCGAGGAAGTGTTTTAGATCAAAGGAGATTACAAGTACATAGCAACTACACACAATTCATGAGCTAAGAATGGATCTTTGAGGAAAAAAATTAAAAAGTTCTATATTTTACTTGAGACAGTTACAATTAAAATGTGGTATAGATTCGATCATATCATTGTCAAACTTTCTGATTTTTATAACTGTGCTGTGATAAGTGCATTGCCTATTTGGACCAATGTTCTTGCTTTTGGGGGGAAAAAAAAGAGGCCACACACGCAAAGTATTTAGGGGTAAATGGCATGTTTCCAACCTATTCTTATGTCATTTTTCCCTTTGCTGAGTTGTGCTGGTTTATAAAGATGATTCTGTAAACTGAAAGCATGCAAAGCAACCTTAACAATCAACAAGAAAAGTTACTAATGTTCTGTGGCCATTAAACATTTTTGTCAAGACATTAAAAATCATTTTATTCTCAATGTAAGAAAATAAAAATTAGTAAAACTAATATTAATTTCAGGTACTGCAATTTAAACTATTAGAAATATTTACAATTACATCATTTTATTTATTTGTTTAAAACTTATCAAGAGATGAAAGGTACAGCATAGGGAATACAGTCAATGATACTGTAATAGCATGTATGGTGACAGATGGTAGTTACCTTCGTGGTGAGCACGGCATAGTATAGAGCTGTGGAATCACTATGTTGTACATCTGAAGCTAGTGTAACATTGTGTGTCAACTCCTACTTCAATAAAAAATAAATAAATAAAAATAGAGGCAGGCAATTAAAAATAAGAGAAATTTGAATGGTGCTTGCCTTTTTCTCATCATGTGATTTACAATACATGCGAGCACCTTTTTATGCCTTTACAAATTGTTATTCTACTTCCTAAGTTAGGACTAGATTCTAATTTTTTTTATCCTTTGCCCTTTCGATATTGTGAAATAATCTGAGAGTTCCTTTAATGTGACTTTTTTTTTTTTTAACCAGCATCCCTTCTGGAATATCATCATCCTTTTTCTCACAACCATTTGTCTCCTTTATGTCTGTAAGTTTGCCTTCACTGACTTCCTATGGTCGCATATCTAGACTGTCAATTGTTGGTTGAGTCAACATCCCATGGTCAGCTACTTCCTCTATAACTCCATTCATGTTCAATTTGAACTTCACTCTAGCATTATCATGTTTCATTTATTTGTTGCACTTTCAACTTTCAATTCCCTCTTTTGAACATCCATGTTTATAAAATGTCACATGGATTTGTCCTTGGGAAATAAGAAAGTGAAACAATTGCCCATTTTTCTTTTTGTGAATCAACTGCACAACAGATACACAGCCACAAATACTGACAGACTTGGAAGAAATGACTTGATTGGTCACTTATGATGATGTGCATGTGTCATTTACCTAGTGTGGACTGGAGAGCTCGCAGCAAAGTTTATATTTTGTGTAATTACAGAAAGTTGATATCTCACCATCACCCTTGCTCTGATCTGCCTTGTTCAAGGACTGGTAATATTTAATTAAAACATGATAACTGAAATTTATTCTCATGAAAACTATAAAGCAAGAGCCTTCTCGGTGTGTGTGTTGGTGTGAGCATGCACACATTTGTGTGAACAAATGTGGATTAGGAGAGGGGAGAGAAGCAAAAGGTAAACAATTGTTAATCTGTATTAATGTGTTTATGGAATTTGTACTTAAGACTTTCCTTTAATTTCAAATTATATGATGATATAAAGTTATAATAAAGAAATAAAGGAAATGAAAACCATGTTCCTCTTTAAGAACTTTACTAATGTAAAGGTGCCTGGGTGGCTCAGTCAGTTGAGCATCCGACTTCGGCTCAGGTCATGATCTCGCAGTTTGTGAGTTTGAGCCCCACATTGGGCTCTGTGCTGACAGCTCGGAGCCTGGAGCCTGCTTCAGATTCTGTGTCCCCCTCTCTCTGCCCTACCCCTGCTTGTGCTCTGTCTCTCTCTGTCTTTCAACAATGAATAAACATAAAAAAAATAAATAAAAAAAAGAACTTTACTAATGGGATATTTCTCATGTTAACAATTAAAATAGTTTTGATATTCATCAATTGTATCACAAATTGGTTTTCACCTCATTATAAAGCTATTGTCCCTATTCCAAAGTAATTATGTAGATGGATCTTCTTGAAAATGGCACTTTTGCCCCAGAAGCACCATAATAAATGTGAAATAAAGATTGGGAATTCAGGTGTCATCTGTGTATTATATTATAATACCATTATAGCATTTTAGTGACATCTCTCTTGTCACTTGATTTGGTAGCATTCTTGTGTAGGAAATATACCTTTGAGACCCACACAACTTGAAACAAAGAGACTTTTACAATGATTCAACAAGATATGCCCCATATTTGCTGTGAAAGCCAAATATTCTGTTGTTCAGAGATAGATGCCTGATTTATTGATCTTGTTCTAGTTTCTCAGGACTGAACTCACAAATTGATTTGGTTCAATTAGTGACAATTCAAATCATTGATATATGTTAATTCTACCTTACCAGGTGGCTGGGTTTATCTTCATTGTATATTGTTTTATACTGACATATAGATGTAATATATGCTGAAGTTATTGTGCGAGAAAGCAATCCTTCATTAAAATATTGAAACTAAAAATTCCAGGAAGAGGTGGAAAGCATCAGAAGTTAAAGTTTATTAGAGATCCTGAATGCAATTAGAGATGTCATTAGTAAAATGCTAAAATAATAAATTGTTCAAAATATAATATTGTCAGTTAATGCTATCTCTGTACTTAGCAAAATAGATTACATATGTAAGAAGTGTTCCATTTTTCTAATATTTTCTAGGAAAGAGTTGCTTCTCAACTTGATCACATTTTCTATTTTTATTTTATTTTTTTTTAATCCAAATAACCAGCACTACAATCTGAGACATCTATCAGAATCATCTTTTTATGGATAGAATCTGTCAATAAGCTTCGTATAAATATTTGTTCATAGTGGTATTAGTTTTAGCTAATAGTTTTTATTTCATCTTGTTTTATATTATTTATGATTGAAAGCTGTAAGCATTTTTGTATATATATATGTATATATACATATGTATATATATGTATATGTAGGTATATAATTGGGATTAACTTGAACTTAATAAACATTATAAACATCTCAATCATTTTATATTTAAATTGTCCATTTGCTCATCTAGATATGTTTTCCTTTTCTATTATGTTTAGAAAATTGTTTTGTAATAAAAACAAAACCAAAAGGAACATGTGTGTATAAAAGGAATGTATATTCTTGCAGCAACTTAGGAAGTGAGATGTATGCCATGGACACTGGCTCCCTAACCAGATCTCCAGCTGTGGGAATGGCTGCACAGCTTGTAGCTAAATTCCTTTACAGGATTCAAATGAAGGGGCCTGTCTTGTCAATATTTTGGTCTTTTGGGAGGAGAACTGGCATTCAATAGCTGATTGGAGTAGGAGAGTATTGAAAGGACTGAGCCTCTTGCTTCTAATTAATACACCTCTGGAAGGATCATCTCATCTCCAGGGCTTTGCTGGGATTGTCTTTGAGCACAGCTGTGACTACTCTGTTAGATTTCTTGTCACCCAATCCTGCTTCCCCCAGGTGTTGTTCCTCAGGCCATGTCATAATTAAACCACCTACACACAACTCTCATTCTCATAATCTGTTTTTGAGTGACCCAACCCAAGATGGATAAGCGTTGGATCCCTACAGACAATTTTACTAGTATAACTGTGTTCTGGCATTCCTTAAAACTCCTTGATATTTGGGGCACCTGGGTGGCTCAGTCAGTTGGGCGTCCGACTTCAGCTCAGGTCATGATCTCACAGTCTATGAGTTCGAGCCCCACGTTAGGCTCTGTGCTCAGAGCCTGGAGCCTGCTTCAGATTCTGTGTCTCCCTCTCTCTCTGCCCCTCCCCTGCTCATGCTCTGTCTCTCTCTGTCTCAAAAATAAAAACATTAAAAAAAATCCTTCTTGATGTTTAAGGCTGATGTCCAACTTTCTATGCAATAAATATTGTGACTATAAGATAAATCAGAGTGACGTATCCTAAAGATGGGAGAAGCTATGATGAAGCAGTGATCCATAAACGTTTTTCATAAAAATCACCTGTAGAACTTGATAAAGCTGTTTGTGGGGCTTCATGTCCTGAATTTCAGATTCAAATGGTCTGTGGAGCCAAAATTCTGCATTTCTAACAGGTTCTCAGGTAATCCTGATTCCACCATTTTGGGGACCATACACCTTTAGAAAGACAACCATTAGTGGTTTATTAAGAGGAAAGAGGAATGACAGATTTGATATTTGCATGACAAATATTTACTTGACAAATCTAAATACACTGGATGTGATCATGAGAGAGTCCTATCTGATTATAAACACAGCATCATATTTAAGGAACTGATGTGTCATATTGGGATAGTAAATTCTAAACACAGATAAGGAAATGCAGTGAAAGAAATGTGTCATAACAATAGTGTAGATATTGACCCACCATTAAATTGGAATATTATGACACAGAATTAGGAAGAGTCCATTAAGAGTACAAAGTCAAACAAATATTTAAGTATAAAGGACTCAATAAATATATAGATACTGGGTGATTAAAATATACATGAGACAAAGACACTACCCTTCTTCAAATAAAATAATACCTCAAAATTTTTCATTATGATATCTCGGCAATACCAGCTAGGTACCTAAAAACTGGGATAAACTTAACATAAACTTTATACATCTTAATTTGGCAAAATACCCTTGCCCCATTCAAGTTACATACTGACATCATACACTATTACAAAACCTGGAACACATTTAGTGGTAAAGCAATAAAAAATAAGCCAATGCATGGAAGTAGCAAAGTATTTACCAGGCCTTATAGAATATATATTTAAAAAAGAAGAATGCTGACGGTACTTGATAAAATTTATCTGTCTGTCTACCTACCTACCTATCTATCTAAATTCAAATGATCAATGTTCAACAACCATGCAGTGATAATAAAATGTGTGGGCAGAACAAAATATCCCACAATATACAAATCTACAGGATAAAATTCAAATTTTGTGAGGACTTTATTAATGGACAATTTGACATAATTTATGTTTCTTTTAGTTTCCAAAGGCAAGGACATGGAAGATGAAAACCATAATGATGATGCTGAAATTGAAGATCCAATACAAAGGTAAAGAAGGAAGAAATATAACATACAGCACTGTTTATTCTACACTGTAGCTACATAGACATGCTTATAGATGTCTATGCACCTATAGTATAGAATGCAGTTATTTCTAGTAGTTTTATATCTGTCTACATTTATGTGTTTGCCTTCAACTTACCACCATATCAAATGTAGAATAAAGGCTTCACACACATTTGATTGAAAGCATCTTATGTAGCCGAACTGAAGCATTTGGAAACACATCCACTATATATGCACTTTTTTTTATCATATGAAGTTGTTACAAATACCATCTTTTTTTTTTTATTTTTTTTTTAACGTTTATTTATTTTTGAGACAGAGAGAGACAGAGCATGAACGGGGGAGGGTCAGAGAGAGGGAGACACAGAATCTGAAACAGGCTCCAGGCTCTGAGCTGTCAGCATAGAGCCCGACGCGGGGCTTGAACTCACGGACCGCGAGATCATGACCTGAGCCGAAGTCGGCGGCTTAACCGACTGAGCCACCCAGGAGCCCCACAAATACCATCTTTAATGACATCCTAGCAAAGTGTTAATATTCTGCAATCCAGACTATATACATATGTATGTGTATATATATATTATATATTTACATTTATAGACAAATTTCTACTACACTTCATTTCACCAAAACCATTGTAAGAAGTTACTCCTGGAAGTTTTCATAGAATCAAGTCACAGAGGAACTTTCTATGAAATTGCAAAATTCTCTTAAAGCCACCTTTTTATCCAAGGTTGTTGGGGGTGGGGGGGAGGAACAGGACAAAGAAACATTACTGAAATATGTTTTCAGAAGAATCCCTCTATAAAGACTTAAAATTTCTAACAGCAAATTAAAGAAAAAAACAGTTACTGTGCTTTCAGGATGCTTGACCATAATTATCATGTGGAGATAGGGTTGCTGCTGCATAATAGAGGCAGATTTGGTTTACCAATGAGTGTTGTGTTCATATTTTCCTCATGTAGATTTATTTATTTTGGGGCACCTGTGGTGGCTCAATCGGTTAAGCGTCTGACTCTTGGTTTCAGCTCAGGTCATGATCTCATGGTCTGTGAGCCTGAGCCCTGTGTCAGGTTCTAACCTCACAGCCTGCTTGGGATTCTCTGTCTCTCTCTCTCTTCCTGCCCCTCCCCTTCTTGCTCTCTAGCTCTTTCTCAAAATAAATAAATAAACTTAAAAAAAAGATAAATGGTTCTTTTTTAAAGTTTATTTATTTATTTTGAGAAAGAAAGAGTGCAAGCAGGGGAGGGGCAGGGAGAGAGGGAGACAGAGAATCCCAAGCAGGTTCCACACTGTCAACACAGAGCCCAGTTCAGGGCTCCATTTCATGGTTTGAAAGATAATGACCTGAGCTGAAATCAAGAGTCATATGCTTCAACAAAGGAACTACCTAGGTGCTCCTAGAACCATTTAAGAGTTGGTGCCCAACAAAACAGACATATTAAAATAAGAAACTGGATTAAATGCTTCGACTACATTGGGAGGCCTGGGTGGCTCAGTCAGTTAAGTCCTACTTCGGCTCTGGTTATGATCTCGCAGTTTGTGAGTTTGAGCCCCATGTGGGGCTCTGTGCTGACAGCTCAGAGCCTGGAGCCTGCTTTGGATTCTGTGTCTCCCTCTCTCTCTCTGTCCCTCCCCCGAACACACTCCGTCTCTCTCTCAGAAATAAACATTAAAAAATTTTTAAAAATGCTTCAACTACATCAAAGAACACCATTTGTGAGAAACTGGCTAAGACTAATACCACCAATAAATTTTACCTCACAAAACATTACATTGATTCTTCTGAAATAAAACGTTCAAGGTAGAAAATATGGCAAACCATTCTATGAAAAACCACAGAAAATTGTGTATCTTTGAAATAGGATAAAAGATTAAAAAGATAAGCTTGGTTGCACCAAAACGTATGGGGAGATGCCAAGAATAGGTTTTGAAACATGATTAATGGGTTCATGTGTTATGTGAAATGGTTTATAAAACCATAGTCATTAGTCATTCAAATAAAACAGATAAGCACATTATCTTCCCAGAGCTTGCATTCTGGCGAGATAAAACAACAATTGGACACACAAGCAGACATATACAAACTCATACATATGATTAATATTTGTAATTATTTTGAAGAAGAAACTAATATAAGCCAAGAGCCACAATCTCATTTAAGAAATTAAATCATGGGGTACCTGGGTGGCTCAGTCATTTAAGCGTCCGGCCTCGGCTCAGGTCATGATCTCACAATCCGTGGCTTTGAGCCCTGCACCGGGCTCTGTGATGACAGCTCGGAGCCTGGAGCCTGGTTGGGATTCTGTGTGTGTGTCTCTCTCTCTCTGCCCCTCCCTTGCTCATGCTAGGTCTCTCTCTGTCTCAAAAATAAATAAACATTAAAATATTTTAATTAAATCAAAAGGAAAAGCTATCTGGCAGTATGGGAATATAAGCTTAAAATAACCAATGTGATGTGGTTTATATTTAAAACACTGAGTGCACGACAACATCAAACACACAAATGGAAAAATAAGAAAGACATACAAATATTTAAAAAATAATATCAAAAGAAATTTTAAGGAGAACAAATAACATCTATCAGTCTGAGAGGACTCATGATATTGGAAGAAATAGTAACATAGCAAAGCAGTGATGATATATGTAATATATTATAATAAAATGGTAAGATAATTTTTTTGTTTTATTGGTTTTCTTAACTATAGAAACAAAGGAAGTGCAGATTCCCAAAGATAAGCAATGAAGGAGCCATTAAAAAAAATCCCATACATCCTCATATAAATTTTTATAAGCAATTTAACATTTTTACTATAGGTATGGATTTTCAAAAAGTGTTACCAGGAATTTATATTGGAAAAATAAATGTTTAAAAAGGAAATAGAATCATAGTATTTTAGTAAAACTATCTGAAACAGTAAAAATATGAAAGTCTGCTAGTAAATATATATCCCATTAGGACAGGAGAAACGACTAAAAATATGATAAAAAATCAAAGAAAGATTGAAAAAGAAACTTCTAAAACTATGACAATTGTTTTGCCTACCCAGAATGCCTTTAAATAGAGTGTATAGATTACTTTTAAAAGTTATAGTTTTTTTTTGTTTGTTTGTTTGTTTTACGTTTATTTATTTTTGAGACAGAGAGAGACAGAGCATGAATGGGGGAGGGGCAGAGAGAGAGGGAGACAGAATTCGGAAGCAGGCTCCAGGCTCTGAGCCATCAGCCCAGAGCCCGAGGCGGGGCTCGAACTCATGGACCGTGAGATCGTGACCTGAGCTGAAGTCGGACGCTCAACCGACTGAGCCACCCAGGCACCCCAAGTTATAGTTTTTGAGATGGTTGAGAATAGGTTTCACGGAATGAGAGGAAGCTTAATTGGGACTTCTTAATATTTTGTTGTATTAAAGTGAAAGTATAAATTTAATTAATTACCTATTTAGTTTATTTTTCTCTACTAATAGAGATTGCAGTTAACAATATATGACAATTAAATTGTGAATAAATACCTTTATGTAAGGAGAAATTTAAAATAGTATTAATTACATTATTTAAAAATTATGTTCAAGCTTGTGCAAATGAATATGAATATATGTTGCATGTATTTGAACTCAGCCACACAAATGTCTGGTTGATATTGATTTAAATTATTCTTTCCTGGGGTGCCTGGGTGGCTCAGTTAGTCAAGTGTCCGACTTCTGCCCAGGTCATGATGTCTGGATTCATGAGTTCCATCCCCACATAGGGCTCTGTGCTGACAGCTCAGAGTCTGGAACTAAGAGTCTGCTTCGGATTCTGTGTCTCCCTTTCTCTCTGCCCCTTCCTGGCTCACTCTCTCTCTCTCCTTCTCTCAAAAATAAATAAACATTAAAAATAAATAAATTATTCTTTCTTTAATAAGGCATTTTATAATGAATATTCTATACTCAAGTTTCAAATTAAAGTTCCCTCTATTGTTTGCTTTTACAATGTTAGAAACATTTTCAAATCATTTTGATATTTCTGTGAAGTCAGGATCTGGAATATTCACAAAACAATGTGTTTCTATACTAAGTCATGGTTATGTTATCTTGATGACTTTCTTTAGGGAATTTGTATATTTTACCATGTTTCTACCAGTTGAAATTTAGTAATGAGTTATTTACTTCAATAGGGAAGATTAAAATCTAAAATATGTTGTTAGTGACATTTTGTCTCTGTAATTAAAATTCTAGGAATCATTTTTATATTGACAAATTTAGTATGAAATTTCAAGCAATTTTTTTTTCTCCTTTTGTAAGGATAAAACAGAATTTTCCTTTGAACGATGTTTATTTCTTACATAGTACAGTTTGAACTAGCTGTCCTTTGTGGTGGTGGAGTTAGGGGTAGATAAATAGAAGTTACATTTACATGTAGAAAAAAGAGATGTTAAACAAGATCTATCCAATAGGGCAAGTATTCTATTTCTTGCCTTAACAATCAAACTGTAACTGTTTAAAAACATGTTGATGTAAATATTTTATATATGTTTTCTGGATCCATTGTTCTTATGTTTCATTAAAGTCTATGTCAAGCATCATAGGTGTCAATGTTTCTTTCAAACACGGTTGTTTCTTGTTTATTCTTACTGATATGTAAAGGCTTAGACCTTTATTCACCTATAAAGTTAATTTTGCCTCTGCAAATGAATTCGATTAGTTTAGAAACCTCATGGATATACCAATATTAGCTTTATTGATTGTGATTTTTAAAAATAAAAAAAAGATGGAACTCTAACAATTTCTTACTAACACAACTGACTGATCATCTTGACAATGTGAAAAAAGAATCTGTATTTACTGATTCACTTTATACTTCTCCAAACTAAACAAATTAGAAACTATGTTGTGTATATTTTAAAATTACTACTGCCCAAATATTAACTTCAAAATTCATAGAAAAATCATGGCTTTATATAACATTTCATTTTGTTAAAATAAATTGGCTCTATCATTTGTATGTATTGTATTTATTATCAAAGCAAGTATTTTAATTTTATTTATTTATTGACTTGCTTATTTATATTACGTTTTATTATGGTATACCATTGGATGGTCTTTTGTCATACCATAATGAATAAGAATTTAGTTAGTTACTCTTAAATTTTTACCTACTTAACAATATGGCAATAATTTTGGGGTGCCTGGGTGGCTCATTCGGTTAAGCATCTGACTGGCTCAGAGGCATCTCACGGTTCGTGAGTCTGAGCCCCATGTCAGGCTCTGTGCTGACAGCTCGGAGCCTAGACCCTACTTTGGATTCTGTGTCTCCCTCTGTCTCTGTCCCTCCCCTGCTTGCCCTCTCTCTCTCTCTCTCTCTCTCAAAAATAAGCATTAAAAAAAAATTTTTTTAAAGTTCTCCTCACAAGAAAAAATAATGTAACTATGTTGGTGATGGATGTTAATTTGACTTACTATGTGAGCAGTTTGCAATATATACATATACCAAACTATTATGTTGTACATCTAAAACTATCATGTTTTATGCAAATTATATCTCAATAAAAATAAATACAAAATAAATATAGTACACATGTACACATGAACTGATGACAATTTAGCATTTGCTTTTATGTGAAACAACTTTGTCAACTATAGTAAACTGCTCCTGTACAGTTCCTTTTGTGAGTTTTACATTCTTCACTTGTTTCCGAAATATTTAAGCTGGTAACTTTTCTCCTACCTTCCTCAATGAGATCATTTCACACATTCCTAATATGGTTAGATTCTTTTTTCACATTGTGTATTCCATCCTTAGATGCCCCAACCTTCTAATTTTTTTTTTAATTTATGTATTATAGGTTCACTTTTTGTGCTGGAAGTTTTAATGGGTTTCATAAAACATATAGTGTCATATAACTACTGTTAGAGTATCACACAGAATAATTTCACCTCCTGAAATCGGCTCTCTGATAGACTTACTTAAATTTACCATAATCCCCAAACCATTGATCTATTTATCATCTAAGCTTGCCTTTGCTATAGTATCATGTAAATGACAGCAAACAGACTATAGCATTTTGGAGTAGCTTTTTTCACTTAGCAATATGGATTTAAATTTCATCAATGTTTTTGCATTGCTTGATAGCTCATTATTGTATGAGTGAATAGTGTTCCAGTGTATGGCTATACCAGACTTTGTTTATCCATTCACCTTTGGAAGGTCATTTTTGTTGCTTGCAATTTTTGGAGATTATGAACGAAGATGCTATAATTACTCACATGGAGATTTTTGGATGGACCTAGTCTTTCAATTCATTTGATAAATGTCTAGAAGAGTGACTGCTGAATCAAAATGTACAACTATATATAGTTTTGTAAGAAAGTACCAAATTCCAAATTTATATACCATTTTTATATTCCCATACACAATGAATGAGAATTTCTGTTGCTCCACATACTCTCAAATGTTTGGTGTCATCAGGTTTTGGATTTTAGCCAGGTTAGTAGTTGTGTAGTGGTTCTTTCTTTCTTTCTTTCTTTCTTTCTTTCTTTCTTTCTTTCTTTCTAGTATATTTTAATTACTTCATTATGACCTTTATAAAATAACTGATGATTGGGGGTACCTTGGTGGCTCAATTGGGTGAGTGTCTGACTCTTGATTTCAGCTGGGGTCATGATCTCATGGTTTGTGAGTTTGAGGCTTGCCTGCTCAAGTGCCTGCTTGGGATTCTCTCTCTTCCTCTCTCTCTGCCCCTCCCCCACTTGAGCATGATCTCTCTCTCTTTCTGTTTCAAAATAAATAAAGTTAAAAAAATAATGTCTTTAAAAAAACACATTTAATTTTAGTCAAGTTCAACTTATTAATTGTTTTCATGAATCATGCTTTGGGTGTGGTATCTAAAACCTCATCATGTATCCCCAAATCATATAGATTGTTTTTTTTCCTATCTTGTCTTTTAGAAAGTCTATAGTTTTGCATTTTATATTAAGGTTTATGATCCATTTCAGTCCATTTTGTGTAAGGTCTTTGAATACTTTTGCTGTTGTTGTTGTTGCATATGGACATACCTCTTCTTTCTCTACTTAATTGACTTTAGCCCTTTGTCAAATATCAGTTAAATATATTTGTGTGAGTCTATCTCTAGGCTCTCTGTTCTATTCCACTGACCCATCTGTTTATTCTTTCATTGCCCCTGGGCTTTATGAAAGGAAGTTTGTTTTGTTAATGTTTTAATTCCACAATCACAACACTGTTTTTGAGACCTCATAATTTGACACCTTATAACTTAAGTTGGAGAGGATTCTTTCTTTTGTTATTTCCAGTATGGTTTTGTGTATCTTTGGAAATGTTTTATTCCTTAGAAGTGTGATTCAGCTTATGAAATCATCTTGGCCTAGTGTTTTTACAAGAAAATTAATTAAGGATTATTGTTTTTTTTTTTATTTACCAGAGACTATTACCAAATTTATATTGTTCCTTGAATTTGAGTTTGAAATTATAGAGTTTTAGAACTCGGTCCTTATATTAAGGGGCCTCTGTAGCAAAATCCCATAAGCTGAGTATTAATAGAAATTTACTGTCTTATAGTTTTGTAAGTGAGAAGTCTAAGATCAGGGTGGCAGATGTGTTGTTTACTTCTGAGGGCTGCACAAAAAAAATATACTACATGGCTCTCACAGCTCCTGGTAGCTTTCTGGCAATCTGGAATCTTGGCTTGTAGATATATCACCTTAATCTCTGCTTTTATTTTCTGTGTTTGTCTCTAAATTTCCTCTTTCTGTAAGAACATTAGTTATATTAGATTGGGGTCCACCCTACTCCAGTATGAACTTGTCTTAATTAATTACATCTGAGTTGAACTTATTTCCAGACAAGATCACATTCTAAGATACTGGGTGAAGGACTTAATAAGCATATAATTTCTGGGGGAACACAATTCAAACCTTAACATTCCTTCATACATTTCCATTTTTTAGGTATAAGTGGTTGATATTTTTCTTTTCTCTTTCTTTTTTAAATTGAGGTGTAACTGACATATAACATTATATTCATTTCAGGTGTAGAGTGTAATGATTTGATATGTGTATATATTGTGAAATGATCATCACTGTATGAAAAGTTAATATCCCCACCATTTATTTTATTAGTTTTTAAACCACTGTTTGACTCACACAAAAAACTGATGATATATTGTGTGACCTGGAGTTTTGGTGTGTTTTTCAATGCCAGGCACACATTATACCTCAATTTTTGAACATCTGAAAGAAAATCCACCATCTTTTAAATTGAATACCTTTTATTTATGTTTGTTGTAATTATTGACATGTTTTATTTAACTACCTTTCACTTACTTTCTATTCATCTATGATTTAACTGTAGGGTTTTTTTGTTTTTTGTTTTTGTTTTGTTTTGTTTTGTTTTGTTTTTGTGGGGGGTGGTTCTTTATTTATATATGTTATTGTTGCAAGGTTGTCTTTCATTTTTCTCCCAATCTTTGCTGCACTAGTTTGAGAACTATATTCAATTTCTTTATTATTTTATGGATATGCTTCATCTTTTAACATGCATAAATAATATAAGAAGTCTAAAGTGTTATCTTAACCCAGTCTCACAAAAATATAATCTAAATATTTTAATCATTTATTATAAAATTACTTTGTTGTCTATTTTATTTTGCTTATTATTAATTTCACCAAATAAACACTAATGTGATCATTATTTTAAACAAATTGTTTGTTTTTGGTTTTTTTTTTCCCCTCAAATTTTATTTGGTTCAAACACTTTCTTCAATGTTCTTTATTTCAAAGATCTTTGTTATTGGATTATTTCTTTCTTCTTGAAATAGTTACCTTATTAATTCATGGAATGCATGTTGTTGGTAATATTTTTCATTTTTTATTTAAAAATGATAAATTGTGACTCTTCCTGAAAGATAATAGGCACAGTAATGCCCTCCAAAGCTATCTACGTCCTATTCCCTGAAAACTATGACTAGATTAGTTTACAGGGAAAAGGCAATTAAGCTTGCAGGTGAAATCAATTTTGCTAACCAGCTGACCATAAACTAGGGACAGCAACCTGGATTTTCCAGGCAGGCCCAATGTAATCACTAGGGTCTTTCTAAGAGAAGGAGGGAGAACAAGAGGAGAGTCAGAGAAAGAGTTGTATAGATGGAAGCAGAGTTAGATGCTCTGTTACTGGCTTTAAAGATGAAGGCAAGTGAAGCATGAGCCAAAGAACACAAGAAGCTTCTAGAAGTAGGAAAAAGCAATGTAACAGATCCTCTTCTTGAGTCTACAGAACATTGAGTCTTCTTGAGTCTATGACATTTGGATTTCAGTTCCATGCAGCCTGTGTTACACTTCTGAACTACAGAACTGTAAGATGATTAATTTGTGCTACTTAAGCTACTGCATTTGTGGTAACTTGTCACAGCAGCAATAGAAAACCAATAGAAATATTTCGGCTTGGTATAAACCCTTAACTTGACAAATACTTTCTCTCTGTTCTCTGAATATAGCTTTCTCTTTAAATATAAATAGTAGCCTACTGACTGTTCAGGACAAAAGTGCTTTTGCTCTGGCTGATTTTAAGATCTTCACTTTGATTTATGTTCTGCTTTTTTTTTTTTGGAGGGGGGGCTACAATTCCCTCCCCGACTTATTTTTTCTAGTGTGCTTTCTATTTCTCTGGTTCATTTGTTTTTATTAGTTTTAAAAAACACTCAGCCACTGACTCTCAAATAATTCCTTTACCCTATTTTCTGTATATGTTTTTCTAGGACCACACTTAGGCATTTATTAGAACTCGTTC
This sequence comes from Panthera leo, assembly GCF_018350215.1. Lineage (NCBI taxonomy): Eukaryota > Metazoa > Chordata > Mammalia > Carnivora > Felidae > Panthera > Panthera leo. Next base: position 107,407,490 of record NC_056682.1, on the reverse strand, counting down.
TGTTCTCCACATTGCTTTACATGTCCCTATTTTCACATTTTATTTTCTATATAGAATTCTGCTTCATTATTTTAGGCTCAAATATAAGTTTACTAATTCTCTTTAAAGCTTTTATTTCATAGATATAATGCATAGAAAACTTGGGGTGGAGTAGTTTAATCTTTTTTTCAGAAATGTATTTGCATCTGCTACCTCGCTGGAGCCTAGTAGTAATAACAACCTGATAGGTCTTCAAGTGCTTTTAATTTTCCCTGGCTTAATTGGGGCAAATGTGATGCAGTTTCCTCACCAAGTCTGGCAATGTGTGCTTTGTGTTTTTTTTGTTCTATTTGTCTATGTTCTTATTTCTTTTGCTCCTTTTGGCGTAGGTTGTGGTGGTGGGGGGGGCGGTGTGTGTGTGTCAAATTCCATTTGTTTCGTACTCAGAGTTCACCCTGTTTTATATAATAAATATTAAAATATTCAAATAAAGAGTATTTACATTCAGAAAGTGCTTACATTTTAGTAGAAGGTTAGCTGTGAATAAATTTGACAGACAAAAACAAAATACTTAAAAAGATGTAACTTATTTTTAAGAAAACTTTCATTCTTACTGAATTTTATAGATCTCAGATTTTCTTTCCATTTTTATTCTAGGCTCAATGAGTAATTGAAACAGAAATCGAACCACACCCTGCCCTCAAAGATCTTCCAAAGCATGTAAGTGAGATTTACGTTATAAACTTGTGTTTTAAGCAAATGTGATGTTACATCAGAGGCAATAATTCAGTGTTGTGAACATGGTAGAAAAACATTCCTGAGTTTTAAAAATTCTAAATGTCCTATATAGTGAACATTTCCTTATTTAAGCAATTTCATGACTATTTTAGAATGATATACAATCTTATTTATCTTATATTAAGAAAGAAAAGCAAAATGGGAAAATATATAATACCAAAGGGACCTAATCATTATTATAAAAGATTCTATCTCCTGTTTGGCATAAAATTAGCAGTGCATAATACATGTGTAGCAAAATATGAATGTTCCTGTCATTTTAAATATGGGAAGTGTGGAAACAATTTTATTTGCTTATGTTTGATTTGGGGGGATGGGAGAAGAGTAGGCTTGGTCTTTCATCTTGCTTGTTGGAATATTGGATTTTGAGCCTTTCGGCCCTTAAAAAACACATTAAAAATATTTTGACTCTGGGTATATTATGAAATAAAAACAGCATTTCATTGTCTTTGGTGAAAAGGTAAAGAAGGTGTTGGAAGAAAAATAGTGGGAATTATTAGTTAGGGCCAAAGCCTGAGAGCTGATTCTTGAGAAATGAGTGGATAAAAGAGTGTGTATTGGAAAATGACCAGAGAGCATGGATGAGTTGAATCCTCTTTTGCAGATTATTAAGACTACATTTACATGAGAGAACCCCATTTCCCTCCATTGGCATAAGAAAGGCTTGAGGGCTCTCTGCATCAGCATATGTTATTCCATAGTCACCCACCAGGTCATGGGATTTACTGTGTTTTCCATTTGCAGAATTAGAATTCTGATTAGAGGTGGAATTTTCTGAGAAAATAGAAGTATCTTAAAATTGCCAGTTTAGTAATATTTGTTTTATGCTACTTATGTGGAAAATTGAATAATGGGATTGGACAAGAGAATTGATAAGAATTGTTTAAATACCAGTATGTGTTATTTTTCTATATTGATGAGTATGGTATTTATACCATATGTTAACTAATTTCATATATTAATAATTCCAATGTTAATAATTTCACAATAATTATATATAATTATGTTAATTATTTCATATGTTAATTTTTCCCATATGTTAAGACATGTATTGTGTGTGTTGGTTTAATGATTCAGTGAATCAATGCATATAAATGATACCCTGCATATAGTAATTGCTCAGTAAATTTTGGTGTTATTTTATTAGTAGACTCCCACCCATGTCAAATGGTTTCAGGTTTTAGCTTGCACACTTTTTCAGGAATAAATATAAATCTTGTAAAGCCCTGTCAAAAAAAATAGCACAGGATAGAGTTAAACAGGCAAGGAATACTTGCCTTTAAAGTAGGGGAGAAAGATTGGGCTTTGATGAAACAAAGCATTTAAAGCTGTGGTGGCTTAAGTGACGAGCACTGGAACTTGTTACTGGGAAGGTTGGTCCATATGATTAGGCCATTTGTGTTTGCCACTTGTCACTTTTTGCTGTTAGGCTCCAAGGAAATCAGGAGATAAGGGCACAATCTCCTTTGATTATTACATTTCAGAGGGATGGCTCCCAGATCCTTAAGAAAGACATTCCCTAGGTTTTAAAAACTGACAAAGTCTGGGAGATTTACATCTCAAAGGAGCACTGAAAGAATTTACAGTTAAAAGTTTTCTAAAGTACTTGCTTTGAGAAAAGGGAGGTCAGGGGCCTATAGTCAGAAGTCTGGCTAAAAGTTTACTGTAGCAGAGAGGAACAGCTTGGGCAGCCCAATGTCATGGGGGGGGTGGGGGGGGGGAGGGGGGATGAGACAGTGGGTGCATGGGTGTGTGCTGAGGAGGGTAGCTGTTTCTTCTGAACTAGACGTAAAAAAAATTTCTTTATGCTAATTGGGATTGAAATAGACTGACATTTAGAATAACCTGAGAACATAATTGAATAATTTTAGAAGTGGCAAAGTATTTAGATAGAAAACAAAGTAATATGAAAAATGTTTGCCAAATGAAAAGTTCTGAGAACTTAAACACTGTTTATCTGTGTTTATTTTAAAAGTACTTAAAAGCTAAGAGCATGATTCTTTTGTATTCTCTTCTATTTATTATTAAGAAATGTCAATGGTGAGAGAGAAATGGTGTAGGAGACAGTGCAAAGTAAACAGAGCAAATATCAAAGTTAAAGCAAGGATTTTTATGAACTCTGGTGAGCAGATAAATGATCTCTTTGAAGCATATTCTATATTCATCTAATGGGCAAAGCTTAATGTAATGGTTGCTTAATGTTTATCTAGAGCAATGTGAAGATATTGCAGTAATGAGCTATCTTAGAGTATTTTAATGACAATCTAAGGAACTATGCTGATATCTTTAATAGATTTGAAGTGATTAAATGCAGGATAACATCACATTTAAATTGATCTGGAAATCCATGAGGCATGTCCTCAGTAAAACAATCATCAAGCCAGATTTCTTCAATTGCAGACGACTGAATGTCAAAATGAAAGGTCAAACTATACTAGATTTTAACTTTAAAAATACAGCCTTCACTGTAAAACATATATATTGAAGTCAGGAAGTTAAAAATAATTCTAAATTCAGTCAGGGAAAGATAAACAGGGCCATTCAAGTCTTCAAATGAGTTATTTAGCATAGGGATCATTGTCTTCAGATCATAATGATTTAAAATATGATAAATGTTATGTATTTGTGCTTTTTTAAGATGAATAAGATTAGGCAAAAATAAAAACATTAAAAAGTGAGAATATAGCAACATCAAATATTTCCACGTTTAATCTTTTGTACTTGTTACTATATTAAATGGAAATTTGAGTAAACTTACATTTTCATTGTGTAATATTTCCACTAAAAATAGTATAAAGTATTGTCTATAATCAGGAACAAATGTCAAATAATAGTAAACTGAAGCATATATCATGCCTGGGTTGGAATAGAGTCTATGTACTATTCATTTTGGGAGTCTATTTCATTTTGGGAGTCATAAGACACTTAATGTGGCCCCATGCAATATTCCACAAATCTTACTTGGTAATCTGTGCTATTAAAGAGGGAACTATATATAAATTTTCCAGCAGGAACAAAAGTATCACTGGTACTTATCTGTGCAACTGATTATAACCACGTTTGTTTAAAACAAAACAAAACAAAATTTTCTAAAACTTAAAAAAAATTTTTTTTAATGTTTATTTATTTTTGAGAGGGAGATAGAGTGTGAGTGGGGTAGGGGTGGAGGGAGACACAGAATCCGAAGCAGGCTGCAGGACTCTGAGCTGTCAGCACAGAGCCTGACGCGGGACTTGAAATCATGAACCAGGAGATCATGACCTGAGCTGAAGTCGGATGCTTAACAGACTGAGCCACCCAAGTGCCCCTAAAACTTTTTAAAGTAACTGGACAATGGAAAATTAAAAACAAGTTTTCCATGGCTGGATTCTTGTGTGGAATATTATTTATATGGAATATAGGACCAGGAAAGAGATAGTGTAAATTAAAGCTCATCTCCCTTTTGTACCCAAGAATATATTTTTTAAAGGAAGAATCAAACACCGTATATTTAGGATAAGTATAATCTTGACTATCACTGTACAAATGATGTTTAAAAGAGACAATTATTCTATCCTGATCTATTCCAAAAATACCACTTTGAGGGCTGAAAGGATTACATTTGAATATTCTTTTTTATCTTCCTCCTATTCTTCCTTCATGAGCACACATACCACTTAAGATATTCATTGCCATGCATGTATTTCATATGCAAAATAATATAACCTCAAGTAGTTAATATTTGACTTGGCTATTGTGCTCTACACTTGAAGAAAATAAATGGGAGGTTGAAAAATCTACCCAGTTAATGTTATCTCCAAAAGTAACTATCCTGAGTGATTATGACTTTTCAAAGATGTTAATAGTGAAATGTACAATTCAAAACAAAAAACAGTTCATACCCTCACTGCCAGGAAGGAGTAATTTTCATAGTGAGTTATAGGACAATCCCAAACACTATCTTACTATTAAATCAGTTTCTTTCACAAAATATTTTTCATTATAGAACAAATTTACATTAGGCTATCTATATTTCTAAAGAATCCTCAGTTTATCTTCTGGGTAATGGAGTTATTAAAATATTAATGATTAATGTAAAATACTGTTATGGAAATATTAACCAGCACAATAATCTCATCTATTTGTACAATGTTTTAATTAAAGTGATTTTACAGGTTATCTCAGTTTAATTTCAAAATAACTGCTGGGATGTTAGGTATACAAATATTCACACGTGTAACTTCATGTTGTACATACTGCTTGGTTTTTGTTTTTTGCAAGTGTAGAGTCTTTCTCCTATTCTTCAGCTGACTAATTCCCCTTACTCTCATCCGCAGTCAATCTTTTTTAATTACTTTATTTTTGATATATAATTGGCATATAACTTTGTAAGTTTAAAGTGTACAGCATATTGATACATCTATATGATGCCATTGTAGCATTAGCTACACCTCTATTGTGTCACACAATTAACATTTTTTCTAGTGATGGAAACAATGAAGATCTAGTCTCCTAGCAAGTTTAATGTTTCTAATACAGTTTTGTTGTCTCTACTCACAGTACTTTGTATTATATCTGCAGAACTTATTTATCTCCTGGATCCAGTATGTGCCCTTAAACATCTCTCTGATTTCCCTACCACCCAGCTCCTGGTAACCACCCTTCCACTAAATTTTGTCAGGTTTAGGTTTTTTAGATTCTATATGTGAGAGAGATCATACAGTATTTGTCTTTCTCTGACATATGTCACTTAGGATAATGTCCTCAAGGTCCATCCATGTCACAAATGGCAGAATAGTATTTCTCATGGCTGAATAGTATTCCACTCATCATTCATCTTCCTTATCCATTGGTGGACATAGGTTGTTACCATATTGTAGTTACTGAAAATAATTTTGCAATAAACATGGAAGTCGATATATTTCTTCAATAGCCTTTGAGTATATACGTAGAAGGGGATTGCTGATCATATGGTAGTTCTATTTAAATCTTTTGAAGAACCTCCAAATTGTTTTCCATTGTGGCTGAACCAGTTTACAATCCCACAAACAGTGCAAAAGGGTTCCCTTTTTTCATATCTTTGCCAACACTTATCTCTCATATTCTTCATGATAGCCATTCTTACAGATATGAAGTGATATTCATTGTAGTTTTTATTTGTATTTGCATTTCCCTGATAATTTGTGGAGTTGGGCATCTTTTTATGTACCTGTGTTCATCTGTATGTCTTTGGGGGGAAAAAAGTTTAGTGCCTCTGCTCATCTTTTAAAATTGGGTTGTTCTTATTGAGTTGTAGGAGTTCTTTATAAATTTTAGATATTAACGCTTTGTCTAATGCATAGCATGCAAATATCTTCTGTTCCATACATTGCCTTTTCAACCTTTTTGTTTGTTTGTTTGTTTGTTTTGTTTTTGAGAGAGAGCATGAGCAGGGGATGGGCAGAGGTAGAGAGAGAGAGAGAGAGAGAGAGAGAGAGAGAGAGAGAGAGAGAGAGAGAGAGAATCTTAAACAGGCTCCACACCCAGCACAGAGCCCGATCTCATGACCCGAGCCCAAATCAAGAGTTAGGTGCTTAAAGTAACTAAGCCACCCAGGTGCCCCACCTTTTCATCTTCTTAATTATTTCTTTTGCAGTGCAGAGGTTTTTAAGTTTGATGTAGTTCCACTTTTGTTGTTGTTTGTGCTTTTGGTGTCATATCAAAAAAATCATTGTTAAGAGCTATGTTGAGGAGCTTCTTTCCTATATTTTCTTATAGTTTCATGGTATCAGGTCTTAGTTTAATTTTTTGATCCATTTCAAGTTAATATTTGTGAGGGGTATAAGATGGGGGTCCAGTTTCATTCTTCTGCATGTAGTTTTCTCAACATCAGTTCTCAACATCATTTGTTGAAACTATCCTTTCCCTGGTGAAGGTTCGTGGCTCTTTTATCAAATATTGTATGACAGCATATGTGGGATTTTATTCTGTGATCTATATTTTATTGCTTTATGTGTCTTTTCTTATACCAGTATAAAATAGTATACTTTTATTATTATAGCTTTCTGGTATAGTTTGAAATCAGGAAGTATGATGCTTCTGTTTTTGTTCTTTCTTATGATTGTGTTAGCTATTTAGAGTCTTTTGTGGTTCCCTACAAATTTTAGAATTGTTTTTCTATTTCTATTAGAAATGCCATTGGAATTTTGGTAAGAATTGTGTTGAATCTGAGGATGGTTTTGAGTAGTATGGACATTAAAAAAATATTAACTATCAATCCATGGACACAGGATGTCCCTCCATTTGTGCATGTCTTCAATTTCTTTCAAAGTTTTGTAGTTTTCATTGTACAGATTCTTTGCTTAGTTAAATTTATTCACAGGCACCTTTTGTTTTTGCTACTATTGGGAACAGCATAGTTTTTTTTTTCCACATATTTTATTGCTAGTATATAGAAATGCAACTGAATTCAGTGTTTTGATTTTATATCCTGCAACTTTACTGACTTCATTGATTGTATTCAACAGTTTTTTAGTTTCTTTGGAATGGTCATTATACAAGATCATATCATCTGAAAATAATGACCATTTTACTTTCTAATTTGGATATCTTTTATTTCTTTGTAATGCTTTATTTCTGTGGCTAGGACCTCAGTACTATGTTAAATAAAAGTGGTGAGAGTATGTATCTCTGTCTTATTCCTGATCTTATATGAAAAGCTTTCAATTTTTCTCTCTGAGTATATAATGCTAGCTGTCAGTTTGTCATATGTATGACCTTTATTATGTTGACATACATTCCCTCTATGTCCAGTCTGTTGTGTTTTTATCATGAAAATTATGTTGAATTTTGTCATATGAAGAAAAATAATCTATTGAAATGCTCATATAATTCTTAACCTTCATTTTGTTAACATGGCATATTGTGTTGATTTTTGTGTAAACATATGTGTGTGCATGTTCAACAATTTTTTGCATCTCAGATAAATCCCACTTGATCATGTTGTATGATACTTTTAATGAGTTCTTGAATTTGATTTGCTAATATTTTGTTAAGAATATTTGCATCTATGTTCATCAAGGATGAACTGTAATTTTTCTGATAGTGTCCTTGTTTATTTTAGTATCAGTATAATGCTAGCCTTTTAAAGTGAATTTGAAAGGGTTCCCTCCTCTTCAATTGTTTTGGAAGAGTTTACGAAGGATTGGTATTCTTTGAATTTTTGGTAGAATTCGCCAGTGATCTGGTCCTGGACTTTGGTTGAGGAGGTTTTTATGACTGATTCAAGTCCTTACTAGTAATTGGTCTGTTAGAGTTCATATTTGTTCCTGGCTCAGTCTTATTAGGTTGTATGATTCCAAGAAATTATCTATTTCTTCTAGATGATAGAATTTGTTTTTGTTTTTCAGTAGGGTCAATTGTAATTTCTTTCATTTCTGATTTGAATCTATTTGAGTGTCACTAGCATTTACAATTTGTTTTTTCTTTTTGAAAAACCAGTTGTTAGTTTTGTTGATCTTTTCTATTACTTTTCTGATGTTGATTTCACTTATTTTCACCCTGATCTTGATTTCTTTATATATGCTAACTTTGGGCTTAATTTGTTTTTGTTTTTGTTTTTATTTTTGTTTTTTCCTAGTTTCTTGAGATTTAAAGTTGGGTTCTTTGAGATTTTTTAATATAAAATGTGCCTTGATTGCTATAAATTTCCCTCTGAAACCTGTTTTTGCAGCATCCTATAAGTTTTAGTATGTTGTGATTCCATTTTCATTGATTTCAAGATAATCTTTGATTCCATTTTGATTTCTTTCTTGATCTACTGGTTGCTCAGGAGTATGTTGTTTAGTTTCTACATATCTGTAGATATTCCATTTTTCCTCATGAAGTTGATTTCTAGTTTGATACCAGTATGGTCACAAAAGATATTTGATGCAATTTTAATCTCCTTAAATTTGCTAAGATTGTTTGGTGCCCTATAATTTGATCTATATTTTAGAATGTTCCATATGCTCTAGAGAAGAATGCTAAGTCCCTTTAGTCTAATGTGTGGTTCAAGTCCATTGCTTGTTTTTATTTAGATTAATCCTTTGATGAAAGTGGGGTATTAAAGTCCTCTACTATTACTGTATTATTGTCTATTTCTCCCTTCACATCTGTTAGTATTTGCTTAATATATTTAGGTGCTGTGATATTGGGTGCATGTGTATTTATGATATATCTTCTTGATGGATTGATTCCGTTATCATTATGTAAGACCTAATCATCTCTTGTTACTGTTTTTAGCTTAAAGTTAGTATATTTTTACATTTGTCATGATCTCAGTCCTTATATACATCATGATTAAGTTATGCCCCATTGATCAGATATGATTTATACTATGAAAGACTGAGAGAACACTCATTGCCTGTGTTTTTGAACTTGACATCTTCCATTCTGAGGTGAATTTCTATTTGATAATGGAGCAGTGGTTCTGTTTATCAAAGTGGGAAAGTTTCTGTAATTTACTTTAAGTATCCTTTTTTCTTTTTTTAAAGATTCTTGTTTTATCTCTTTAAAAAAATTCAGGAATCCCTTCTCATTTAATTTATAATCCAATTAGAGGTTATTACTCATTTTAAGTTTTTAACAGATCAGCAGTGCTAATTTTAGAGGGTGGGTTAAATATGACACTGTGTATACACCTACCAGAATTACATATGCATGGGTGTGTATATACTTATTTATATCAGAATTATACACATATAATTATGTGCATTTGTATATCAGAATTATACACATATATGTCTGTATAAAGAATATACATTTCAAAATTCTGTTTAATTTTCATTAGGACTGTTTTTTTTCAAATACAAATTACTGCATACCAAAATATGTCATACACACACACACACACACACACACACACACACACAGATCAATTTGAATGCCATTTCCAATAATTCTACATAAGGTCAGAAAACCTTTTCTTAAACTAGATTACTTATTCACTTAAGATTTACAGTTAGTCAATTCAGAAAGCACCCTCTACTTCTTTTTTCCTGTGGACTGAATGATCATATATATTTGGTTATTATTCTATAACAGCTGCTATTGTAAACCTATTATATGCAATACTTATTATAATTCCTTTTCATTTAAACATTCGCATGTTTGAATGATAATGGATATGGTCCCCAACCTCTGAGAGCATCTCATGTCTTGGGTAAATGTAGCACCACAGATTCAGGGGTAGACACTTAGTCTCTTTGTTAACTCCTCACTATGCATCATCTCCTTCTAGCCCTGACTTTATTCACTGAGATTTTCTGTGGTCCCATTATTTTCTCTAATGGTCTAGGTTGACCAAATTACTCTCTTCTAGACATGGGGGCAATCATGGATCTGCTGTGTTTTTCAAACAGCTTTGTTTCTTCTCTGGCCTGTCTGATAATTTGGATCGTTCCTGTAACTTTCACAGTGTAGGAAAATTGGTGTAAAGGCTGGTTCTATGTGACTCATTCTACCTAAAATCATAAGCCACTGTCTGAGTTCTACTTACTCAATCTCATTATGATTAGGTGCAGGGGAATGCCTTACCTTCAAGATCTCACCTTGAAGGTGAGTTCATTTGTTCTCAGTGTTGGAAGTACCAGCCTTGCCTGAGAACTGCATCTTGTATCCATGCAGGTCTAGGCCTACAAGTAGGGTTAGGTGCAGAGTCATCACCACTAAATCAAAACCTCTCATATTCTTTCCAACTATTTTCTTTAGTTTGGAAAATGACCTACAGGATATTTTAGAGAAGCACAATGTGCATGGGGATAAAAAGTCCGGAATGTATTCTATTTTCTTTATCAAAATAACTTAATGTGAAATTGCTAAAACTCAAAAATAATTTTTTTTTAAATATTCTGGTCCTAATGTTAGTCCTTCCACTTAAACAAAAAAGCAGCCTCATATAAAAAATTCTGGCATAAGAGTAAGGTATTCTAAATAAAAACCTAAAATAGAAAAAAAAATTGGTACCATCATCAAAGATTCTTTTGGAAGTTTGCACATTCCAAAGTCTTATACAACCCTTACCCTTGGAAAGCCAGATCTTTGGGTAATTTATATGGGGTTCATTTCCAAAACTTTTGATGAATTTTTAGTAGAAGAACAAGAAGCAACAAAACTAAGAATAGTTTATTCCCATGAAATAATAATGCAAAAATTTTGTAGTTCTTATACAGTCATTTATTCAGGTCATTTAAATATATGAACTCATTTAATCTCATGAACCATATATAAGAAGAATACTCTTTTGATATCCATCTTAGATAAGGGGAATGGAACACAGCTAATTTAAGCAACATAGTCACACAGCTAGTTTCTGGTAAAAATCAATGCTAGCATGAAGTAAGAAAGCCAAAGTATAAATTGTTGTCAGTCTTTACATAGTGCACAATATACTAATATAAATTATGAGAAAATAATGGATTCCTACCACTCAGTGTTCCAAATGAGAGAAAGAAGATGCATTTGGCTATCTTCACAGTCAGTCATCATAGGTATAAAAAACTGAAGCCAGTCACTTATAAGGTACAGACACAGTGGTGAGGTTTTGTATATATGTTTAAAATCTCTTTGATAAAAAGAACCTTTAGCTTTTCATACTGTTGCAAAAGTTTACTCCTACCTGAAGCCTGAGAAAAAGAAAATGGGCTGTTTCTGATTACAATTTATGTCATGTGGGAAATGAACAAACTCTGTTGAAAGGACCTTATAACTAATATTTGTCTTTTGCTTATTTGCACTTTCAACTTTTAAACTTTGCAAAAGATTATCCTTTTCAGAACCAAGTTAAATCAATACAGTGAGGCTCCTCTGATCACTGTAGTTACGTCCTTTGGGTGTTGCTGATGATTTTTGTTTTCTTTTTAATATTTTAACATTATTATTTTTTTGCTCATTAGATAAGAGAGCACATAATGTGCCAATATTTAAAGGAAATACCACTTTTCCTCTCCTAACATGCCCCTGCACAGATCCATTGACCTAAAAATTGATAGAATTTTGTCCATGCCTCCAATTCCAGAGCTGAGATTAAAAAAAAAAAAAAAATCATACATCAAATGATGTAATTTGTGCATCACGTACTTTGTGTGTGGCTTCATGGGTAACTTAGTCGAGAATTCAGAGAGGGGACCCATTTGGTACAGTCATGTAGTTGCCATTTTAAACCTGATGATAGTAATTTTGAGTAGAATTACATAGAGCAGAATAAAAACAGGAAACAACCATTGAAATAATGAGAACTGTGTAGTTCTTAAAAAGTAAGCCATATATTTTGGACCTTGAAATACCAAAGTCATGAAGTCCCAGCTATCTTATTCGATAACCAAGGGCAAATTCATTTAAAGTTCAAAGCTTGCATTTTATCCAGGCACTTTCTTAAATACTGAGGTGAAGCATCAAAATCACCTGACCTCGAAGTGAGATTCACAGGGGATATAGAGGTAATTAAATCTGAAAGTTAAAATGATAATCTTCAAAATTAGCTACAGGTATTCTTAAATAATATAGATTAAATATTTTTAAAGATTTTAAAGATTACAAATATTATATATTTTAAAGTAATATATTTAAAAGCATATATGTAATTTTGCTGACAATTATTAAAATATTTACCAACTATCTGAAGATATAAAATTATATAAAACCACTTAAAATGTATTTGGGGATATAGTACAGACCATTACAAATAATATATCAACATATAATTAAAGCTAAATTTTTAAAACTCCACAGCATTACTAGATTCAACTCTGATTCCTTATGTGCTAAAACATTATTGACAAACCATTAAAACAAATCATGGTCTCAACCAATTAAAAATATGAACTCACATCATATACTAGTACAAAAATGTACACCATATAGTAAGTCATATTTTCAGGTCAATTTTTATTTGGAATTTTTTGGCAACCACCTATCTGTGACATAAATTTATAAACAAAATTGTTTAATTGTTAAAATTCACAAAATATAAAATTCACTATTTTAAAGTATATGCTTATTTACAGTTAGTGCATTCAAGATATTTAGTTTCAAAACATTTTAATCGCCCCAGAAGAAAATCCAGTAGCTATTACACAATCAGTCCCATTCTCTTATCCCCATAGTCCATACCAACCACCATTTTGTTTTCTGCCTCTATGGATTTAATTATCCTAGATATTTCCTATAAATGGCATCATAAATAAGTGGCCTTTGTCTGGAGTTTTTCACTTGGCATGTTTTTAAGTTTGTCTTCTTTGTACTATGTGTCACTACCTCATTTCTTCTTTATCTAAATAGTATTCCATTCTGCATATATATCATATTTTCTTTATCCAATATGTTAATGGACATTTGGATTGCTTTTACTTTTTGGATATTGTGAACAGTGCTATTGCACATACATGTATACGTTTGAATACCTGTATTCAGTTATTTTGGGTATATACCAAGAAGTGAAATTGTTGAGTCACATGATAATCTTGTATTTAACTTTTTGAGAAGCTACCAAATTTCCATGGCATCTACACCATTTCATGTTCCAACCAGCAATACACAAAGAGTTTCAACTTGTCTATACCTTCTCCAACTTCTTTTATTTTCCTTTCTTAAAAATTGTAGCCATACTAGCAGATAGTGTCTCAGATAGTGTCTAACTGTGGATTTGATTCACAGTTCCCTAATGACTAATAATGTGAAACATTCCTTTATGAACTTTAAGATTTGTGTCAACTTTTCTTATTATGACATTGCTAGCATGGTAACGATGTATGTTCCAGAAATTTCCAGAATCCCTACCAAAAATTATAAAAGTATGTAAAAATGAATATTAAAATCACTTTAAATAAGACAATGGCAATAACCTAAGCCTATTAGTGAAAAATATTTCAAAAATTTCGAGAATCCCTCATTCCTGGGCTGCAAGGCTGGTTCAACATTTGCAAATCAATCAATGTGATACATCACATTAATAAAAAAAAAAAAAAAAAGATAACCATATGATCCTGTCAATTGACGCAGAAAAGGCCTTTGACAAAATTCAGCATCATTTCTTAATAAAAACCCTCGAGAAAGTCGGGATAGAAGGAATATACTTAAAGATCATAAAAGCCATTTATGAAAAGCCCACAGCTAACATAATCCTCAATGGGGAAAAACCGAGAGCTTTTTCCCTGAGATCAGGAACACAACAGGGATGTCCACTCTCACCGCTGTTGTTTAACATAGTGTTGGAAATTCTAGCCTCAGCAATCATACAACAAAAGGAATTCAAAGGCATCAAAAGGGCAAAGATGAAGTTAAGCTTTCACTTTTTGCAGATGACATGATATTATACATGGAAAATTCGATAGACTCCACCAAAAGTCTGCTAGAACTGATTCATGAATTCAGCAAAGTCGCAGGATACAAAATCAATGTACAGAAATCAGTTGCATTCTTATACACTAATAATGAAGCAACAGAAAGACAAATAAAGAAACTGATCCCATTCACAATTGCACCAAGAAGCATAAAATACCTAGGAATAAACCTAACCAAAGATGTAAAAGATCTGTATGCTGAAAACTATAGAAAGCTTATGAAGGAAATTGAAGAAGATATAAAGAAATGGAAAGACATTCCCTGCTCATGGATTGGAAGAATAAATATTGTTAAAATGTCAATACTACCCAAAGCTATCCACACATTCAATGCAATCCCAATCAAAATTGCACCAGCATTCTTCTCGAAGCTAGAACAAGTAATCCTAAAATTTGTATGGAACCACAAAAGACCCCGAATAGCCAAAGTAATTTTGAAGAAGACCAAAGCAGGAGGCACCACAATCCCAGACTTTAGCCTCTACTACAAAGTTGTAATCATCAAGACAGCATGGTATTGGCCCAAAAACAGACACATAGACCCATGGAATAGAATAGAAACCCCAGAACTAGACCCACAAATGTATGGCCAACTAATCTTTGACAAAGCAGGAAAGAATATCCAATGGAAAAAAGACAGTCTGTTTAACAAATAGTGTTGGGAGAACTGGACAGCAACATGCAGAAGGATGAAACTAGACCAGTTTCTCACACCATTCACAAAAACAAACTCAAAATGGATAAAGGACCTGAATGTGAGACAGGAAACCATGTCTCCTGTCTTTGATGTGACAGTCTTTGATGTCAGACATCAAAATCCTTGAGGAGAAAGCAGGAAAAAAATCCTCTCTGACCTCAGCCGCAGCAATTTCTTACTTGACACATCCCCAAAGGCAAGGGAATTAAAAGCAAAAATGGACTATTGGGACCTCATGAAGATAAAAATCTTCTGCACAGCAAAGGAAACAACCAACAAAACTAAAAGGCAACCAACGGAATGGGAAAAGATATTTGCAAATGACACATCGGACAAAGGGCTAGTATCCAAAATCTATAAAGAGCTCACAAAACTCCACACCTGAAAAACAAATAACCCAGTGAAGAAATGGGCAGAAAACATGAATAGACACTTCTCTAAAGAAGACATCCGGATGGCCAACAGACACATGAAAAGATGCTCGATGTCGCTCCTCATCAGGGAAATACAAATCAAAACCACACTCAGATATCACCTCACACCTGTCAGAGTGGCTAAAATGAACAAGTCAGGAGACTATAGATGCTGGAGAGGATGTGGAGAAACGGGAACCCTCTTGCACTGTTGGTGGGAATGCAAACTGGTGCAGCTGCTCTGGAAAACAGTGTGGAGGTTCCTCAAAAAATTAAAAATAGACCTACCCTATGACTCAGCAATAGCACTGCTAGGAATTTACCCAAGGGATACAGGAGTACTGATGCATAGGGGCACTTGTACCCAAATGTTGATAGCAGCACTCTCAACAATAGCCAAATTATGGAAAGAGCCTAAATGTCCATCAACTGATGAATGGGTAAAGAAACTGTGGTTTATATATACAATAGAATACTACTTGGCAATGAGAAAGAATGAAGTATGGCCTTTTGTAGCAACGTGGATGGAACTGGAGAGTGTTATGCTAAGTGAAATAAGTCATACAGAGAAAGACAGATATCATATGTTGTCACTCTTATGTGGATTCTGAGAAACTTAACAGAAGACCATGGGGGAGGGGAAGAAAAAAAATGGTTAGAGAGGGAGGGAGCCAAAGCATAAGAGACTGTTAAAAACTGAGAGCAAACTGAAGGTTGATGGGGGGTGGGGGGGAGGGGAAGGTGGGGGGAAGGGGAGGGTGGGTGATGGGCATTGAGGAGGGCACCTGTTGGGATGAGCACCGGGTATTGTATGGAAACCAATTTGACAACAAATTTCATATTAAAAAAAAAAAAAAGAAATTTCCAGAATCCCTACCAAAAATTATAGATATAAAAATGAATATTAAAATTGCATTAAATAAGATTTAATGACAATAACCTTAAGCCTATTAGTAAAAAATATTTTTTATATAAAACTTGATATTTCAATTGATAGGCAAGTTTTAAAAGTGCAGATCATAAACAGAAAAGATAGACTATCTGAATATTTTCTTTGGAAAAATGTCTATTTAGATTCTTGATCCTTTTTAATAGGATTATTTTGTGTATGTGTTTTTTGTTTTGCTATTGAGTTGTATGAATTTTTTATGTATTTTAGATATTAACCTTTTATCAGATATGGGCGTTGCAAATATTTTCTCCCATTTTATAGGTTGTCTTTTTATTTTGATGATATTTCTTTCTCCAA
Source organism: Panthera leo (assembly GCF_018350215.1). Classification (NCBI taxonomy): domain Eukaryota; kingdom Metazoa; phylum Chordata; class Mammalia; order Carnivora; family Felidae; genus Panthera; species Panthera leo. The sequence goes on along the minus strand of NC_056682.1, from coordinate 107,391,017 downwards.
ATGTTTTAGATCAATGTCATTTCATTTGTGTATTTGTTTTTGCTTTTGTTGTTTGTGCTTTTGGTGCCATATCAAAAAAAAGAAAGAAAGAAAGGAAGAAAGAAAGAATGAAAGAAAGAAAGAAAGAAAAAAAATGCTGCCAAGAACAATGTTGAGGAGCTTTTCCCTATTTCGGGTCTTCTATTTAATTATAATGTGTCTTGGTGTAGTCCTTTTTAGGTTCAAGCTATTTGGCTTCTTTTTGTCCTCATGAATCTGGATGCTTATTTCTCAGCCCAAGATTAGGAAATTTTCAACTATTATTGCTTTAATAAAACTTTCCCTTTTTCTTTATTGGATTCTCATGTGTATATCATTTCCCATAAGTCTCATGAGCTTTCCTCCCCCCCACCCCCTCCCCCATTCTTTTTCATTCTTGTTCCTGTGACTGGGTAATTTCAAATGACCTATCTTCTAGTTCATTGATTTTTCTTCTGTTGGGTCAGAATTGTTGTTGAATCTGAATCTCTGAATATGTTGATTCTTTGGTTTAGTCATATTCTTCAGCTCCAGGATTTATTTTGATTTCTATTTGTTTTTTGAACTCGTTTTCCAATGTATTGTTTTACTAATTTTTAGTCATCTGTTCCTTATATTTCATTGAAATTCTTTAAGCAGATTATTCTGAATTCTTTGTCTGGTAGTTGATAGATTTCCACGTCTGCAGGGTTACTGGAACTTTATTAGTTTCTTTCAGTAATGTTATATTTACTTGATTCTTTGTGAACCTTGATTCCTTACGTTGATTTTGAACACATGGAAAAGTGGTCTCTTCCTGCAGACTTTACAGGTTCACCTGGGCAGGGAAGACCCTCACAAGTCAACTCATTTGAAGGGTAATAGATGGGTTAGTTGATAGATTCCATGAGCAGGTAGAGCCTGTTATTGGGATTCCTAGTTGAGCAAAGTCACTGCCCATGCTGTCAGATCATGAGGGTGCCATTGGCTTGGAAGAATGTTCAAGTAGAATCACTAGATGAACTCCCTGGCCAAATATGGCTGCTGGCTATGGCTGACAGTTAGGTGGAGACATTGGCTGTACTCTGCAATCATTTCTGGTCAGGTAATTTTGCAAACTGTGTTCCAGAGTAGAGAGGTGACACTGATTTGAATCTATGATTTGGTAGGGTCACAGGCTGGGGTCTGCAATCATTCCTTGTTAAGTAGAATTCATGCTTTGCTCCCTTACCAGATGGTGCCACTGGCTGGACTTTGTATGTTCAGGGAGGGCCATAGGTGAGCTCTTCAGGTCAAGGTGAAGGAAGTACTCTGAAGGCCAAAGGATGGGCCTCACAATCAGTCATTTTGCTGTCTGTGTTCCACTGTTAGGAAGGTTACTGGTTGGACTCTCTGGTTGGAAGGGACCTCTACATTTATCCCACAATTGTGTGGGGCTAGATACTGTTCTCCATTGTCAAATGGGGTTACTCTCTGGGTCCCCTGCCTGGGCAAGGCCACAGGCTATGTTCAGCATTTGGGGCAGGGCTATAGGCTGGGATCGAGTGTGTATTAACTTGGGACTGCACAGGTTGGCAGATATTATCCAAAACAGGTCATCCCTGGATTATTCACATGGTGGTAGAAGGGTGTAGAATAGGAAAAAAGAGCAAGCCCCAGAATGTAAGCACTTGTCACATATCTGCTAGCTTCATAATTGCTAAGGACTGTTAGACAAAACAAGTTACACTAGCAAGACCAAATTCAAGAGGTGGAAAAAATTTCATCTCTTCATGAGATAAACTGCAAAATATTATATTCAATTTGCCAGAGGATTTTTTTTTCCCAACTTACTCACTAAAAAACAAGCTTAAGTTGGTTAGACATGTCATTATATTTATCTGTGTATCTGAATTTTTAAGGGTAAATGGTGACAGAATGAATGTAGCTTATTCTGTGATTTTGAATGAAAAGCATGCTTTTATCAAGGGAATTTTTGGGTATATATGATGAACATTCATATTTCTTTTAAAGAATGATCACTGTGCCTATTGACCCAGTGTCCCTGTCTCCAAAAAGAAATATTTTCCTAATGAAATTTATAGTAAATCTGCAAACGTTTCTTTTTTTCCTGTTTTAATATGATAGACTTTGAAGATGATAGATAAAAGTCTGAATTACCAAATAAAATTTACTGTGAATGATTTTCCACTTTCTCAATTTCAGAATCAGTAGACTGATATATAGGCATGTGTAGGATTATTTCAAACTCTTATCATGTCTTCTAAGGGTCCTACATTAACTTTTGTTGCACTGAACATGGTCAGAGTGTTGGGGAACTTCAAGTGGTAGTCATAACCAGAGGAGAGAGTGCATTGTGGACTACTCTGACAAAGTGTAAATAGAATATCTACACCATGGCCTAGATTTTAGATCTCATCTATGACACTGCATTTAGAGCATTAATAAAGCTTGTAGTCAAAAATATTGGAGCAGATTAAATAAATCAATGTATTTGAATAGCTATATGAATCCTTTAAACTGGATGCATATAGAAATTGTCAAACAACAAAAAAATCTAGCTGTAGCAACCAGTGGATGGTAGAAATCTTTTAACAAAGAAATATTAGTAAAATCATTTAAATCATTTTCTTTTCTAAAGTTGAAATTCTGAAATTGAATATTTAAAATTTATGACACCTGCAGATTTGGAATAATAACTATTTGCAGATTTTTGGAGATATATTTGGTAACATACCAAAAATACAGATCACATTGTCTGAATCATAATGCAAGTTTTATAAGCAGTGCTTTATAGTCTATTATGGAGAACAAAATACAATTTATTTTAATAACTAGAAAAAATACTGTGACCAAAGAGCCTCAGACATAGTGTTAAAATCCAGAAATTTAGAATAAAATAGTAGTGACATGAAGTTGAGACCAATGAAACAGTATTCATGAAGGGACCTAATAAATACTATATTGGTTTGTCAACTTTTTCAGGGGAACAAGTTCAAGCATCAGTGAGCACGGAGTATTTTATGTGATGAGATATATCCATTTTCATGAATGTAGACATTTGGATCTAAAAGACTTTCTAGTCTAGTTATCAAAATAACAGAAATTGG